>NC_133619.1:106738744-107059159 GCF_048593235.1 Sminthopsis crassicaudata
TGGTCCAGGGGCAAGATATAGATTAGCATGATTGGAGAGGACTCTTTAGTACTTTTATCAAAATAGAAAGCTCATCTCAGAATCAATAAAATCTGGGTTCAAATCCTGCCTCTGATATATATTGGCTATATGACACTGTGCAAGTTACATAATCACTCAGTGGACTTATAAGAATGTAATCTGAAGAACTATTTCAGATAAAAAGAAGTAGAAACTGCTTTCCAAAAATTTCTAAACTTTATAAACTGTTCAAAATACTGGGATAGTTTTAGAATCTAAACACAACTTTAGAAGGTTATTCTTAGCATCCCCAAAGGACCCATTTTGACTTTGCCTTACTGACTTGGCTTTACAAGGTGAAGAAAAACTGTGCCAGGATTTTTTTAACTGAAGAAAAGAGTAAGGAACTATTTGAATGTAATTTATTCTACCTGCAGTGATCTTGGTCCAATTGTATATAGAATCATATTTGCTTTGGCAGTATATGAACTAAAACTGGAAGTAGCAGGCACCCAGAGAAGGTCAGCAAGCTTCTTTTTTGCATAAATGAAAAAGTAGTGTACATACCAGCCAAACAGTAGCTGACTTTAGTGGTCCAGGTTTCGGTTTGAAATATCTAAACTCATAGAGATGAAATTTTGAGCAATTTGGCTTGGTTTTTCACCTTATCAAAGCAAAAGCATTTAGTATTATGCTTCTGACTTGGTATTTCTTGAAGAACTATACAAATTAAAATTCTATATGCCTATTATTTTAGAATCTGTCACTATGCTATTCTGGTCTTTTCAACAATTTAGGCATAAAAACGTGGAATAGAGGCCATATCTTTATTTGCCCTTACTGTTCAGACAATTCTTGGACACTATTTGAAAGAGATACAGCTTGTCACAGACTCTTAAGAAATATTCCTATGACCTACATGAGACTAAGAATAGTTTATCCCCATAGTGTTAAAAATCGAAAGTAAATACTTTCACAACCTAATCTCCTTAGTATCTGTAGTCTAAAGGCCTTGGAGAAACTGTTATTCTATAGGGAAAACTCTTAATTTCATTTCCTAAAGGAGGAGCAGTTATATTTTGTAAATTGCTAGAATTATTACAAAATTAGCAACACAGGAAAAAGACCACAAGAGTAAAGAAAATAGGAAGAGCCATTTTCTATAGATATAGTATACCTGTGGGACAGGAGGATCAAAGAATTTCTTAATGTAGAATCACAGCCAAAGTGGAGATTAAAATAAGTTCTAAGGTCAAGAAATTACTAGTCATGAACACTAAAAGCTTACTTTCTAGGCCCCCAATAAGGACGAGAAGAAATTAAAGGAAGGGGAGGAGGGGAAGCAAATGGAGAAGGAAGAAAAAACAAGAAGGAATTAAGAGGAGGAGAAGGGAGGAAGGGGAAAAAGGAGATGCACGAAGGAAAGAATATATATATATATACATATATACATATATACATATACATACATATATGTACATATACATACACATATGTATATACTATATATACTGTAACCATCGCTGCTTCCTCTAGTTTCTTTCTTTACCCATTTCCACTACATATTTGGTTTTCTTAACTCCAGAAAAAATTATCTATATCACCTTGTAGCTCAATTTAATTAGTCCTGCCCTACAGCAATTTCCTCCAGCTTTTTTTTGGTTAAATGCGTATGATCATATATTTAGAGTTAATGGGGCTTTAAGCACTATCTAATCCAGAGATGTTAAATTGGAGCCTGGCTTCTGCAAAACTCTCTAATATATTAGTACCAAAAGGAAGCAGTTGAAAATGTAATTGGTAAATATTTTACAAAATACAAATACTGGTGTCACATGAGTAATATTACATCATTTCTATTTGAGTTTGATACTATCTAGTCCAATCCCCTGTCTTTGTAGATGAGTAAATAAAAGCCAATAGAATTGACTTGATTGCCCAAAGTCATACAAAGTCATGACAGACTTGAGATTCAAATTCAGAAAATCTGACTCTGATCCAGGACTTTTCCCCAACTGGATCATGGCATACTTAAATAGTTTGTTATTATTTTAAACTGACCTCCTCAAACCTATTGTTTGTACTCCCCCTTTTTTTAGACTCCCCATAACATATGATCAATTTGCTTGTAATTTATTTTTTCACACAATCTTAAAATAAACTATCATATTGTATCCTTCATAATTAAAGGTTATGATTATATAAACATAAAAGAAAAGTAAAATTAAAAATTACAAAGACAGAACTCAACATCTCATTCTTGACTCAATTAGTTTAATCATTTACTGTGGAAATATGAGTTTTTCCTTAGCAGGTTTTTGGTTTGTTTGTTTTTATTACATTTTAAATGGGATAACTACTTGTAGGTATGAAGAAAAGAAGATTCTATTAAGTTTTTAAATGTTTAATTCATTTATCCTCACATATGACAAACATGAAGGAGTACAAAGATATAGAATTATAATTAGCAAAGAATAATCAGGTTTTGTTGTTTTGTCCAATAGTACCACTTTCAGGTAAAGTATATTCTCCTGCTTTTTGGTCCTCTGATTCACACTATGCCCAGAGCTCTGTTACAATGATAGCCCATTCCTAATCCCTGCCTTCCATCATCATCATACTCGTCTGATTCCTCTTGAAGATTGGGATGAGGTACACCCCAACTTATCTAAAAAAGTCATGGTTGGACTCTATAGATGATGGGCTGTCTTCTCCACTGGCATGACCCAGCCAGGGTCAAGTTGTTCTTTGTCCTATAATAACTACTATCCCCTTCTCAAATGAATGTGCTTCAGGATTAATAGCAGGTTCTGGAAAATCTTTCTCTTCTATAGTAATTTCTTCACAAACAAGAGGTCAAGAAAAAACTTGATTTCTGCAATATTTAGATATGTAATCCCCAAATAATCCTAACTACCAAACTGGGAAGTCAGAAGAAAGCCCTTTGTTGCCTGAATAAATGTTACTAACTATATTCTACAAGTCTATTGTTCAATCAGCATAAAAGTACTGGGAACCTTTGACACTATGGGTACTATGGAAATAAGGTTGATAAAATAGAAAAATAAGATGCTAACCCTATCCATAAAGAACTTACAATGATGTCTCCATTTTTTTTTTGCTTAGGCTTCATAAGATTGAATCTTCCCAAACATGAAGGAAAATGATGACCTTATCCCTTATGATTTAACATATTTACACTGATAATTAATTTTTATAGAGAATAAAATCTCCAAGAAACTAAAAAAAAGAAAAAGAAAATTAAAGACCAAAATTATAGAGCATACTTGAATACATTTATAATCTCATTAGTGTGATAGTTTCTTAATCACTATATTGTTATTTTTCCCATGAAATACCCAACTTTGCAGAGATCTTATCCTAGTATATTATTAAATATGACAATGTATACTATTGATACCAATTTAGGAACTAGTCTTCCATCTATAATCCATCACTGTTTCTACAACTCATCAGGCCACCTACTTTTCCATTTAGTCAATTCTATAATGCATGCTAATATTCTAAGATTTCCTATTCCAGATCAATTTAAAGGTTAATTTTATGAAATACATTTAAGAGTATTTAATATCTAGATTAAATTTTACTATGGTATTTCACTAAAATATTAGGAGACAAATATGCCAATGGTACCAAAGTGACAGAGTTAATTATGAATGAAACTTGGTACCTGTTTCAACATCATGATGGAGGAGTAAAAGATAGGCCAGAGTTATAAATGATCCTCTGTTTTCAAATCTGACGTTTTAGAAGAATGATGGACAGAAAAAGCAATTAGGAAGTTCGATAAAGTTTAGACTATGTGGGAAAAGACAAAGTTTTTGGTTTTCAATATATTGAGTTTTGAAATAAGAGCTGGACTAAAGATACCTGATAAGTACTTGATAATACCTAGCTATATAAACAAATTCTGAAAATAATCAGCATTCTTATGTAGTATTGGGAAAAAAACGTAGGAAGAAAAATATGAAGAGAAATTAAATTCAAGATAGCTACAAAATGTATAAAATGTCTTGAAATTAATATACCAAGATATATTTATAATTGCATAAAGAAAACTAAAAATAATGTTTCAGATAATAAGATAATATATTTTTCATGTGCAATATGCAACTGGAATAAAAGGAAAAGTGAGAACACATGCATAAAACATTTCAGATGTTTAACATCTAAAACATATAACATTTAATAAAAATATGTAAGATTCAGATCCAACCCATAATCAATACATGGTTGAATGAGATATAATTATAAGTATGAAATTCAGTTTATCAGTCATTAATAAAATTATAAAACGGATCTAATCAGAAATATTCAAATCAAAACAACTCTGAAGTTTCACTGCATACTCATCAAATTGGCAAAGATGATAAAAGGTAAATATAGTCAATATTGGAAAGAATGCGGGGGAAGGCACACTAATAAATTGATCTAACAATTCTGGGAATGTTATTTTTGAATCATTTTATAAAATGTAATTAAGCTACTAATAAAACTAAAAAGGTAACTCAAGAGAATCAGTTATAGAAAGGAGGATCCCATAAATATTAAAATATTTATAAGGTAATCCTTTTTTTTTAACAGAAAAAACCAAAGGATAAGAAATTCAGATAATATGAAAAAAACTCAAACATAGTAAAGACAGTAGAAACTAGAGAATAATACACATGGCTACAATAATATAATTTAAAAAATCAAAAAGCACAACAGAATTCAGATCAGATTCAAATAGTGGTTTCAGATGATTAATGTTGGGACTCACTACCTTTCTCTCAGGAAAGCCTATGGCTGTGGAATATTCCATAGTTGTAGTCATAACGATTATACCAGATGATTTAGCTTAATGGTTTTATTTTTATCTTAGAAAAGGTTAGAGGGAGTATTATCATAGATTTGGAAATGAATGCTGCATAATCATAAAATGCATAATAAAGTATGTACAAGTCAACAAACTGTTATTGCTTTTCTATGCTTTGTGGTCCACTTTTTGCCTATCAATTATTGTCTTTGTACTACTACAATTGCCTTCTCATCATGTCTTTCCCTTGCTATTTGGTGCACCTGAACTTCTGATTCTTTTGAGACCACTGCTTCTGCATGATTAGGGATGATACAAAATATTCTACTGAAAAGAAAATTAAAAAGGAAAAGGAAAAGTATTAATTTGAGTCATATTTAGAGTTAAATGATTTCCACAACACATGAACCAAATTTTGATGGGAAACAACTAGTAAGCTCAAGTTTCATTTTACAAATGAAAAATTCTTAAAGGATTATTGTTGTCTTTTTCACTGAGCATATTAGCAGCAAAATTCTTCAGCTCCAGGCAGAGGGAGCAAATATCATCAAGTATAACAGAATTTCTGTTAGAATCCTTCTTCTGTCCTCCAGGACTCTCATGTTTTCAATACTCATTTCTTTACATGTCGCCTTTCAGTACAAGTCTTCATGCCCTTGTACAAGCTCAGTCTGATCATTTGGGAGCTCTACCACAATGAACTTCTGATTTTTTAAGAGTATTCAAAAACAACTCTTCCTGCAATAATCTTAAGGTTAAAAAAAAAGTTAATGTTAGAATTACAATGTATCTTCAATAAAATTACATAAATGGGTTACTAATTTTTAAAAATTTTTCAATAGACTGTAACTTCCTAATAGAATGGATTAAAAAGTCTTGGCAGTAAATTAAACTTGAGCACTGGACTAGGCATCAGAAAACCTAAATTCTCAACTTTCTTATACCATCTTGGACAATGAAATTCTCTCTGGACCTCAGCTTCCCCATCTGTAAAATAAGGTTATTGTGTAAGAGATACTGTGGAATAATTGAGAGCTGGGTGAAATGCCAGAAAAACTGTAGCTTATTTCCCAGCTTTGACATACTGGTTCTGTTGCCCTGAGCTAGTCACTTCAGTGAATATTCTAGGCAACTCAAAGGCTATAAGTTACAGAGAAAGTACCATCCCTTCATTGGTATATAGAATTTCCTTACCCAGGAGTTCCTCATTCAGATGAAATCACTAATCTAATCTTTTTACCCTATTATGCATACTTGTATAACTCCAAGAAAGCTAACATGTTTCCTTTGCCAAACATTCTTTGCATATCCCCATTCAGCTGATGTTATTTACCAAATTTAAAGCATCATTTTAAGTTTATATGTCTAAATTTTTGTCTCTCTTTAAGGAATTATACTATATAATTATTTTTTCATACCAATGACTCAGCTTTCTCAACTTTAAAACGGATTGGGATCCTGTTTGTGAGATTCTATGTCTCATATTAACTCAATTGACTATATACACACAAGAAAATTTACATACAAGCATCCATAGAACACAGGAAATCCAGGAAGATGGCCATGGTGGGTAACTTCATACACACTCTGAATCTTCATCTTGGCTTTCAATGGGCCAAGAAACACATGTAGAATCACCTCTTGCTATTTATTATACCCAAGAAAGCCAATGGACAGGTCAACTAAAAATAACCAAATTTTGATGCCATGGCACCCCGCTTTCTCAAAGCAGTCTCTATCTTCATTCCAGATAAAGTGTCACAATATCCAACACTCACACACATATTTATTTTTCTTGATTAACTATAAGCTAATTTCTCTGAATTTAAAGTGTTATCTGAAAAAAAAAAAAAAAAAGAACAAACCTTTCTCTAAAGTAACTTCTAAAAATTGAAAGGTTTTAAGACACATTAGGAACAAATTTCCAAGAGTGAAATTAGATAGTATGATAACACAGAAATTTGAGGATTTTCTCAGATCTCTAAAAATCCTATCATATACATATAAGTTGCTGCCTACTAAATGTATAAGCAAAGGCAGTCTTGGATATTCAGACCCATCTACATAGAAAGGGCTAAAGAACAGAAGACTGTAGGAAGTGGAGCATACCCACAACATATCTAATTTGATTTATCAATCATTTAGATAATAATGGATAATATTGCACATAAAATCTGTAGACTTTATTCTTGTCAGATAACATTCTATTTTAGTGACCTTCAAGGGCTAATTTCATATATTCTTGACGGCAGGCATTGTTGTTTTATGTTCTGGGTACATTGCATTTAAATTTCCTATTTTTACCTTGACATATACAATGAACTAAGCTGCTGTCAAATTCACAAAATGGTGATTAGATCAATGTTGACATTACCTATTTTTTAAATTCATTTCTGTCAGGGTCAGTGCTTTTTCATATAATAGGAATATTGCCACACTACTGGCCATTTTATTGAAGAGAGTAATATTTTTTTTTAAATTAAGGGATTTTGGGGAATTAGTTTAATATGTCAGAATTGCAATCTAGCAAGAATTCACTTTTTTATTTTTCCTTTTGTTCCTTTTATAATATTTATATTATTTTAAATAAACAAACACTAAAAAATACAGATATTTATTAACTTGATATCATAGAAAACCCACAATACATTTAAGGGTTTCTCTTCACTATATTTTCAAAAGGAACTGTATGTTTCACAAATAAAACAAACAAATAATTACTTTCATAAGTAATTATGGAAGTTTTGGGAGGAGAGGAAAGAGAGATTTTAATTCTCTCTGTCTCTGTCTTTCTGTCTCTTTGTCTCTATCTCTCTGTCTCTCTCTCTGACTCTCTCTGTCTTTCTGTCTCTTTCTCTATCTCTATCTCTGTCTATCTCTGTCTCTCTGTCTCTCTGTCTGTCTGTCTGTCTCTCTCTGTCTCTGTCTCTCTCCAAGTTTCTCATGCCCTCCATCACTAAAGAAAATAAAAGTAACTTGTACATATGGTCAATCTGTCAGAAACATCTTTCATTCCATTGATCTCCAGGGTCATTTTGGTTATATTAACATATATCTAACTAGGTGGCTAGCCCCTTCTTCTCTCATTATACCATTTTTAAAAATGTAACCTGTCAAAATAAATTACTTTCCCCAACAAAAGGGTGCCTTTTTTCCATCAAGGTTATTGAAGTAGCTGTGTCTCTTAGAAACTTCTAACAATGTTTTAAAAACTGGTATCTTTTCTCTGCATTTCTAATTATAGTTTCATTGTTATCTACTTTCATTTGAAGTAAGAAATTCTGTATACTTAGGAAAATCAATAACCTGTCCACCACTGAAGCCTAGTTTTCACATTGCATGTCTCCCTTTAAAATTTAGTTCATATGCTATTTGTTACAGAAGCCTTTCTGGATACCCTTCCCCATATTTATTAGTGCTAACTCCCTTGTCAAATGATCATATGTATCACTTGATATGTATGAATGTTCTACACCCCTAGCAGAATGTAAACTCCTATGAAGTAGGGCATGTTTTTGTCTTTATGAGATAAGCACAATTCCTTGAAACAATTGGTATTTAAGAAATTAATAAATATTTGTTGATTTTTATTGATCTAGATTATTTTAAAACAATGTAAAAATTTTATGACATTTTCTATTGTTTACACAAGAGAAAGGCAGTTTCTACTCTGTATTCCATCCTAAAGGAAATTATTATCCATTTGTTCATAATGAGAAAAGGTCTACTTAGTGTCTCAATTCATTTTCTCTTTTTTCATATTTCTTGAGAGTAAACCTAATTAATAAAGGTTTTGGAGAAACTATAAATTTTCTATATTTAGAAATTATATCTTCCCTAGGAAAACATTCTGTATGTACCAATGATACATTAAGTGTTGGATACACATCTATTGTAGTTTTGTGGGGGTTTTTTAATGCTTTTGAGTCATTGACTTCTTAGCAGTCTGGTGCACCCTATGGGCATTTCAAAATGTTTTAAGTGAAGAATATAAATAGGATTATAAAGGAAACTTATTATAATGATATACAATTATTAAAAATAAGTAACATTTTGATTCCCACTTTAAAAGCACCTAATCTAATGTATTTTATATATGGCTTGTTCATCTTCTTTCCTTTTCTTTCTGTTATTAATGATGTCTTTTATGCTATACCTCACTTGACAGTCATTTTTGATAAACTGCTGAAGGCATTAAAATAAAATAGAATTTTAGAACCAAAATCAAGGAAGATGATCAATTTTAGCCTCTTCATTTTGCTCAAATAGATATAGTAATTTGCATGAGGGCCTATATCTAGTGAAGAATCAGAGTCCATTTTTTTTCCTGGAGCCCCAATCCAATGTTCTTGCCCCTTTATCCTATCATTATTGCATTTCTTAATGGTTTTATATTACTTCCCTCTCCTTAGAAAAATCCCAGGTGAAAGAAAGCATCCCAAAGGCATAGAAATTTGCATTTTCTTTTCATTCAGCAAGGTACATAAGTAAAGTAACCCTAAATTCAAAAGAAAGGAATCTGACTTCATGAATATAAAAGTTGAAAAATATTTTAAAATAACAGTAAGAAGAAAATACATGGTTTAAAAAAAACTGGTAATAAATCAGTTCCAGTAAAATGAGAATTTAGAAGGCTCAGATAGAGGTTTAGGTCATATGGGACATAAACAGATGCTATCTTCAAACCAAAATGAAAATTCTCAGGAAGATAGGGGATTTTTTAAAATAAGCCAAAAGGAGGAGAATGAAAACTCAAAGAAGCAAAAAGAAATCACAAATGACATTCTATAATACAGCTCAAGAAACAATACTCTTTTTTAAAAACAAATTTAGTGTTCAAGACAAAGGAAGATAGAAAGCATCAAATCATTTACAAATTATAGTGGAGGCATTATATAAGTGGATAATTAAATTACAAACTTTAAAAATAGTTTTAGTACTTTTATGAAGTTCTGGCAAAGCTGAATCCTTCCCCCTCATGATAGAAGTATAACTTAGTACTATATAGACAAGGAGGTATGATAACACTTACCAATGGACCATTAGTAATATTTATGAAATAAATATTTTAAATATTTCACAGGTGAGCAAATGTATATACATATATTTGTGTGTATGTATGAATATATAGATCAAACTTGTGAAAAATTGATCTATTTCATTGTATTTCTTACTATGAATGGTAAACTCTAGAGCCTATTTCTTTTGATATTAAGTAGAGGTTATGGGAAGGTTTACTGCAAGTCAAGTAGTACACTAATTGAATAAAAAGGTTGCAAACCCCTGGAATAGACCAATGTTTGGTGTATGGGTTTAAAAACCTTTATGATCTTATTTACATTACTTATCCCCTTTCTTGTCAGCAGGAAAAAAGGAAAAGATTAAAACAACAACAACAACAACTCTAATTCTCAGCTGGCATAGTGTGGGGGGAAAGGAATCTTTTTTTTTTTTTATTTTAAATGGCATTTGCCTCACATTAAATGTAAAAAGGTCAAAATGGCTTTAAAGTGGGCAAAATGATGTGTGGCAGCAATTCATTTGAAAATTCCATCATTTTCCTACGGTGTCTCTATTGTGAGAGCAAAAATCTCACTTTTCATTGCTGATTAAGCACTATGGCTTATCCTATTGTTTATATTCATTTCTGTAGCCCAAAATGTTCTTCCTGGCACACTGAACTGTAGTGATAGGGACCACTTTTAATTTCATTGATATTAGAAATTCTCAGGTGACTCCTATCAACAAATGCAGGTCAGTAACATTTAGTCTGGGAGCATTGCCTAGAGTACTGAGAGGCTTATCTGGCTTTGAGGCCAGTTCTCTATTGACAATGCCATGGTTCCTTATTGGAAGTAGTTTGGGTGAAAAGAAAAGAAACCCTCTTCCCCAAGGGAATTACAGCAACTGATGTAACAATATGGAAGAAGATAAAGAGTCTTCTGTACTCAGAAGACCTGGATTCATATTCCCAACTATTGTCCTCTGGTCTTGTTTTGTACTATTTGTAAATGTTGGTTATTAATTGACTTAATCTACCTGGGCCTCTGTTTCCACAACTACAAAATGAAGGTTTTGGATCAGATTTCTTCTGAACATTCTTCCAACTCTAGATAAATCCCATAACTTTCAAGCTATGCAGATCAAATTAATAAAAAAAAAAACACTTATCTTTAAAAGATTCATAGTTTATCCCTTGGTGATTTTTAACTATATTCCCAAGGAGTTATAGATAGATGGTAGAACATGATGATGAGTTAAAGAATTACAAAGATGAGGTCGCTTTTTTTCTGAAAAGAGTTGCATGCAATGATATTCTTCTTTCTTTCTGATTGATTTCTCAAATTTTGTAATTGTGAGGCTATCAAAATTGACTTATTCTTTATTTCATCCTTTTTAGGTGATTACCTAGCTAATCTAATGAGTTAGATGCTATATTATTGTTATGTAAGAATGTCTTCCCATCTTATCATTGCCAGGTAACACCTCTGCTTGGAACAGCTCCTCAAAGTACAATGCTGCATTCATGAACAAAGAAGCCATTTTCTGCATAATAATACCAGCCCTGGACTTTTTTTTTTTTTCATTAGTTGGATGCTTTCAACTAAATAAATAAATTCAAATGAAGTTATTTTTTCTTCTGTGCTTTTTAAACTGTGAGTCATTTTACAATATCCCAAGCTTCCTGATCTTTTACTAGGATATGGTTAATATGGAATCCTGCAAGACAGTTAAATCCACATTTAGGCTTTGGCATCTAAAAGCAGGGAAAATAAAAATGGTAGCAAGAGAAAGGATCTTTAGTTTAAAAATGTAACTGGGATGGGAAAGGAACCTAATGGCTACAATGAATAAACCTGTCTACCATTCTGCTTCCACAGTATAGCTGTGATACCCATGAAAGTATTCAATATCCAATCCTAAAATTTAGTGCATCAAGGCTGTGCTGTCTGGCATATCATCAACTAGGAGCCTGAACTAAATAGCACTGATTCCTTTCTCACCCACAGTCCCCCTGCCATCTTCACCTATCCACCTCCAGCCCCTGAGTGTCAGTTGTGCTTCAGCCAGAAAGATGCAAGTACCTAGCTCCCAGTGTGGCTGAGCTAGTGGCTGCAAGGATTAATTCAGTCTGTGGTAGCCTCTCCTTCTCAGTGCATTTGTTCTGGGATGCAGCAAGAGGCACTGTGCTTTTTGTGATGAGCCTTTCTCTGAGAACTCCTTGCTGTTAAGTCATTCAATTGCTTCTAGTGCTTGAGACATTTACTTAACAGTTTTCATGATTGTTATTAAAGCTGGCGGGCTTACCCTGACTGCCTGCAGTGCATCAGTTTCTGTTGAAAGCCTGGGAGCAGAAGGGAGGACTGGCTTCTGTTCTAGAGGAGCATCAGGCTGACTTACTCCCAGGCTCTGACCTTGGCGATTTTTCTTCAGCTGGTCCTTGCATTTATTCAGTGTGCTCAGTGACTTATCCTGTCTGTCACTGCCCTAGTCAAGTTGCATTAGCTCTTAAAGGTTGGTGTTCGGAAGTTTAGTTCCTCTATCTGTAATTCAACTTTTTATACTGACATAGTTCTGAGTTGAAAGCCAGATGGTAACTCAGTGAACTTCAATTTTATCAGTGCAGTAAATCATTCAGCAAGTATTTATTAAATGCCTACTATGTGCCAAGCATTGTGCTGAACACTGGAGATTCAAAGACAAAAAGAAAAAGAAAAAAGAAAAAAAAATGCTGACTGGGGTTCTCTTGGAAGACACAATAAATGGTCCTTAGGGGCCAAACCTGAATACTTGAGAGGGATGTCCTTTTTGGATCAATCACACTTTTATTTGCTGTTAGAAGATAGTGTTGTTGACTAAACCTGAAGGCTTGAGTAATACGACAAAGTTGAGGGGTGGGAGAAAAATTCTCTGCCCTCTCCCCCACCTAGCATAGTCCTTAAATTATTGATAATTCATTTCTGAAGATGTAGTGAAAGAAACAAGAAGAGACCCTGAAATTTATTTCTATTTATCAATAATGGGAGAATTACGAGTGACATCTTTTATAACAGATACAGTTTTTATTTATTTTTAAATAATAATAGTTTTTATTTACCAGATATATACATGGTTACCCAACATTGACAATTGCCAAACTTTTTGTTCTAATTTTTCCCCTCCTCCCCCCCCATGGCAGGTTGATCAATACATGTTAAATATATTAAAGTGTAAATTAAATACTATATGTGTATACATGTCCAAACAGTTGTTTTGCTGTACAAAAAGAATCGGACTTTGAAATAGTGTACAATTATCCTGTGAAGGAAATCACAAATGCAAGTAGACAAAAATAGAGGGATTGGGAATTCTATGTAGTGGTTCGTAGTCATCTCCCAGAGTTTTTTTCATTGAGTGTAGCTGGTTCAGTTCATTACTGCTCTATTGGAACTGATTTGGTTCATCTCATTGTTGAAAATGGCCACGTCCATCAGAATTGATCATCATGTAGTATTGTTGTTGAAGTATATAATGATCTCCTGGTCCTGGTCATTTCACTCAGCATCAGTTGATGTAAGTCTCTTCAGGCCTTTCTGAAATCATCCTGTTGGTCATTTCTTACAGAACAATAATATTCCATAATATTCATATACCACAATTTATTCAGCCATTCTCCAGTTGATGGGCATCCACGTAGTTTCCAGTTTCTGGCCACCCCAAAGAGAGCCGCCACAAACATTTTTGCACATGTGGGTCCCTTTCCCTTCTTTAAGATCTCTTTTGGGATACAAACCCAGTAGAAACACTGCTGGGTCAAAGGGTATGCACAGTTTGATAACTTTTTGAGCATAGTTCCAAATTGCTCTCAGAATGGTTGGATGTATTCACAATTCCACCAACAATGAGATACAATTTTTATTATAGCAGGTTAGCATTATTTTTGTATTTTATAGCAAGAATGTTTGAAAGATTAAATGATTAATCAGATGAAGATTTCACATATATATATATATAATGTTTATATAACATATAATACATATATACTAAGTCCCTGATTTATATATCATATTATATATATATATAGATATATTTACATGTACTATGATTCTTTAACATATATAATACATGTGCATGTAAATACACATAAATACTTTTTGAAATGAACAGTTAGCATATCCCCGAAAGGAAAAAATGAACTGGAAAGCAAAGGAATGATACAATAGAATTCTACATAAGATATATTTATTGCTGTACTCTATCTTTGTACATCTCTAAATTCTATATCTATTTTGATTTATATTTATATACGCTTCAGGATCCTTTTGTAAACCTTACTCACACTTTTTTTCTTTTTTTCCATGCCCCTGTCTTCTTACCTAGCACGAGTTCTTCTTATTCAAAGTTATTAAAAACTCTGTTCGTCTCCAGACAATCAATTATCTGATTGAGCTAATTCCCATTTTGATGAGCAATGATTTTCATATCTTTGAGCTAAAATTTCCCCTCAGGAATCGAAACTTAGTTTAATTCTGATTGCTTGATACAGTTATGCTATTGTTTCCAAAGAAGAATCTTGGTGAGTGTGAGTCATACACAATCTGCCAGAGTACTTTTTCCTCTAATAAGAGAACCTAATTTTGAAAACTCCTTGGAACCTGTAAAGAAAGCTAGATATAGGATAATCAACATGAGGTTGGAAAAAGAAAGTTAGAGAATCATGAAAAGAGACAAGGATGTATCTATAATATTTATCCCATCCTTTTGAGAAGGAATTTTAAGATGATATTAATCCCTTTTTTTCCTTCCCAGTCAGTAAATCAAGATTATGAAACAGTAGCCAATAAAGAAATTAGTTAGCTTAATACCACTGAATAAAGACATTTTTTTGAGAGAGGTAGAAATAGAAATGAAGATTTTGAAACATAGGCACTTTTGGATAAATAGCTAGTTTAGTAAAAAATAAATTTATCAAAAAGCAATATACATATATATTGCTTTTTGATAAATTTATTTTAGCAAAGACAAATTTCAAAGAAGACTAGAACTAGATTATCAATAGATTATCCTAGGCTTCCTAAGGAGTTCTAATAATAGTTCACTTTTATATAGCTCTATAAAGTTTACAAAGTTTTAAGGTTTATAAATTTATCTAATTTTAGCTTCACAACAGCTCAAAAAATAGATGCTATTGCTATTATTACAGATGACAAAACTGATACTGAGAAGTATTAAGTGATTTTCTCAGAAACATAAAGCTAGTAAGTGTTCGAGTCCGAATTTGAACTCAGGTCACATAGTCCATAGTTCTATCTACTGTACCCCCTATCTCACTCTACAGAAGAAAAAAAAAAAAAAAAAAGAAAGTGGACAGCAGTTGATACTTTGCTCTCTGAACAAAAACAAAAAAAAAACGTAAACCCTAAAGGTTATTTCCTATTTCTATGGCTCCTACTATGAAGCATGAGAGTTTAGAAGACCAGGGTAACCAAAAATCTTGCCCATGAATTCTAGTTTTTCCAGGTCACACATAATTTTTTCTTTGCTAGTATGTCTATACTCTATTCTTTATCAGTCTCTAAGAGTTGGTGAGATCATATCTTCTAGACTCTAAATACTCTTCCAGATCTAAGGGTCACTCAAGTATTTTTTTAAATAATAGCAATTTTGAATCGAGCTTTTAAATTCTATTAACAACAGAAAACTACCCCCCCAATTCCACTCACATGACCCATTACTGTCTACATATTTATTTGAGAAGTATTGTTCTGTTTGAAACTAAGTGTTGATTAAGTCACTATTCCAAAGCACTAAATGGTAACAGAATAATGCTAACCATAGGCAGGTTGTTAGGGTCTGAAAAATAGGTACTCCATAGGACAGAATCAAAAAGGAAGTCCAACCCAGCAAGAGTGATGTTAAATACTATGAATGCTATAATGAATGAGGAAACATCCCCCAGTTATTTACAATGCTTTTGTTGAGTGGGTAGTGGCTGCTGCTTTGAACTGTCCAGTTGATCTTAGACACTGTGGGTCAGGTACAGCTCTGGCTGGTAGGATGATACATACTCTGGTCATTCAGTAGAAGAGATGCTAATAAAATGATAAAGATGATAATTACAGATTAATCTTCCACCTACTATAGATAAACCTGGCTTGGAATATTTTCAAATATCTTTAAGGCTTATAAAAGGAATTTTGTATTTAATATTTGTTCTCTTCTCTTGTTTTCATTTCAAATACATCTTACATATGTATAGGATTAGTTATAACATAGTTTTCAACTATATTAACTGCAATTGCATTTTTAAATCATTGTTATAATGTGAATAATTTGCATGTTTATGGAATAAGGAAATGGAAGAATTCTATCTTATTCCCATTTCTAATCCTATTCATTAAAAGCACATATATGTGTGTGTATATGTATATATATATATACATATATATATAAATATATATATATATATGTATATATATATATATATATATATATATGTAGTTGAGATTAAATTGGTGTAGGGAAATCCCTGTTCACTTTCTTCCAAAGAAAACTCTTAAAATGTCAGTCTGAATCAAGCTCCACCACTGAGAGTTTTAAAGACTACCTGGGAGCACTCAGAGGTTAAATGACTTGCTCAAAATCACAGGAGCAATTATCTGTTAAAGATGGAATATGAACTCAGATGTTGCTGACTGTATTAGGTCAATGATGTTTACAACACTCTAAAGTGCATACAAACAAGATTAAAATGTAATTGGAAAATATTTAACAAAATAAAAGTGAAATATTTCTGACTTGCTGTTTTCTAAGTTTAATATGCAGCCTATCATAATTGGTTTAAACAGGTTATTTCAGTTTGACATCACTGCATAATGTCAATGCTGCAAACATGCTTTCATATAAATGTGTTTGTTTTCCATGAACATACAAAAGTTTCATTGTAGTTTGCTTTTTAAGAATACTAGACTTAAAACTCAAGAGAAACTTAGATTCAAATCTTGCTACTAACAATTAATAATTGTGGTTCCACAGCTAAATCACTAAGCCCTTCTGAACCCAGGCTTTCTTGTCTATAAAATAAAAATAATACCTTTATTACCTTCTTCAGAGTATAAAGGATAAAATGAAGTAATGTACATAGTGCTTCACAAATTTTGAAGTACAACAGGGATATTGTTAATATTGTTAAATATCATTAAAGAATTAATATTTAAGGGAAATTTTATTATTATTAATAAAAAAACTAATTGGAAAATTATGTAGCACAAAAGGACAGGAAACTAAAAAATCTTACCCCTATCATTGTGGACAAAATGCTAAAATCAAACAAGTAGTGGTCTCTCATTACTTTTTTTTAAAGCTTTTTATTTTTGAGATATATGCATAAATAGTTTTCAACATTCACCCTTGCAAAACCTTATGTTCCAAATTTTTCTCCCTCCCTTCCTCCTACTCCTTCCCCTAGACATCAAGTAATCCAATATATATTAAAGATGTGCAATTCTTCTATGCATATTGCCACAATTTTCATGCTGAACAAGAAAAATCAGATCAAAAATGAAAAACATGAGAAAGAAAACAAAATGCAAGCAAACAACAAAAAAGTGAAAAGACTATGTTGTGATCCACATTCAGTCCCCACAGTCCTTTCACTGGGTGCAGATGGCTCTCTCCATCATAAGTCCACTAGATCTGACCCAAATCATGTCATCCATAAGAACTGATCACATAATCTTATTGTCTCTGTGTATAATGTTCTCTTGGTTCTACTTACTTCACTTAGCATCATTTCATGTAAGTCTCTGCAGGCCTCTCTGAAATCATCCTGCTGATCATTTTTTTAATAGAACAATAATATTCCATAACATTCATATGCCGTAACTTATTCAGCCATTCTCCAGCTTATGGGCATCCCCTCAATTTCCAGTTCTTTGCCACTATAAAAATGCTATAAACTTTTTTGCACATGTAAGTCCTTATTGGTATCTCATTTCAACAGCAATGATAGTTTTGCATACAAGATATCATTGCATACTTATAACTCTTTAATGTCACTAATCTCTTTTTTTCATTATTTTTTGTTCATATGTGAATCTGTCACTGCTCCCATTTGAATATCTTGTGGTGTTTACTACTTTACATGTAGTAGAAGTTTTATAAATGTTTATTTATAATTGACTTGAATTTGTGGACTGTAATCAACTATATGCTTATGTACAATGATTCAACTAAGTTGCATAGGAAATAGATTTTGGAATTTGATATCAAGAAGAGTAGGGTGGAATCCCGCCACAATTACTTACTGAGAATCCTTTCTTAGCCTTAATTTTCTCATTTACAAAATGGAGATAATAATAACATAGATCATCATGACTCTTAAAAGGAACAAATGAGATAATGTAAAGATTTGCTTTGCATACAAAATAAAACCTTAAAGTACCATATCAATACTAGTTGAAAGTTTCTTTACCTGAGAATTTCTTATTCTAATGAAACCATAGATCTAGAGACTTTGCCCTGCCCCATCCTATCAACCTTGTCTATGTCTGTATCCATACAAAGAACAAGAGAATTGGTCATATCTTTGATAATACAGAAAGAAATCACAGTTCTTTTTAGTATAATATGAGGTCACTTGAGCATTGTATTGGTATTCCACCATTACCAAGATTATCTCTAGGACTCCATCAAGTTGATTTTAGAGTGATTATTTAAAAGTAACATTTTATGATGCACACAGTTGAGAGCAGTGTACCATAAGCAAACATGCCAAAAATGATATATTCATTTATAAGAGAGACCAGTGTATCTGAATTCTGATTAATTGCTTATTCTTGTAGGAACAACAAAGCACAGGCAAGGAAAGAACTATCTCACATCAGAACCAGCAGGAGGATTTAAAGGACACACTAGAGTGCCTGCTGCACTTTAACTGATTTCAACTAATTTAATTGTGCTGAAACAATCCTCATATGCATTTACCTGGGGATTCTTCTATTGATCCCATAAGTAAACCATGAAAATGTGAAACTGAAGAGGCTTAACTGAGATCTTCACTTTTACCTGAGTCCAATTTCAAAATTGCAGCTAATATGAAACTGGATGAACTGCCACAGTGAATCTGCCACTTTATTTAATGACATTTTTAAAGTGTTCTATTTGATAGCATGCTTCCTTTGAACAGGAGCAAAATCAGTCAGCCAACTACACTACTGACCTTTGCTGCATATCTAGATTTTGTTTTTATGTGCTACTTGGCATAGTAAAGCAGATTGGTTTACAAGTGAGATGAAATAATTGATAGGTATTTTTTTTGATCACTGCTTTCTTTTTCCCCAAAAAATTACAGGAAGCTGTATTTATGAAGCTCTAGAAAAGTTCACAGAATGCTTGTTATGAAGTTGAGAAGTTCAATGTAGGAACAGCCTATATGACTCTAACTGAGGTGTGCTGTGCTATTTATGGCACATGTTACAAGTAAATGGTACTGAAAGTTCTCTGTCAGGGTGAAGTGGTCCTCTGGGTATCTAACAAGCATAATTAGTTTCATGTAAAATGACTGGTTTTCAACTTTATTATATATGAATTTAATATACCAAAAAGATAGAATGCAAGAAATGATCAGTGGGAAAATTTCAAAAGATTTATGTATCTCCAGTGAGCACAAAAATAGTCTATCCAGCAGTCTTCTCAGTTGCCGTGAAATGTATAATACTATAAGTTTTCCCACAAGTGAAGTGATTAACTGTTTCATGAGGGACTTTTCCCTCCCATTTTTTCCTTAAAGGATAAAAAAGAAAAAGTGAATAAAAAAGGATAGATGCTTAAATTTTTGAAATGAAAAATATTTTTAAGAGGACACATCCTTCCTGATATATGTTAATATTAGAAGAGTGCTTTAAGGATAGTTTTGGCAACAAATGGCAGGTGGTGTCCCCTTAAGGCAAGTTTGCTTTTTGTTGGTAATGCAAACATATCAAATAAATTAATTCAATGAATTTATGATTCTTATTAAAAATTATTCACTACTAAATATTTGTTACTATAGTCATTCTTTAGTAAAACAAAACAAAATTATGGAAAATGTATTCATCTTTTAGCACCTTTTTTTCCTCATTCAGTAATGTAATTTATCCATTAATTTATCTGACCAACACTTATAAAGCACTTACTGTGTATGTTGTAGATAGGATTTCATTACTTTACTTCACAGAGAAGCAGGGAAAATTATTTACTTGTCTTATTCTGCTTGGTATTCATCCTTCCGTTTGGTACAAAATTTCTCTGGGGAGAAGAAGCAAGCAATCAGAGGAATCCTTATTGCCTCTTGGTAGAGCAAGACAGAAACTACTGACCTTCATGGGAGTTTTTCCTTTTTGAAAAGAGAGTTTCTTGTTCCTCCAGTGATCTGAAGACCCATTGCTTTAATGTTGTTGGAAGTTCCTTTTGGGATCAATGATCTTACAAATCCAATTGAAATAGCATGATATAGCTAATAAAGGACTACTGAAGTCAGGTGTCAGAAAACTTAGAATAAAAAGAACTGTATTCAACCTCTCTCCAGAGCAGCAATTCTTCTGCAACTTTTTATCTTAGGAAGTTATCTGAAGCAGTAGGAAGATGTGGCTTGTCCAAGGTCTCACTAACAATGTGTGTATCAGCATCAAGACTTGAATCCTTATCTTCCTAGTGCCTAGCTATGGCTCTGCCTATTATACAACACCTCTCCTATTACACACAGTGAAGTATTTCATAAATGTAGAAGTGAATTAAATATTTAAATATAATCTTTCTTTATTTGGTTACATTTCACTGACTTCTTTGAGTTCCAACATATTCTCCATTTTTAAAACTAAAAAAGCTATAATTATGAAATTGTTATAACTTCTTTTTTACTTTATGAATATCACA
The DNA here is from genome assembly GCF_048593235.1 of Sminthopsis crassicaudata. Lineage (NCBI taxonomy): Eukaryota > Metazoa > Chordata > Mammalia > Dasyuromorphia > Dasyuridae > Sminthopsis > Sminthopsis crassicaudata. Next base: position 106,759,458 of record NC_133619.1, read on the forward strand.
CCTTGCCCACCACCTGTTCACGAACATCAGAAACTAAGATAGGATGATTATTTATAATCTCTCCTACAAAATTTCACAGCAATAACTGTTGCTCAATCTTTATATTGCTTCTTAGAAACTGAAATACAGGGTGGAAAGGATTCATTCTTTTAATTGGTTTTGAACCTATAGTATATAGTATTTATAGTATATATGTGTTTCCTAGTAATATCTGGAGAATGACCCTAAAATGTAATGCATATTTAAGTAAAATATGAAATGTTTAAACAGAATTATTTTTCTTCCTCCCCTAACTGTTGAGCATTTCAATTCATGTTGAGGGCACTATGATCCTTAAAAACACTCAGGTTCATATCCTCAAAGCTATTCTTGACTTTGTCAACTCTCTCACAATCTCCATTTCAGTCACTTGCCACATTTTCTCAATTCTAGCTCTGCAAGTTCTCTTACATTTATCATCCCCATCTGAGACACTCACAAAACTACCACCCTAATTCAGGTCCTCTCAGTCTCTTTCCTGGACTATTGCAATAGCATCCTAATTGGTCTCCCTGCTCCAAGTCTCTACAATTCATCCTCCACACAGCTGCCAAAGTAATCTTTCTAAAGCACAAGTCTGACAAATGTCATTCCTCTGTTCAAGAAGTTTCTGTGGTTACCTATTGACTGTAGAATAAAATATAAACTCATCAGCTTGGCATTTAAGACCCTTCACAAGCTTGTTCCTACCTTCCTTTGCAGACTTATTTCCTAATATCCTTCTTCATGTACTTTCTGTTCCAGCCAAAATGAGTTAATTGGTGTTCCCAGAACTCATCATTCCATCTTTCATCTTCAGTGACTTTTCACCAAGCTGTCCTGCTAGTTTGAAGTGTATTCCCTCTTCACCTCAGCCTCTTAGAATCTGAGGCATCTTTCAAAGTTCAATTCCAGGCCATCTCCTGTGATCAACCTCTCCTTGTCCTTCTAGCTTATTGTTTCCCTTTTTCAGCTTATCTTATATATACTTACCTGTTCATTTTTGTGTTTTCCCTGTAGAATTCAAGCTTCTTGAAGACAGTTCCAAATTTAATTGTATCTTCTTATCCTTACAAAGATGCACACTGTCTCACACAGAATAATTAAAAATGTTTAATTGTATGCTTGTTGATGTTGAAAAAAACAGGCAATTTTTTTCTGGGACTAGTTGATAAATACAATTAAATTCTCCCAGTAATCTGGTTGATGATACAAATTACTTAGAAGGAAACATCACATTTTTTGGGAAAACACTGCATTTGGGGTCAGAGAACAAGGCTTTGAATTCCAGTTGTACTATTTCCCTCTCAACAAGTCATTTAATGTGTTAGACTCAATTTCCTAATCTGTAAAAAAAATGAGCTGATTGTGATAATTGATCATTGAGGTTCCTGTCATTTCAATTATATAAAAGAAGGAAGGAAACACGAGTTTATTAAATATGTGCCAGACACTGAAATAACTCTTATTGTTTCAAATAATAAGAAGGATGAATCACAAGATTTATTCAACTCAGGCAACAAGCCTAAAGTGTGGGGGTTATTATATGCTTATTTTACAGTTGAGGAAACTGAGACAAACATGTTAAGTGACTAAGATCATATTTGAATTCAGGTCTTCTCAACTCCAGCTACAGGATGTTATCCATTGGATCACTTATATATATATACAGAGAGAGAGAGAGAGAGAGAGAGAGAGAGAGAGAGAGAGAGAGAGAGAGAGAGAGAGAGAGAGAGAGAGAGAGAGAGAGAGAGATCTTTCATTACTGGATCATAGCTGATAGACTATATAGACATAGGACCAGTTTTTGCCATTTAGTCATTTCAGTCATGGCTGACTCATTTTTTAACATATTTGGATTTGGTGGTTTTGTTTTGTTTTTGTTTTGTTTGCAAAGATGATACTGAAGTGATTGCCATTTCCTTCTCCAGCTCATTTTGCAAATAAGGAAACTGAGGCAATTGGTATTGAGTGATTTGTCCAGGGTAACATAGCTAGTAAGTGTCTGAGGTCAGATTTGAACTGAGATTGATGTGCTTTTTGATTTCAGGTTAGGGACTAAGTACTATTTTGCTATCTAATAGCTTGCCCTGAAAAAGCACAAAAGAAAGAAAGAAGAGGGCCATTTTCCCTTTTGTATTTAATCAAAACTACTATAACCCTCACTGATTATTGTATGAATGTTTCAAATTTTCATTTGTCACTATGAAGATGCAATGTCAATTTGGTATTGAGAATGGGAGTGAGATTATGGGGATGGAAATTAGACATAGATTCAAACCCAAATAGAGAGGAGAAATTGTTTGGAATATGCAATTTTGGCAGTTTTATTTGTCAAGGTAATTGGCTCAACCTTATTTCAAGTTGTATATTTAAATAAAATAGCTGTATGGCAGTAGGAAGGTTTGGGTTCAAGTTCCTCCCACAACAACTGTTAGTTGTATGACAGTAAATTAGTCTGAGGCTCAGGCAACTTTCTAAGACTATAAAGTATGAATGAAAGGACAATTTAACAGCCATGAAATCATATGTCCTCGAACCAGTTGAATATTTATAATAATGAATATAAATGTATATAATGTAGATATATAACTAAAAGATATGTTTTGAATTATATGCCCCTATACCTATCTTTAATTTTAAACTGTGATCATTAATTTCCAATTCAATTGTATACATTTGTGTATTTTCATAGAAATTAATTTTATTTGGATTGGTTTTTGGTGGTGGTTGTTAACTGCTGTGATTTTCTAAAAACTATTAAATAAGAACAGAATAATGGAGAAAATAATCCAATATTATTCTAAATACAAGTCTGAGTTTGATTTCTTCCCCAATATTGTGGTGACATAGAAAATACATTAAACTTATAGTCCTTTATTCCTAGAATAAACAAGCCATCACCCATTCATGGAATGAACTTTCCCTTAATTCTTTTTTCCAAAATCCCAATGTTTCTTCAGTGAATATGGCACTTAGGTACTACATCCCTTCATTGATTTTCCAGGTGCTTTCTGCCTCTTCAAATTTTCTTGGACCATTTTGTCTGATCTCTCTTTATATTTATCTATGTACGTCTTTTATAGTCCCATGTAATTTAAGCTTTTTTGTCTCTCCAGAGTCAAGCACAGTATTTAAGGTACAGTAAATATTTTTTTCTATTTGTTTAGTTGCATCTCCCAGCACCAAAAAACTTATTTATAAATTGCATCTCAAAGAAAACTTTGAATCTTTAAATATGTAGAGAAAATAGAAAATATTCAAATAAATCACTATAATGGTCAAATATATAGGAATGTGCTATGTGAAAAAATTAAAATTATTAGGTATACTTGGGGGGAGGGGTCTAGAGAGAGAAAGCTAAAGAATTACAGTGATTGGCTTTATATAATATAAATATATTCAAAGATTTTGTGGTTATTGTTGCTTTGAGAGCATTTTTTTTTAAGTAGAAGAGGATCTCTCTCAATTAATTAAGAAGATTTACCTTAATTTTCTGGTGGAATTATACCCTGATTAGCATAATGCTCCTATACACAATGTTAGATTTTACCTACTGAGGTAGGTGGGGCAGTAAAAAAAAAAAAAAAAAATCACTGGATTTGGAGTTAGATGATGTGGATTCAAAACTTTCTTTTCTGACTTGGGTAATTCATCTCACCTTTTACTTGTTTGTTATCCATAGTTTAAGAAGGATGAACCACAAGATTTATCCAACTTAATAGAAGTGCTAAGGAAAGCATCCATGCCAAAATAATGTTGCTTTCATTATATGGGTTGCCCAGTATGGGAACAAAAGGAATATCAACTCCTTTGAATACCTTAGGACTTGAGGAACAGGACAGAAGATTATATGATAGATTCTTTGGGAAGATAAACCAATAACATGCTCCATTTCTGCTGCATGTTTCAAAATAAAAAGGGAGACTCAACTTTACTCTGGCTCTTATATTCCAACTCAAGGCAAGGCCCAACTAAAACTGAATCCATTGGGATGGTCTTTGTGGTGTCAGCTATGAGAAAGAATTCCCGAGGATTATGTATTTATTCTTCTTTATATCTGTCTAGACAAAGAAAGAAGGGTAGAATAGAAATTTTTTCTTCTATTCCCAAGGAAATATTGAACAAAAGGAAAATTAAAATTCATAATATATCAGGAACAGGAAGCTATTCACCAAAATGTTAATGCTTCTAAACAGATGTCTGATTTCCACTAATCATCCAAACATAGTATTAACATTATGTAGTTATTTTTGCAGGACTGGCTTGATTATAAACTAACCTGAGTCATCTCTACACCTACCTGGATCCTTCATTTTCTTTAGCTTGGGTGCTGGATTCCCTCCACAAACAAAATGACCAGTAGGACTATGTTTATTCAGGCCAAATCACAGCATGCTACAATAAAGCTTTTGTGAATAAAATTGTGATTTTTGCCAGTCTGTTTGAAAGCTTCATGGACAGAATGCATAAGTCAGGGAGATTGCTGAGCCTCAGACCTGAGGGATTGCTGTCAGTTAATTGCCATGCTTTTTCTCTGTTTTTACTGCTGTGTCATCTCTGGGTCCTCTTGGTCTGCTGGTATGAGTTCTGTTGCTCAGTTCTTAGAGCCTACTGAACATCTGCTAAATGTAGCAGCCTGGAGTGCTGAGAATAGGCCTCAGAGTCATGTTTACAGCATATATTTTTACACAGCTTTCATTATTTTAAAATGTTTTAAGAGAAGTCACTTGACAATGCATTGTCAACTTCTAAAAGCAGTGAAAATGTCTATTGTTCTCACTTTCAAAAAACAAGTGTAGATACATATACATAAGCAAAAAAGAATATCTGACATTTGTGAAGCCTACATTTGCTATAAATATAAAATTCAGTAATTAACACTGGAATTATTCATTGATTCAAGATCCCAAAGCTGATACATACATTTTACATACATATATATATATATATATATATATATATATATATAAAATGCATACATACATGAGTGTATATGTATATGCACTTGTGTGCATCCTTATATATCTCAAAGGCAAAAAATATCATTTAAAAAAAGTTATTTTATGAAAATAATCTTAGATTTCTAAAGGACCTTTTATACCTACATCATTAAATTAATTTTAAAATTTAGGCCTTTGTTAAATGTTAGTCACACAAAGAGGAATAACTGCTTCTTTATTTGTTTCTAACACTGGATCTCCCTATCTCACCACCCTGAAAACACAAGAACTACTCATGAGCCTCATTCAATCTTCAATTAGCATGAATGCATTTATCTAGTATGTTTCCAACCTGGGACAATTTGCTCCTCCTTAAGGAACATAGTGTTGATGATAAACTTAGTGAACATGAGTCACTTATTAAGATTCTACTATGTACATTTTGTTGAGAATACAAAGAAAGACGCTTCCTGCTCTCAAGGAATTCCCAATTTCATGGGAAAAGACAGTAGATGCAAAAAAGGTAAAAAGAGGGGATATAAGATTACCCAACATGGGAGTGGGATATTGAGAGGGGTAATAAAGTTTTACAGCTTCAATGGAAATGATCTGAGGAGGTAAGTTACAGAATTAAATTCATCTAACAGTACAATAGGTTTCTGGGGATGATGAAATCCAGGAGATCAACTGAATGGGAAAGGATGAAGTGAATTCTCTTGAACAGATGGCTGAAAGAAGTTTTCAGATGTTTACCCTCTATTCCTCCCAAACAGCCAGATAAAGGGAATGCTAAGGTGTGCATTTATTTTATAGTGAATTTCAAACATTCAATTGACTTAGCCTACTGCAGCTCAGGACAGTCCTCCCCCATCTTTCAGGGAGTTGCTCTAGTGTCTAACTCCTGATTAGCTAAGATTACAAGCATACCTGTGTAATAATTTTTAATAAACAGAGTTTTCAGAGAGTGGACTTCAGTAGAAATTCTAAAGATTGCCTTTTGCCTTTGTGAAAAGGATAACATTCCCACTGTGTCCATTGAAATTGGACTTTAAGAAAATATTGCATCTGGTATGTATATATGTATGTGTGTATGTAAATATGTGCATACTTATATATACACATACATAAACACATACACCCATAAGTACAGATAACTGAACTAAAAAAATCCCTCCCATCCAGAAAAATAATCGGAGATAATGAAGAGATAGATCTGGCAATATACTCAATCAAGTATGTCCAGGTGTGCAGCTAGAGGCTCCATGCACCTGATGTTCATCAATTTCCTAAACAATATCAGTGCCATTGGGAAAACTGGCATAGCTGATGGGTACAGAAGTTGTTGGCTCAGTGAGTGAAGGAAAGAAAATATTTCCTCCTTGGTAATACAGAATGCATTTTGACAACTCCCTGAAACAAAAAGGAAGAATGAGTAAACATATATATATATATGTGTGTGTGTGTGTGTGTGTGTGTGTGTGTGTGTGTGTGTGTGTATGTATATATGTGTGTATGTATGTATATATGTGTATATATATGCACATATATATGCAAATACATTTATCCAACTTTTATTACAACTCATCAATCTTCAGTATATTATCTTGTATATATATCTCAAATAATGATGCAAGGTATTTTGCTTTGGAATAAGTTTGTGAAGGTTGGTGGTAAATGTGGGTTACGTAGCATTTTTTAAACCAATTATTCATTCTCTCTGCTCTGTAATCTTTAGGGTGATATGAATGTGGTAACTGGATAAAGATTCTATCAATAGGTAGTGAAATTTATAAAAATGCTAGGTCTGGAGTCAGGAAAACCTAGTTCAAATTCCACTTCAGATCCTTATTAGCTGTGATACTCTGGACAAGTCATTTAACCTTTGTTTCCATGAGATTCTGCAAAACTGTAAAATCATAAAAAGAGTATTGTTTCCCAGGCTTTTTGTAAAGCATTTAGCACATGTACTAGATGTTATAAAAAATGTTTCTTCTCTCTCTTCCCCCAATAGATACCATGTTTTCCTAAGTTGGAAAGTTATCTTGGATGGATCTGATAATTGACTGTATATGTTGTCTGAGGACTGTCCATGACTGGAAGGCCTAACACAAAGTTTTATTACTGTATTGTGAATGTCAGCAACAGCAGATCTTGAAGATCAACTACTAAATTAGTGGTTAGATAGAGGATAGATAGCTAGTATACTGGATTTGGAATGAGGAAGACTTGAATTAGATCCTATTTTGGGTGCTGTATGGCCATGGGAAAATCACTTCAGTTCTTTCTTGCCTAAGTTTAAAATGTAAAAGGAAATAGAAACAACTCTAATAAGACATGTTCTTTTGGAGGAGTGAGGATAAAATATGATTGGATAGTGAATTTTTTGTTATAAAAAGTTAAATAAACATTGATTATTAGCAACATCAATAAATTATACAGTCTGCAATTTGCATCAGTGGAGACAATACTAATGAAATAAGAAATCTTTTAAATATTTAGGGATGAAGAAGTATTTTTCTTCCTAAATTGGTCATGGAGGGTTTTTTCCTGTGTGGGTGAGAGTGATATCTTAAAAAATCAGCTGTAAAATTGATTCAATGAACAATTGAATCACACTGTTGCATAATGAATTATACTTTATGTACAATCTGAATAACTGAATAAGAAGATTGTATCATTATAAAATTGTTTTTCATGAAAAATCTCTTATTTGGGTAATGATAATTGAAATTTATATTTTATATCTTCTGAAGATCTCACTTAAAAAATCTATGTGATGATTTCTGGACCCTTAACTTTGACTGTATTTTTCCTAAGTAACCTCAAAGTCTAGCTCAGGTAAGTTAAGAAGAATTTTTTTTTTAAATGACTGAAGGACTGAGTCATGATATGTATTTGGAATGGGGAAGGGAAGGGAAAGATTAGAACTTAAAGAATAGAGGAAGAGCAACAAATATTAGAAATTCAATAAGTGATCCTGAAGACATGTCAAGTCAATAAATGTGTTAAATGCAAGCACAGTGCTAAGCATGGAAATACAGAGAGAAAATAAAATTATCCTTGTTTGCAAGAATCTTATATTCTATTAGGGGTACACAAGTACATAAATAGAAAGTATATAAACAATACATAGTAATTTCAGGAGGAAGGTAGAATGCCTAAAGAAGGGAATCAGGAAGGCCTAGGAGAAGTAACAGCTAAAATGAACCTTGAAGGAAGCTAGAGAAGTAGGAAATTGATTCTTACTTCCCAAATAAGTTTAGAAAATTTATTCCCACTCCCTCAAATAAGCATAGCTGCATCTCTCTAACCTTCTTCCACATGTTTACAGGACTTATTCTGTATTTGTAAAATGTTACAAAAATCCTTATTTTAACTATCTCCCATAAATGGGATATTAAGTATTTGAGGGATTCCCACACAAGTGAATCAATCATGTACTTATACAATTTACATATTATTAATAAGAGGTGATCAAATAACTTTACATTTTTAAAATGGCTCTGTTGTCTTCAAATACACTTCAAGTGTTTCAGCAGAGAGGGGTAATGAAGGGAGAAGATTTAGTTACTCATGAAAATATGATGAACTGTGCAAGTTCTAAATCTAGTGGCTTTGGCAAAGGACAGATTCAGTTCTTATTAAGAAATGATCAAAATATGGGGATATATAACTAAAGAAAGGGAATAACTTGCTTGCCAAAATTAATTTTTTTCGTGATAGATAGAATATCACCATCATCCTAGATCTATACTTTATATACATTGGACAAAAATCACATAAAAAATTAAATCAAGGAATACAGTTGTAGGGAAAATAAGTCCTCCCCTAAGTTTAGAAAGGCTCTTTTTCATGCCTGAAACTAGTGGTTAAAGAGTTACCACTATGTCATCAATGGCCAAATTAACAGCGACATCAAGAAAAAAGTGCTATAGGAGTTTTTAATGCTCAAATTGCAGGAAGCTTGCTGAGGAGCCACAGAGAGGTCAGAGGCCCAAAGCTCTTGAATACCTAAAAACACTTCAGACACAGTATATGTTTTCCTGAAAGCCGAAAAGAAAATCAAAGTTAAATTAAATAGTGATTGATGACAATTGAGTTTAGTGATCCTTACTCAACTAGGATTGTGGCCCTGTCATAATATAGTTTAAAAAAAAAAAAAGCTTAAGAATTCTATTCTGAATAAACCAAATTCAATCAATCTGGTTTGTAGAATTGGGTTCTATTATAGTAGAATCTATTATAACTAGATTCACCTCAAGCTTTAAATTATCATGTCTAGAAAAGAAAGCAAATGTGAAGTATTATATCTCTAAGTTATTATAAAAGTAATAAAAGCTAAACTAATTCAAGCCAATTATTGTCTCTCTCATTTAAAAAGAATTCTGAATATTATATTCTGATATCATCTAAGTTTTCTGACCCCTACTTCAACTTCACATAGAGGGAATAGTCATTTAGTCAGTCACTTACATAATATGATTCAAAAGAGCACAGAAATGAGCCCTCCTTGAAAATACATCCCTTCCACAGCTCAAGGGATGAGCTGATTATCAGTATTAAAAATCAATGAATATGTGTTAGGCGTTTTGCTATATGCTGGGTATATATAAAAAGCATCTTCCATTTATCTCACTTTAAAAAAAAAAATCCCTGCTTCCAAAGAGCTCACTCCCTAGTCACAGGAAGAAAGCATGCAAATAACTAAATACCATAAAGACATATAAAATAAATTGAAGATAATCTCTGATGAAAGGCACAGTAGTAGTATGACATGATGCACAAGCATAATTTTAGTATTACATTGTTAGAGAGAGAAATGACCAGGTTGCAAAATTAAGCTCTGAAAGCAGGACTATATTAAATAAAACTGTGATATAGGAAAGTTTGCTTCTCAGACTCTTAAACTTTTCTAACCATTCCTTTCTTTGCTCCTGTTGATATTAACTTTTCCCTTTCCCTGTCTCTACTCCCAGGTACTTATTCCATATATTTTGTGAATCTTCTTTTACTTAACAGTTAAAAATTGTTAAGGTATGGGGGCAGCTAGGTGGCGTAGTGGATAGAGCACTAGCTTTGAATTCAAGAGGACCCAAGTTCAAATCTAGTCTCAGACACTTAACACTTCCTAGCTGTGTGACCCTGGGCAAGTCACTTAACCCCAGCCTCAGGGGGAGAAAAATTGTTAAGGTGTGTTAACTGTTGGGAATATCTACATTTTTTAAGAAATCAATCTCGATGAGCAAAACCATCCTGATTTAAATAAAATTCTTTGGGAACATGTATTTTTGTTTTCTTTGTCTTCCTGTCTCCAGCACATACTACCATACTTTGCACATAAGTAGATATTTAAATCTATTAAATTGAATTGAATTGACTGGAGAAATGTGTAGAGGGCAGAGAGAATTATATTTGAAACAAGGATGTGTTAACTCAGTAGAATTGATGAGATGATGGTTCTTTAGAACATATATTTAGTACTTAGCATGGCAATGTAATGGTTCTCTAGTTCACACATAAATAGTGTGCTGTAATGATGTAATCATCACAAGGTATGTAATGGCTGAGGAGAACTGGAAATGAGACAGTCCATTTTTGACCATCCTCCTGATGGCTCTCCTGCTCCCCCACTCCTCCACTAAGATCAAGACTAAGTCAGACTACTACAGACACAGACTGTAAAGGAGACAATAAAGACTTTAGACTCTATTCCTGATCATTCTCATGGTGTCTATCCTGCTGACACCAAGGCCTGTCCAAAGGACCTCCAGAAAGCTAGCTTGAATATTACAGAAATGAAATGTGAATACATTAATAAATGAAAAATAAATTAAAAGGCATTTATTAAATATCTTATGGGTCAAACACTTTCGATAGATGCTGGAGATACAAATTTTAAAAAGTGAGATTGGCAATGACTTTAAGGAAATTACCATTTAATCCATTCTAATGGGGATGACCATATAGAGGAGTGGTAACTAAGGGAGAGAGTTTTGAGCTGATAATAGGGAATTGATCAATAGAACAGACAACTGAGCTGCCTTTTATAAAAGAAATAAGATTGTTGGTTCAATTGTGCACACAGCAAGAGGTAAAAGGGGAGGGGAGTGAAAGAGAAGGAAAGAAAGATGTATTCAACAGAGCAAAGAGCAAAAATATTGGGTAGACAATTGGATAGAATATGAAGAATAATATTGTAGACTTCCAAATGACCCACGACAACATTTTTCCCACAAGAGGACCTAATTAAGGCTTCCCATAATTACACCATATAGATATTTACCTACTATTTGGTTTCATAAAGACATCTCTAGCTTTTCGACGTGCTCCTAGAGAGCCTTTTGTAGACAATCTCAAAGTCTTAATGGCTACATTTTCCAGTTGTCATTGATAATCAAGAAAATAGTTTGAGACTGAAGTAAATATAATCTATGACTATATTATAATGTAGATCTGAACTCATATCTCTTGGAAAGTAGTTCTGGGGAAAGAAAGAAGGAGTGGACTTTCATATTTCTGAATAATGTTGTTATCACAAAAAAAAAAAAAAGATGAGCCTATTATGTCCTTTGAAATTCAAAATATGCTAATGATCACATTTGAGCCATCTGAGTTGTGTCTGAAATATGTGTTTTCTTTTTTCGATAGTTAATTCCCAAGCAATCTTAAATTTAATTGGAATTTACAATTAGTAGGCAGGTGTCTGCCTCAGATAGCAATCCAAATTCAATAACGTCTAATGGCTATTTGATTGGCATCATCAATACTGTACATCTCTTTGCAGGCAGGCACTTGCACTCTCAGGAAGGAAAAAAAAAACTATTACAAATTAGCACCTATTGCAAGCTTTGCCCAAAGGTTAATCATTCCCTTCTTTTCAGGACAGAACTGAGGTTAACTGATACAGGTAAATGTGAATGGCTTTTCTGTTATTAGGATCCTAGAAATAAAACAAAAACCTTTACTTTCCAAAACTATCAGCATGGTTTTTGTCACTAATATGCAATTCTTTTTCTCTTATTTTTTAAAAGCAGAACCATATCCCCATCTTCCATTGCAATTACTTCAGAGGAGGAGAGATTGAGAAATAAAAATGAAACATTTCAGGGATGAGTGGGCATGGAAAATTGGTAAAATGGCAGGAAAGTCCAAGTTTGAAGAATGAAGAAGTGAATGTGCCCACCTTGGAAGAAGGGGTCAGAAAAACATAAAAAATGATATTTTACTGAAACATCTGTTTTCCATTGCTAAAAATTTTTAGCATTTAAATGTTCTCGTTTAGTGTCTGAAGTTAGCACTTCCCTGAAGTAGTTCACACCTTATTCTATTGCTCCTGTTCAGCTGCAGATTATTTTATGCAAGGCTGGTTTTAACAAGAAAATGGTGCATTAATTTACAATGTGATGAGTATTTTAGGAGCAAAAAAAATAGACTTTTGTGAAATTTTAGAATCTGAAGAAAATAGCCATACTTATAGAAAGCTCTTAAAACACCAGGATCCCCAATTCATTTGTATCCAAGACATTGCAGTTTACATGATTATGGTTATTAAACAACTGAGTTATAAATATGTACCAGCTTCTAAGGAACTGTTCTTCTCTACCATACTTCTGGTACCCTTATTCCACAATCTAGTGGAAAGCACAAACAAATAAATGTGTGCACATTATCAAAAACAAGATAATAGATGTATGTATTTCTCAGTGATTTTGTTGTTGCTGTTTGTTAGATTTGGTTGGAAGCACTCAGTGACTCCCTGCTGATCTTGTGGGATGGCTTATTAAAATATAGTCTGCATTTGGAGGGACTATCTGAAGTTATCAACTTCCTCCCAAGGTGTTCCTATTCCTTATATGTTAGGATTACTAAGTGAGAACTCAGGTTGTCTGGATGGTGACAAGGTGAGAATTCAGGTTTTCTGGACAATTACAAGGTGAGAACTCAGGTTGACTTGATAGAGGGGGCAAGCTCATTGGCTGGGGTGGTTCTTCCCAGAAGCCCTTGCATTATCCCACGCCCATTCTCTGGGAGGATAAAAAGAGACAGCAATGGGCGCAGAGGGCAGATCGGCCTGGAGAAGGATAAGAGCTGGAGGAGATTCAGAGCCAGGATTCAAGAAGGAAGACTCTCTGCATTACATCAGGCCTGACGGGGCTCTCTGCAGGAAGGGAAGTCACTTCTAAGGACAAGAGTTAACAGCAACTGCCTGGGGACAACGGTTCACTACTGGAAGAAGAATCTGTCTGAAAGATTTGAGTAGACACAGCAGATCTCTTCCCAGAGAGCGATCTGGCAGCTTCTGGAGACGACAGCTCGTTACAATTGGCGTCCACACGTGGGGCAAGGACTTTTGCTTATCCTGACAAGAGGAGCTAGACCAGACCTTTGCAATTTGGCGCCCGAACAGGGACAGACACAGTCCTGATTCCAGTAGAAAAGCCTCCCATCCAGATCTCAGTCTCTCTGACCCAGAACCGTGAGTAAAGAGGAAACTTTGTTAAAGATTAAGTGAGTGTGCTAATAGATAAATAAGGAACTTAACTTGTTAAGGCCAAACCAGGAATCTCTTATAGTGAAATGGGGCAAACACCTTCTGTTCAAGGAAAATGTTTAGAGAGCATCATCAAGGTTATGAAAAGCCAAGGATTGATTATAATTTTAGAGGAGATTACTGAACTTTTAAGAACTGTGAAGGTTATATGTCCTTCTTTTTCTCTGGAAGAAGAATTGGATCCAGATGAGTGGAAATTAGTAGGAGAGCAATTAGGTGAACAGTACAATTACCTTTGTGACATTTTACCCTTTGGTTCCAGACCAAACTCAGTTTCCAAAGATACAATTCATACCTATAATTTAATCCAAATGGCTTTAAAAAATGTTATTCTAAAGGAAGAGATGAAGGAGCAAAATGGGGAGGTGTCAACTAAACTAGGTGAAAAGGATGAATCAGATAACAATGAAGTTAAGTACAATTCTGAGCAACAGCAACAGGAGCACCTCCCATCTCCTCCCTCAATTAACCCTTCAGAGGTGGAGGAAGAAGGAGGAGGGGAAGAGACAGAAACTCAAACAGAATCTCCTGTGAAGCAGCCTAAGCCTATGACAAGATTAGAAAAAGCATTGGTTAAAGCTAAGAGAGAAGGACAGGATATAAGTGATTTTATACATGCATATCCTGTGATTGAAGAGATTGACTCTGTAGGTAAAAAAAGGAGAAGATATGCACCTTTAGATTTGAATAAAATTAAGGATTTGAAAAAAGGTTGTACCCTTTATGGGGCTACATCAGCTTATGTCAAAATGTTACTAGATGGTTTGTCTTATGAAGTCCTAACCCCGAATGATTGGAAATCCATAGCAAGGACATGTCTGGAACCTGGAGAAAATTTATTATGGCTTGCGGAATTTCATGAATTATGTAAAATTCAAGTCAGATGCAATTTGGAAATAGGAGTTAACACACAATTCACTTTTGAGCACTTAGCTGGTGAAGGTCAGTATGGAGAGAATTCGGAACAGATTAATTATACCATGACAATATATGAACAAATTGCTAAGGCTGCAATAAAAGCTTGGGGTGTCCTTCCTGGACAGAAAGATCGTGGAGAGGCTTTCACTAAAATACAGCAAGGTCCCAATGAACCTTTTGCAGATTTTGTGGGACGTTTGCAAACTGCTGTCAAAAGAACTATTGGAGAAAATGCAGCTACAGAAATAATGACCAGACATCTGGCTAAGGAAAATGCCAATGAGATTTGCAAAAGAATTATATGGGGATTAGACAAAGATGCTCCTTTAGAGGAGATCATAAGACGCTGTGCTACAGTGGGAACAAATGCTTTTTACACCCGGACAATGATGAATGTGGAAAGACAGGGTCCCTCCTGGCAAGGGACTTCTAGAGAAACTCGGCGATGTTTTCAATGTGGAAAAATTGGGCATCTAAGAGCTCAGTGTAGGTATGGAGATACAGTGAGAAGACAGGGTGAGAGAAGACCTAAAACCCCATGTCCAAAATGCAACAGAGGACTCCATTGGGCATCAGAGTGTAAACTAATTCAGGGAAATAGGATGAGGGGCCCAGATCCAGGGCCCCAGGCAAAAAAGACTTGGGGCATGATGGCAGCTGATGTTACACCTAAAGAGCCTTTAGAAGGTCAGGACTCTGATTTGATCAACCAGCAGAAAAGTAATCACATGGTAGAAAGGGATTACCTGATAAGTGAGCCAAAAGGCAATCAGATTGCAAAAATGGATTACACTTGGGGAGAATACAGGCCTTTTAAACCAACAGGGCTGTGTCCAGTGCAAACAACTCCAATGTAATTGCCAGATGATGAGAAGAGATTTAGAAAGTGGTAAATAGAAAGGTAATAATTAGATAGGTTAACTGCCTGGGAGAGAGGGTTTGCTTGTATTTCTTCAGCAGGAGAAGGAACCAGATGGGTGCCAACGAGTCATATTCGCCTTGTCCATCAGAGAGAGACAGAAAAAGAGAAAGACCTCAAAATAAAGGAGAAGATCTAAGAAACATCTGACACTGAAAGAGCATGGATAATAAGAAGACTGTTAAAGAACTTTAAAACCAGCAGGAATCATTGGACTTCCTCACACAAGATGAGAATAATGGACAATGGACTTATGGACATTTATAAATTTTCAATTTATGATTATGTTATATACTTCTAGCATGTGTTATGTTACTATGTTACTATGTGCTTATGTAATTCATGTAATTATCTGTAATACTTCCCATATTGATGGATTTATGTTTCAAGGTCATTTATGTAATTATCTGTTATACTTCCCATATTGATGGATTTATGTTTCAAGGTCATGACTGTCCTATGTTCTAAATCAAAAGAAAGGGGGAGATGTTAGGATTACTAAGTGAGAACTCAGGTTGTCTGGATGGTGACAAGGTGAGAATTCAGGTTTTCTGGACAATTACAAGGTGAGAACTCAGGTTGACTTGATAGAGGGGGCAAGCTCATTGGCTGGGGTGGTTCTTCCCAGAAGCCCTTGCATTATCCCACGCCCATTCTCTGGGAGGATAAAAAGAGACAGCAATGGGCGCAGAGGGCAGATCGGCCTGGAGAAGGATAAGAGCTGGAGGAGATTCAGAGCCAGGATTCAAGAAGGAAGACTCTCTGCATTACATCAGGCCTGACGGGGCTCTCTGCAGGAAGGGAAGTCACTTCTAAGGACAAGAGTTAACAGCAACTGCCTGGGGACAACGGTTCACTACTGGAAGAAGAATCTGTCTTAAGGATTTGAGTAGACACAGCAGATCTCTTCCCAGAGAGCGATCTGGCAGCTTCTGGAGACGACAGCTCGTTACACTTATAGATTCAGTATAATCTCTGATATCTTAAACCCCTCAAAGCCTTCATTCTGAGAGTCTCTTCAAGAAACAGGATAGTATCATAGAAAGAAAAACTTGGAATAAAGTTCAGATCCTGCCTCTAACACTGGTTACATGGTCAATTGCAAGTTATTTAATATGTGCTAATCCTCAGTTTCCTCATCTGCAAAATGGAAATTACCATGCCTAAACATGGCAGGATTGTTGGAAGGCTCAGATAAGATCAAATAGGTAAAACCACTTTTCAAACCTTAAATTGCTGTATAAGTGTCAGTAGTTATTACTCTTACCTCAAAGCAAAGATGAGTGACAAGTAGGTGCTATGACAGTATCTTAGAACAGCTCAAACTCAAATCTTTTGAAAAATATGCAAAATTTATAAAATTTGCAAAAATATCATGCAAAGTAATCTTTGAAGTCATGACTCTATCATTATGGCCACAATGATATGTCTTCACTAAAGAAAAGAGCAATGTGACAGTAAAGGATTTCTAGATTCCAAGTTCTCTCCTTCAACATACAATTGGACAATTAGGACATTATGTGAATTAGGAATAAGGATAGATGGATGGATAGATGGATGGATGGATGGATAAGTGGATAGATGACAGATAGACAGACAGACATAGATACAAAAATATATAAATACATAAACAAATAAATGAATAGGTAAACAAATGTATTATAGAACAATTAATTAATTTACAAAGTTAAACTGAAAGAACCATGAGAATATAACACACAATAACAATAAGATTATATGATGGCTCTTTTCCACAATGACATAATTCAAGGCAATTCTAATAAACTTGCAATGGAACGTGTCATTCACATGTAGAGAGAGAACTATTAAGACTTAATATGAATCAAAATAGAGTATTTTCACTCTTTTATTATTGTTTGTGGTTTGCTTGATTGTTTTTTTTTTCTTTCTTGTGTTTTTTTTTTCACTTTTGATCTGATTTTTCTTGCACAGAATAATGAATATGGAAATATTTTTAGAAGAATTATACATTTAGTCTATATCAGATTGCTTCCTTCTTGGGGAGGGGGAAAGAGGGAAGAGAAAAAAATTTAGAACACAAGTTCTTATAAATATTAATGTTGAAAACTATACATACATGTATTTCAAAAAATAAAATACTACATTTTAAAGAGTTTTTTTTAAGTTGAGCTAAAGTTTACCAGTAGAAAGGTTGAGTTTGTTGCCAAATGATAATGACTAAGAGAAATCATACTGTACCTTCCTTTTCTAAGCTTTTTTTTTTTTTTTTTTTTTTTTTAGCCTCTAACCTGGACATTAATGTTAGCCTTGAAAAAAAGATAAAGGGTTACAAAAGGGCATTGGCCATTGGATTTGGAATCAGAGGATATTAGTTCAAATCTCAGTTTTATTATTTACTATCTAAGTTGCCTTAGACATTTACCTCTCTAGTCTTCAAATTCCTTATTGATAAAATGAGAAATATGCAATTCATGAGCTAAGAACATTTCTGGCTTTGATGATGATCATATATTTCCATTTTCTAGGACACAGTGATAAGAGTAGGAGAAGCACAGTAGAGATAAAAGGGGCAGAAAAGACTTACAAAAAGGCAAAAAGGGACAGGTTGGTCTTTGTGCACAAGGAAAGGTGAGTTAGAGTTGATGGCTATATATGAGCTCCTATTTTACCATCAGCTCTCCAAATTCTTAGCCACTTCCTAAATGACCACGCTTCAAAAAAAAAATCACTCCATTTCCAAAAACAAAGAAAGCCTGGTTCTACTAAAGAATATACAACATCATTTTCTGGAAGGGAAAAAGCTAATCTATCTGACATCCTTCTAAAAAATTTGGGAAGTCTGGTCCTTATATGTTAAATGACTAGATATTTATTTAAAATGTTGACCTCAGAGGTAATATTAATTATAGATGGAACTTGGACATATGATTTCATAAGTATAAAGAATTCCTTTCACTAATGTAGGCTGTCATCCTTTCTGTATAGGGATTGTGTAGAACACAGAGAGGCTAAGTGATTTGCCAGTATCCTTTAGAGGTGAAACTTGAACCCAGATTTTCTTGACTCAAAGGGCAGCTCTCAATCTACTAGAGACAGAAAAAATATGTGTGCAATTTGTATTCATAAAGAAAAGGTATAAGTGAAAAATTATGCTTCTTCATCATCACTTTTTAGATATAACTTTTTCCCATATTTATGTAATATCTCAGACACAAAACACATAGAAAAAATGGGTCAGCTCACTCATTGCAAGTGAAATTCTAAAAAGAAAAGTACATATCATTTACTGGCCCAGCCATTCTGTTCTCACTATGAAACAAAAATAGAATTATAAATTCAGATGCCCCATAGAAGGATTGACATTGCCACAATCTGTGTGTGAAGTTGTTGGGTGGCAACAGGAGGAAAATCCCTGGTTTTATTTCCTCTCCTCCTCCCTGTACATCTGTCAAGCCTGACTTCCTATTGTTTCTTTTCTGCCTTTTTCTATCTCTTCCTTGGTTTGGACTCACTTTTCATATTTTCCTTTTCCTTTATCTTTTTCTTGGCCTAATTATCACCAATGAAAATAGAAACAAACAAACCAAAAAATGCAAATTATGTAATTTGTAAATAGAGATTAGAGCCAATGTGATATAATGGGATGGTCTTGGAACCCAGAAGATCTGGGTTCAAATTTTGCTTCTAACACATATAGTGTCTGTTGCTAGTCGCAGAAAACCATAAAGTAAAAAGTTTCAGATTTCACTGACCTTAGATTTCACTGTGTCTTAGGCAAATCATTTAACCTTTTCATGCACTAATTTCAGTGACAACAATAAGTTGTAAAGGAAGCGCCAACTTGTATTGGTAAGAGGGAGTCTCCTCAACAATGATGTGTTGGTAAAGGCTTAACAACCTTTTCTCTGGAGAGAAAAAGCACAAAAAGCAAACAAACAAAAAAGTATATACAACAACTTTTTAATTGAATCTGCTTTCTTAACATTTTCTCCATCATCTTTTTATATTTAGATGATTATAAAACAATAATCTAGTCCTGATTTGTAACATTGCCCATTTTATTGTATAAATGCTCACACTAAAAACTGCACCATTGGCTCCCAAGAGGTAGTTCAAACTGCCTCTAGCACACTCCTGATTGGATAGAGATAAAAATATAGGTATCAACATCGTTAAAGATTACCATAGATATACTAGAGAAATAAACATGAACATAGTTGTAATTTTGGATGAAGATGGAAATTGAAATGATGGAGATAGAGAAAGAAATTAAGATATAGATGAAGATGAAGATAGATTGTGTATTTTGTACATTTTGTGATGCTACCTAGAATCAACAAAATGCATTTTGTTTAATAAGCAAATGAATTCTCTAAGGGTTCTTATTTTATAGATGAGAAAAATTAACTTGCTTATAAGTGACACGATTTATACAAGGTCATACAGTAATAAGTGACTTCACTTCTGATTCAGTAACCTTCCATTCAACTAAGGAGCTACCTGCATGAGGTCTTCCTGATCTTTTATTTTACCTTTTCTCTTTGACCACTGCTATTCATTTACACAGTCTAACTTTGAATTAGAAAATGATGTATTGTTCCCATAATATGCCCTACAAATTTGTAAAGCTACTTATCTCTTTTTTCATCTTTATAGCCTCAGTGAATGACTGTGTCTTGTATATTATGAGTGCTTAATAAGTGTTTATTACATTGAATTTAATTGAGCGATAAGTATTTAACCCAGAAACGACATTATTTTTCTTCCTTCTCTTCCTCCTCTTCTATTTCCTCCTCTTTCTTGTTTTTGTTCTTGTTCTTTTCCTTCTTCTTCTTCTTCTTCTTCTTATTATTATTATTATTATTATTATTATTATTATTATATTTGTGAAACCTAATGTCAATGTTGAAAGACTGACTTGTCAGGGAAATGAAAAAAAAAGATTCCTCAAGTATTGTCATCCTAAACCCATTTTCCAAATCCAGACACAAAATTAAATATTAGGACTGTACAAAATCATAATTATTCTCTTCTGGTCTACTTGGGTTATATAGACTAATCTTTTTTTGGCTAATGGGCCCTTTTGGAAATTTGGCAAAACTTTATGGAATAATAATTTAAAATATATTAAATATGCAAAATTATGGTGGAAGTCAATTAAATTAAAATAGTTATCTTTTTCCCCCATGGAATACAGCTTAAAAAATCCAGGTTTAGTTTGCTGAAAACATTTTTCAAGAAGATAGTATGAATGGGGGATGGAAATACTTGTAAAAAAAATGCCTCTGTTTTAACTCTGTTCTTTATTTCTAGCTGATGGAATCCTGCTGATTCAATCAGTTAGGCAGAGCAGTTTAATCTCTTCACTATGACTCTCATCTCTACTTCTTTCTTTCATTTGTTGGGAAATCTTTAACATCCTATCACTGCAGCCATCCTCCTTCTGGGACTAAGAGATTAAAAGATTTGAATGGAAAATAGCCTAGGGGGAAATAATAATAATTCATTTATATAGCACTGTACAGTTTAGAAGAGCCTTCCTCACAACAACCTAGTGACATTATTGGTATAGCTAATGATTATCTAGTGCTTTACATTATTATTTGATTTGATTTGAGTTTCACAAAAACCCCGGGAGATAATACTATTATCTCTATTTAATATTATCATGCTTATTTGCAAATAGCATACTGAATTTCAAACAAGTAACTTTCCCATTGTTGTTGAGTCATTTCAGTCATGTTCAATTATTCATGACCCCATTTGGTATTTTCTTGGCAAAAGATACTAGACTTGTTTGTTATTTCCTTCTCCAGTTCATTTTACAGCAACTGAGGCAAAATGTGTTATGTCTTGCCTAGAGTTACATGGCTAATTAATGTCCAAAGCTGGACTTGAACTCAAAGATGACTCTTCTTGACTCTAGGCCTGGCGTTCTATCCAATGAACCATCTACCTATCCCATAATCATACAAAACTTAAATACTGGAGTTTGTGCCAGTCTCCTAATTATAAGGGCAATGTTCTTTATGTTATCCCACATATTAGTTGGTAAAAATGTAGAATAAGAATGGACATTGGATGCTTCTACCAACATTTAATATCTTTTGATTCTACTTGAGAACTACTCTAGATCTACTGTCAAACTAGATTTCTAACTCTATGGACAGCATTGAGTGGCTTGTAGGATAGAAACAAGAAATCATTTCCTTTCTTGACTATCTCACATTCTCTTTTTCCCTGAGAAAGCACTGTATAATGTAAAGAATTGTCTTTATTTGCTTCCAGACAGATAAATTACTAGGAGAGGATGAGTGCTTCTCCCTTTCCCTGCAAGGCCCTAAAATCTAGGGCAATGAGTTTACTCCCCAAGAAAATATGATTATTTTGTATACAATCTAGAAACAAACATCCTGAGCCTTATGCCTTGAAATATTTCACCAGCCTCTACCATGTAAAAATCCCCATATTCCTTCATCTAGGTTCGGGCAACAATAACTTAAGTTCCATTACCATGGAACCTTTTCCTTTCCAAACCCCACAGTGATAATAGAAAGACTCTTTAGGGGACTTTTACTCTTTCCTGTCACAACAACATCTAAAATAGTTCTGTTTTATATTTTTATATGTAATGGATAGCAACATAGTACTTTCTGCAATTGATAAAAGAATGTAGAGTAGAATAAACTTCTATCACCTCAAAATTCAATTCAATCAGCAACAACTACACCTTTGATCTATGTGACTCACTCATTGGTCTTCAATCAGTGAATCAATAAATAATAATTTATTAAGTGCTGGCACTATTATAGATAGTAGAGCTGAAAACAAAAAGTAAATTATCCTTGGACTCAAGGCAATAATAATCTATTGAGGGAATGCCTCATACACATGTAACAAAATGCAAATGATATATAATATAAATACATAGTAATTTTGAGGTCAGGAAGAGCTTGAAGAATCAAAAAAAAAAAAAAAAAAAGGTTCATGTAGAAGTGTATCTCCTAAACTTTAAAGCAAGAAAAAGCAATCTGGGAGTAGGGGATAGCTTATGCAAATGCTTAAAAAATAATAAATAGAATGTTGTGTTAACAGATACTTTTAAACAATTCAATTTTAATACTTCCATTATTGCACAATATAACTGTTCTTAATAAATCCTTTCTCATTTCTTATCACTGAAGGACAAAGAAAACTAGATACAAAATTTATCTAATTTGGTATTTAATCCTCTCAATACCCAACTGAGGTGCCACTTCTGCCATGAATGCTTTCCTGATCTTCACTATAGTTCCAGTAAAAGTGAGATTTCCCACTTTAGGTTTCTCAATATAGCAATTTTTCTAGACTTCTTTGCACTTATCTCACTGAGTTTTCTTTGTATAGACTTTTACAAACATTAAAACAGCAAACTCAGAATATTTGCCTTCTAACTCCTGGAACAATGCTCTTCCCAAAGTAGTTTCTTGGGGAACTGAATTGAATAATGTGTTGCTATTTTGCTTTGTCTATGCCCAAATCTTTCCTTGAATTACTAGTCTGATCTTTCAGTATGGTGTGGAGATGACCCAGAATTGTGCAAAGTTACACCACTGGACAACAAACTGACAGATCCTATCAAACTAAAAGAAGCTTCTATTTGGCTTCTAATCATTATCTTTATGAATTTCTTCCCTAGGAGTTCTCTATAGCAAGACATTCAGACAGATTGATATATAGACACATAGATAAACACATAGACAAATAGACAAATAAATAAATAAAGTGAAATCCAGTCCTTAATCCTATCCTACTGTACAAAATATCTATTATTCAAAGGACAATCCAATTTAGTTTGGTGAAGCTCATCACCAAAAATTTGTCTCTGAATTCTTAATTTTATTTTAGCCACATTTACTCATGAAGACTCTTTACTAAGGTGTCAAAATCATGAATCACTAAATAAAATTTGGCCAGGCCAATATATAAGATAATGTCTATAAAACACTTTGTAAACCTTAAGGTGATTATAGTTGCAGTCATTATTTTCATTATCTCCTTGAGCCTTTATTCCATAAATGTAAGAGAGTTATCCCTTGATTAATTTCTCAATCCAAGTACTTCATGCTGAGCCACATATTCAAAGGATGCTTAATAATCTTCGTAACAATAATGATTAATGATCGAGGATATGTCCATCAACAGTATGATGATGGCTGTTCTTAATTGATCAATGATCTAAATGAAGCAAAGTAATTAGGCCTATAAGATGATGAAGGGAATGTCTTTCAAAGCCAAGAAATGACCTATATGATTTTCAGTTTCTTAAAATGGTCTTTGTTATTATCTTTAATTTCATTCTCTGTATTGTCACTTATTTAAGATATGAATAGGTCATGGAAAGGCATATGAGTAATGCCATTAAATGTGATTTTCTCATATCAGGTTTTTAATTACCAATGAACCTAAAGAAGCTTTTGAACATCCATTGGCACCCTCTGAAAGTTTAATGTGACTTGTGACAATTAGAAAATGGCTTGTTCTCAGTGTTTAATCAAAGAGAATGAAGCTTCAGACACATTGACATATTTTACATCCAATAGAGCCCTTTGAAATTCAAGGCTTCTAACTATTAGTTTTGCCTCATTCTGAAAGAAAAGCCTATGTTTAAACATGAAGTTTCAGTCCCCTTCAGCTGCAAAAATAGCCTTCACTATGTAAATCAATGCAAGGCTGTCACACTGAGCCTGCAGCCAAACAGACTAAACAATAATATGACCAAAGGTGATCTTATATTTCACATATTAATGAAGCGTTACTTTAGGAGTAAAAGCAGAGTCATTTAAATATTAACACTATTAGGCAAGTATATCAAAACAAACACCTTCTCTTGATACATATTTAAATACTAGAGGAGATGAACTATTAAAACAATGGGCTGTATTCTGTCTGTAGTATGGGGAGGAACTCTTCTGGAGAATGGGGTCTAATATATGTTAACCTTTTCCTGAATACCTATATCACTACAGGCTCACCACTTGCTATTTCTTATGACAGTTATATAATAATACTTTTTTTCAGTCTCCCTGATGCTTTCCCAAGACATGCTTCAAACTTTTTTATGCCCAGTATGGTATAATAAAAAGAGTGAAGGAGTTTAAATTAGAGGTTCAGACTTTAAATTCTCTTCTATTTATTTCACCTTTTTGGCTTTTGCAAAGTCAGTTTACTTCTCTAGAGGTTAATTTCCTCATCTGTAAAACAAAAAGGAAGGAAGAACACATGCCTATTGTGGGCCGGCCATTTTACCAATGCTATTTCATTTGATCCTCATAACATTCTAGGAAATAGGTGTTGATTACTATCTCTACTTTACAAGGGATGCAACTTAGGAATAAAGAGGCTAAGTGATTTGACCAAAGTCACCCAGCTAATTTGAGTCTGAAACTGAATTTGAACTCACATATTACTGATTCCAATCCTGGGCTCTATCCATGGTACCAGACCAGATAAACTACAAAGTCCTTGACAGCTCTAAAATATAGTGAAATACTCAATTGACAGTATGTATATTTATCCCATAGTATTTCATTTGTAGAATGACTCAGTCATTATGATTATCATCAATTATATCTGTCTACTCCATTCTACTTGTAGAACACTTTCTTAGGTACAATTGGGAATGAAACCTATATGACAAAAGTAAAAGGAATACAAGAGATTATGGGACAGAATTACAGAAGACTATGTTTGATATGTCTTACCTTGCCTAAGTTTCTTAGTGTCATAATATGTGCAACAATTCTGGAATCACATTGTTGTTCAAGGTATGCAGTGACAGTCAATTTTAATCCCCTTCTGGTACATTTCATCACAGCAGACAGGGTAGGAAGCATAATCAGAATAACTAGAATAGAGCAGCAACGAAAATAAGAGAATAAAGTCAAGAAATGAAATCAAGAGGAAACAGATCCTTAGAAAAAGTTACTCTGTTCAAGGTATAGAAAATGTCTGGTCTCAGTACCCACCACTTTGACTTTTGTTTGTAAGTTCCTGATTCCTGAGTCTCATAGCTTATTGGTATAATCTATGAACTTCATAGCTTCTCAGCCCTACTTTGTACCCACTCAAACCTAGACATGAAAAACTGCCCCTTTCTAAACCTTCGCTAACCTGAATATCTAGACTCAATCAATGCCCTTTGCTTTTTTGGCATTTAAACTACAGTTCCCTATTGCCGCCCCAAGAGATGTCTTTTGGATTTCTGTACCACATTTTTGAAGTCAACATATCTTAAGTTCTATTGTTAATCAGTCTTGTAGTTTCCTACCAGCTGGTAAACAAAAGAGCTATTCATATGTCCAAAAGGCTATTAAACTGTACATACACTTTGATCCAGTAGTGTCTCTACTGAATCTGTATCCCAAGAGATCATTAAAAAGGGAAAAGAAACCACATACACAACAATGTTTGTACCTGCCCCGTTTGTAATGGCAAAGATCTGGAAATTTAGTGGGCGTCCATCAGTTGGGGAATGGCTGAATAAGTTATGGTATAACAATGTAATGGAATATTATTGTTCTATAAGAAGTGATGAGCAAGCTGATTTCAGAAAAGCCTGGAGAGACTTGCATGAACCGATGATAAGTGAAGTGAATAGAACCAAGAGAACGTTGTACACAGTAACAACAAGATTATGTCCTGAACTTGGCTCTTTTCAACAATGAAGTGATTCAAGGTAATTCCAATAGACTTGGGATGAAAAGGGCCATCTGCATCCTGAGAGATGAAGACTGAATGTGGATTATTTTGTTTATTTGCTTGTTGTTTTCCTCTTTTGTATTTTTCCCTTTTGATCTAATTTTTCTTGTGCAGCATGACAAATATAAAATGTTTAGAAAAATTACATATATTTAACTTATACTGGATTATTTGCTATCTAGCAAAGAGAGAGTAGTGAGGGGAGTAAAAATAAAGTGGAACACAAGGTTTTGCCAAGGTGAATGTTTTAAACTACCTTTGCATGTATTTGGAAAAATAAAAAGCTACTAAATTAAAAAGTTATTCAAGCCATAAGATTTCTTAGTTCACCCATCCCAATGAAACATACATAGACCTCAGTCCTTAGGAAAGTTAGCAAGTAGGATTTTTTTACCTCTAAGATGATTTCCAATTATAAATTATACAATGATCCCTATATACTAATGTGCAGGCTCCATGGGGCACTCTGTTGGAATGAGGATCTTCTATTTAGTCCTTCTGAAACTGGACATAATTACCTACATACCTTTTATCCTAGGAATGAGTACCTAGTCATACAAACTGTTTTGAAACTTTGATAACTCTAAAGAAAGCATAAAAACAACAGAGTGGGCAATTCATGCAAAAGTTGGCAATTTCTGCTAAAAGTCTCTATAAGCCTCTAGGTTCTACAAGGTCTAAAATTAGGAAAACCTGAGTTCAAATCTGATCTCAGACAATTGCTAGCAACGTGACCCTGGACAAGACATGTTAAAAACCCTGTTTGTCTCAGTTGCCTCCTTCATAAAATGAGCTGAAGAAGGAACAAACAAAACAACCCCAGCATTTTTGCCAAGAAAACTTCAAATGGGGTCTCAAAGGGTCAGACATAGACATGACTGAAATGACTGAACAACTCTGCCACAAGATGCTAGATCATCAAGATGTGTGCAAATTAAGGTCTAAAAGAGCCTCTTTTGCATGTCATGGAAGGAGAACTCGATGTGAGGGTCACTTCATTCACAGCCTTTGGGGACGCTTCTTTGGTTCATCAGAAATAGTGGTTTATCTATTTAACGTTTCTGAGTCAAGATTATTTTTTTCGTCCCTTGCTTAGCACAGAGTCTGTCTGAATATATACAAACATATATATATATAAAGGATATGTTTTCATATACATGCATACATATACATTCACGTACACTAGTGCATGTGCACTATTTTATTTCCTAATTGATTGGGGGAGGGGTTTAAACAGGAGAGGAAGAAATCTTCTAAGTATATAGAAGTTAGTTATATAATCCAATATCCTTTGCTATGTGTCCAAATAACCACATAAGAATTGTATGTTCTTGTGATAATGATCACTGGATTTTCCTTATTAATAGCAGCCCCTTCCTACCCAATCAAAACTTACTATTTTCCATTAACTTGGTAGTTTTATGGTTGTAATGATGAAACACACTTGGCATACCACAACTTCTTTGCTTGTTTCCTGAATTCCTGAACCCCCAAAATTGCTGAACTGCATCTATTTATATTTTCTAAGTTGAAGTGAAATAAAAACTAACAACTTTAAGTTTGTTTTTTTAATAAGGTGGTCAAAACAACATTTTGAGATAATTGGAGTTATCCTGGGGTGTTATGAAAAACAGATTTGGGAATCACTTCTTTCATTATATGACTTTCTATCTATTGGAGATAGGCAGTAGGAGGTCAGAATTAATCTGTTTGCTCTTTAAGTTTATACTCTTCAATTCCATAACACTTAACTTTGGAGTATGATAGAAAATTACAGCCATTTTATAAATATTGAAATAATACTTTTTATTACTTGCAATCAGAATATTTATAAAGGAAATATTATAGTGCTTCTTAATTCACTGCCAATTTAGATGTAGGATATTTTGATCTACTTATTAAATGTTCTTTTTCTCCTTGGAGTCAATTATATTTTTATATCAACCACTGAAGAGTACTCACAAACATATCTATAATCTATGTAATATATATATATATATATAATATATAATAATATATCATGTTATTTTTTTATATATTGGTATTATCTTTAAACTATTGTTTAATTCAATCAAACATGTCTTGCTGATATCTGCATGCATTTCACTTATTTAAATGGATTGTCTTTATTTGTGAATGGCAATATATTGGTGAAAACGTGAGAAAAAATATGCCACAGCATGAAATTGTTTGTTCACTTGTAAAAGGGTAACTTTACACTATTAAAGCAAAAGTCCATCTTTATTTAGGTCATTTATACTTTTTAAATGTGTGTGAATATTTATTTAGACTCAGTATATATCTTTATCTATCTCTATACATATATATAATATATGTGTGTGAACATATATTAAAACACATTTAAAACACACACATTAAAAACAGCTCAATATCCAGGAGGAACTAAAAAAGAGAGACAGGATTAGAGTGACAAAGACATAGAGCTAGGGAGGGAGGAAAAAGAAGGAGAGGAAGAGTAAATTATATGGTAGAAAATTAGAAAAGGATTTTTTTTGAAAACTAATTTCACATCTTTTATTTTTTAATCTTTTCTCTTTATGCTATTCACTTGTGATAATCTACCAGCATTTATTTAGTTCCTATTATATGGATACTAAAAAAAAAAAGAAAGAAAGGAAAGAAGGAAGGAAGGAAGGAAGGAAGGAAGGAAGGAAGGAAGGAAGGAAGGAAGGAAGGAAGGAAGGAAGGAAGGAAGGAAGGAAGGAAGGAAGGAAGGAAGGAAGGAAGGAAGGAAGGAAGGAAGGGAGGGAGGGAGGGAGGGAGGGAGGGAGGGAGGGAGGGAGGGAGGGAGGGAGGGAGGGAGGGAGGAAGGAAGGAAGGAAGGAAAGAAGGAAGGAAGGAAGGAAGGAAGGATGGAGAAAGGGAGGGAGAGAGAGAAAAGGAAGGAGAAAGGGAAAGAGGAAAGAAGGATGGAAGGGAGAGAGGGAGAAAGGAAAGAAGGGAAAGAGAGAGACAAGGAAGGAGGAAGAGCAGGAAGAAAGAAGGGAGGAAAGGGAAAGCAGGGAGAGAGGAAAGGAAGAAGGAAGGAAGGGAAAGAGGGATGGAGGGAGGAAGGAAAAGAGGGAAGAAGAGAGGGAAAAAGGCTACCTATATATTGTTTTTAGCTTGCTTCATCCTTATTCTGATCAGGTTCACTTTCCTGGGTCAAAAACTTTTAATGTTTCTATATGCTCCAAATTCTTATGCTGATAGTCAAGACCTTAAGATCCCTACAACCTTTATAGCCTTAGATTTCTCTTACCATTTCCTATGTTCCAAACAAACTAGCCTATGTACCAGCATCTAAAATTGCTATGCATTTCCCTGCCTTTGTGCTTTTCCCCCTACTTTCTTCCATATGTGGAATAGGTTCTCATAACTGTTGGCTGAAATTCTTTCCTTTAAGATCTGCTTCAGATACCATCTCCTCCACAGAGCCTCTACATATCACTCCCTGAAGCCAATAGGGATCTATCTCCCTCTATTTTAGTCTCTTACAACACTTTGCTAAAGACTTTCTCTCTTTCTCATTTGTATGATAACTTTTTATGAGTATAGATTTGCTATAGAACACAGCCAAATTTCTATCTCCCCTACCAGACTGCAAACTCCTGGAGGGCAGGGAGTGTGTCTTAGTTATTGCTGTAGCCCTGGCACCTAGCACAGAGCCTGACACATCACAGGTGTTTAATATACACTGAATTGCTCTGGACTATCTGGATACATATGACTTCTCATAACCCAGACCATATCAGATCCCTAAACAGTCATCTTACTGCTACAGAAGTGTAATTTTCAACTCTAAAATAAGATACAATAAAAGAATATATTTTGATTTCCCCCAAATGCTATAGCCTCTCTCACCCAAGAAGTTGACTTGAATTTTCTTTGTATATATTTTGGATATAAATGCTGTTTTCTTCCACCGAAAATAATCTCCTTGAGGGAAAGGATTATTTCATTTTTAACTCTGTGTCCCTAAAACCCAACAAAAAGCCTGGTACATAGTACGTATTTAATTAATGCCTATTGATTAGATCAATTGACTGAATGAAATCATCCATAAGCAA
Organism: Sminthopsis crassicaudata; assembly: GCF_048593235.1. NCBI lineage: Eukaryota > Metazoa > Chordata > Mammalia > Dasyuromorphia > Dasyuridae > Sminthopsis > Sminthopsis crassicaudata. The sequence goes on from NC_133619.1 coordinate 106,789,599, forward strand.
GAAAAATCTTCTTCTAGATTATAAAAACTCCTATTCCTGGTGATTTCTTTTTTCATAGTATGAAAGAATGTAAAGCACAGACTTCTCCTCACCTTCCAATCTTGTCCAGTGAAACCTAGTAACTGACCTTTTGAGGGCACTCCCATTTCCTCTTTAAGAACCTTAGAAATTGGGGGAGAGGTTAGGGGGGATGGGGCTGCCTTCCTGACCTAAAGCAGCTGGGCAGGCAGTCATTTTGTTGGGCTGGTGATTTTCACTTCTTTCTGTTCCCCTGTTCTCAGCACAATGTGACAGACTTGAACAGCATGGGGGAGTTGGTAGACAGCAAATTGTGAAGAGAAAGGCAGCTGGCTCACCCACACGGTAGGTTCAGGAGCACAGCACTTGGGAGAGAGTCAAGATTTCTTGAGGTACTAAGGTGTCCCCACAGAAGGTAGTCAAAATCTGCCTGTGATTCCCTCCCTTCTTTCCTGAAGAAGAGACTATGACTTATGTATACTTTTAATGTATACTTTACTTTTATTCTCCCTATCTGAATATAAACAGACAGTCCAACCTATTGAAAAGAAATTTAAACAGAAGGTGTTCATGATAAAGCAATTGATGTTATTGGTGATCTATGTTCAGAGAAATCTGGAGTATTTCACTAGACACTTTTAGGAATCTTGTTTTAATTTTACATCATCAGTGAATATTACAAGACATCTTAGAGAAAAAAATGTCAAACTGCTTCTAGCAAGAAGGATGCAAAACTTCCAGGTTTGACCAAAATCAGACTAAAATGTAATTGCAAAATGTTTAATAAAGTAAAATCTAAAATTCAACATAGATAATGTTAATTTGTAGTTTTCTAAGTCTATAGTATGCAAGCATCCTTTTCTATTTGAATTTGATATTACTGTTGTACAGATCAGTCTACTTTCTCATTTCCACAATGAGTATCTTATCCAAAGTCACATAGCTAACTGTCTTCCTACTTCAGATCCAGAGCTTTGTTTTTCTCATTACAGTGTTTCAAGAGGTCTTTATTTAGAAGAAAAAAATAAAATGCATACATATATATGTGTGTGTGTGCATGTGTGTATATATGCATACAAAAATAAAGAAATAGCTCTATATGTATATACATTTGTGTACATATGTATATGTGTTATGTTATGTGCATATATGTATGTATTTAACGGCAGAGAGAAATGTGTTTGAAATTGCTGATTAGACTACAGAGATGAGGGTAGAAGCAAAATACCTTTCATTTCCATCTATTAAGATTCAGGACATTTCCTTCAACTATTATTAAAAAGCCAGAATAATGTTGCTTCTGACTGTTTTGAAAATAAAAGAATCATTAAAACCTTATTTGAGATTAAGTTACTACTACATCATCTCTTTGAGATTAAATTACTATTATCTCATTTCTGCATCCTACAATACCTAGTCTCCTTCCAAGTTCAGTTAAAATGTCTGAGCTCCTACCTGAGGCCTTTTCCTACATGCACATCTGATACAGTCTCCCAAAAGACTTCTTCTTCTCTGTGTTTTATGTCTATTTTGTGTATATATACATATGTGTATATGTATGTACATATATATGTACAAGGATTATTTTATTTTTATATTATATATAGTACCTTTCACATAATAGGTATTTATAAATGCTTATTGAATTATAATATATAATTTTAAATTGTGATTTTTCAAAATCAGTTTCCCCAATTACAGATTCAGGAAAAAATAGAAATGATTGATCATACTAGCCTAGAAATTCCTTGAAGGCAAAAATTGTATCTCATATATGACTCAATGTCAAGGATAGTATTTTGACCATAGTAAGTGTTCAATAAATGTGTAATGGATAAATAAATTATTTTAGAAATTTACTTAAGATTTTATAGAAACTCCAAAATTATACTTTTTAGAGTTCATAAAAATACTAGTGGAAAGAATTAGTAAGAAAAAAGAGAAAGAGACAATTACAGATTCTGAGGAAGAGAGAGAGACCCACACACAGATAGAAGGAGGGAAGGAGGGAAAGAAGGAGGGAAAGAAGGAAGGAAGGAAGGAAGGAAGGAAGGAAGGAAGGAAGGAAGGAAGGAAGGAAGGAAGGAAGGAAGGAAGGAAGGAAGGAAGGAAGGAAGGAAGGAAGGAAGGAAGGAAGGGAGAAAGAGAGGGAGAAAGAGAGGGAGAAAGAGAAGGAGAAAGAAAAAGAAAGAAAGAAAGAAAGAGAGGGAGAAAGAAAAAGAAAGAAAGAAAGAAAGAGAGGGAGAAAGAAAAAGAAAGAAAGAAAGAGAGGGAGAAAGAAAAAGAAAGAAAGAAAGAAAGAAAGAAAGAAAGAAAGAAAGAAAGAAAGAAAGGAAAGAAAGAAAGAAAGAAAGAAAGAAAGAAAGAAAGAAAGAAAGAAAGAAAGAAAGAAAGAAAGAAAGAAAGAAAGAAAGAAAGAAAGAAAGAAAGAAAGAAAGAAAGAAAGAAAGAAAGAAAGAGAGGGAGAAAGAAAAAGAAAGAAAGAAAGAGAGGGAGAAAGAAAGAAAGAGACTAGATTATGTTGGTATTACCTTTTTTCAGCCATCCTTTTTCTTATCTAATAGGAACAGCAGGATATTTCATGTGTTCCTGCTGAGGCAACCTGGTCTGAATGTTATTAGTATTCAGCCTGACTTCCCATGAGCCTAAATCTTACAATAGATAAGCATTGTCTAATGCAGATTCTTCTGCCTTCTATTGCTTGTTCTGAATTTTAACATTAAGCTCCAACATAATCTTCTACAGAGTCACTAATACTATATATCAACAGGGAGGGCCTGTTTTTTTTTTTTCCTATTTATTTATGGCTGCTTGACAATTAAGTTTATGTAGAGAAACTGACACAGATGTCTAAGCAGCACATAAAAACTAAGCATGTTATCTGAGAAGTCACATAGATCACTACAAATAAAACATATTGCAAAAAGAGATAAGGTATTTCATTTAATATGAACTCAGATCCATATTCCCCACCGACCTTCCCAGACGACAAGATTACCTTTGGGGAGTAAATACTCTGAGACAGCACATTAGGACATGCTGTAGTCAACAAAGTTATCGAAAAATTTTATGTTAGAGGGCATAAACTGATATGGTTGACTGAGATCCAATGGGTTCATCGGCTAAGACAACAGTGAATAAAATTCAGACTCCCTAATATGAAAATGATCATTTACATTTCCCTCTTATTATTTGAACTGTTTGGAAATAGGGTGAGGAGGTGGATAGAATTTAACACTACAGAGAGCTCAAAAACAATGTCCTTCCTACAATCAACAAATCTGCAAGCATGACAGACTCTACGCCTGTCAATGCACCATTAACTTAGAGCTAGAGGAGCAATAAAATGGGTCAGATTTTCAGTTATAAACTTTTTATGTATGCAGATATTTTCTTTAAGGTCTAGTATATTTCCTTTCCTCAATCTTTTCTAATTTCATAGGTGATACAATATATTATTTTGCTTGCTACCGAAGTGAAAAGAAAATACAGATATAAAAGTACTATGATAATTATTATTAGATTTTAGGATTAATAATCACAATAGATAATTGTGATTAGATTTATTAATTGTGATTAGTCAATGGAATGATTGCCTCACAAAACTCAGAGACAACACATATCCTTGAGATTGTCTTCTCAAATGGGAGACTGTCAGGCTGCAGCCAAAATCAAATCTTTAGGATCATAATATTGATATTTTAGCCTGCTGCAAAGGCAGCATGAAATATAAAAGATTACTGGATTATTGAGTCTCCCTCTGCCTCCCAAATACATACATATTTCTTTTTCCACTCTTTTCTGTAGAAAAAGGGAAAGATGCCTCAAAAAATACATGATTTTGTCCAACTGGGTCATTTTAAAAATAACATCAACTCTCTAGGAGGTTCTGTAAATGCATGAGCCATTATGTCTTCAAGAGGAAACAAGTTCATGACAAAAAAGTTTCAAAGAAATAATACCTTGGACTTTTAACTTCCCTCATCTTGAACCAAAAAGTACCATAAATTCTAAAGATTATTAGAGCAGTTATTATTTAATTTCAGTTGTCTTTAGCTCTAGTAAGAAACTTACTTTCTAACATGGCCTTTTATATTTATTCATTGCTTTAAACATGTGTGGTCATTGGGAATGTTCATTTCTGATGACTATTTTCATTCTTTTGGGGGTCAGAGAGATGATGAGTAGAGGAAGAAAAACATACCTGTGACTTCTTTATGTATATAGAAAGCTTCCTTTCTTTTATCAGTGCAACTTGGCACCTTGCCTTAAACTTTCTTCTATACAAAGGCAACCAGGTAGTTGTAGATAAAGTGCTAGGCCTAGTTAGGAAGAATTAAGTTAAGAAGAATCCAAATTTATATACTTCCTAATATCTAGTACTTCCTAGTGTAACCCTGGGCAAGTTACTTAATCTGTCTTTGCCTCAGTTTCCACTCCTGTAAAATGTGTATGTGTGTGTGTGTACTTATGTATGTAATTTAAATCATAACTTAAGGGTCTTTTGGTTCTGATGACCTAGTCTGCTCTCTGTTTTCCCCAAAACTTCACACGGGCTCATGAACCATTTTTTTTTTTTTTTGCACTATGATTTTCTAAATCCAAATTTTTTTTTTTTTACATATCAAGTTGATTCTATCTTTCCTTAAGACACAGCTCAAATGGCTCCCTTCTCAGTAAAGGCTTTCCCATTCTTCTCCTCAGTTTTTTCTGCCTGGAAAAAAACAACTGATTAAATTCTTGTCCTTCTCTCTCTTCCTCTCCCACCTGTGTCTCTATCTGTGTGCCTCTCTCCCTTCTTTGTCTCTCTATGTCTGTCTCTATTTCTCTGTCTGTTTGTATCTTTCCTTTCCACTCTCTTTTTCTTTCTTTCTCTCCTCTTTATCTTTCTCTCATTCTCTGACTGACTGCCTTTCTCGTTTCCTCTCTCTCTCTCTCTCTCTCTCTCTCTCTCTCTCTCTCTCTCTCTCTCTCTCTCTCTCTCTCTCTCTCCCCTTCTTTTTCCTCCCCCCCTCTTTCTCTTCCTCCCCACTTTTTTTGGACCCACAAATCACTTGTTGAATACCACTGAAGTTTCCTAATCTTTTCCTCCTCAGAGCTTGCAAGCAGAATATCTAATATAAGAACTCAGTGAATGTCTATCAACCTGAATTGAATTCTTGGACTATAACTTAAGCCTTTCACAACTTTCTGCTTATTTCTGCTCACCATTCTTTGAAGGAGAATCATAAGACCACAGACTTAAACCTGCAATAAAACTTAGAATTCATCTAGTCTAACTAAGGCTTCATTTTGCAAATGAAGAAACTGAGATCTTGAAACCTAAAACAATTTTCCAAATACTACATAGAAGATTAATAATAGAACATGAAAAAATAACATTTATAAAGGATTTAGCAAATTTAAACATTATATAAATGCTTATTATTAGTTATTATTATTTCAAATTCAATTACTTCATTGTCAAATCTATTATTCTTTTCCTCCTACTCATAAATTTTCTTTTACTTATTAGTTATGAGCATTTTATAGCAACTAACTCTTTCTAATTTAACTTGACTGTGCTCATTTAATCATTTTTGCATTTTGTTTTTTGCCAGTATTCAAGTCAGCATGTCATTGTGTTTATGGTGAAATCTTACAATTCTGTGTTGAAATAAAACTGTGAGTTTGTTTCAATAGTTTAATGTTCATGTTTCACTGAATAAATCTACTACCTCTACATCATTTCTACATGCAGTTTGTTCCCTGAGGTCTCTGAAATGGTATCTCATGAGGTAATAACCATGATTTCAAAACAAGAAAACTATTTCTGACACAGGGGAGATAAAATTGTTGTAAAATAATGGAAGGATAGAGAAAATGAAGAATATCTCCCTGCTGTGGTCAGGTGCATGGCTCTATCTCAAGAGGTCTTTACACAAACTAAAGTAACTATAGAAAAGGAAATGGCCAACATGGCTTCAACTTGTTCTTTCATCAAGATTCCTCCTTTATGAGCATACATTTAAAACCGTCAGTAAACATCATATGTAATGGCAATAAACTGGAACCTTTCCCTGTAAGATCAGGAGTGAAACAAGGTTGCCCACTATCACCATTACTATTCAATATAGTACTAGAAACACTAGCCTCGGCAATAAGAGCCAAGAAAAAGATTCAAGGAATTAGAGTAGGAAATGAGGAAATCAAACTATCACTCTTTGCAGATGACATGATGGTATACTTAGAGAACCCCAAAGACTCTGCTAAAAAGCTATTAGAAATAATTCAGAATTTTAGCAAAGTGGCAGGATTCAAAATAAATCCACATAAATCCTCAGCATTTTTATACATTACCAACACAATCCAACAACAAGAGATACAAAGAGAAATTCCATTCAAAATAATGGTCGATAGTATAAAATATTTGGGAATATATCTACCAAAGGAAAGGCAGGAATTATATGAGCAAAATTACGAAACACTTGCCACAAAAATAAAGTCAGATTTAAATAATTGGAAAGACATTCAGTGCTCTTGGATAGGCCGAGCGAATATAATAAAGATGACAATACTCCCCAAACTAATCTATTTATTTAGTGCTATACCAATCAAACTCCCAAGAAACTATTTTTATGACCTAGAAAAAATAACAAGAGAATTCATATGGAACAACAAAAGGTCAAGAATTTCAAGGGAAGTAATTTTAAAAAATTAAATGAAGGTGGTCTAGCTGTACCTGATTCTTCGTCCCAGGTTATTTTTACCTTCCGAATCTAATTCTTCCTTTGCAACAACAGCAACAACAAAATTTGGTTCTGCACATATATATTGTACCTAGGATATACTATAAGATATTTAATATGTATGGGAATGCCTGCCATCTAGGGGAGGGGATGGAGGGAAGGAGGGGAAAAACTCAGAACAGAAGGGAGTACAAGGGATAATGTAAAAAAAAAAAAAAAATTTACCTATGCATATGTACTGTGAAAAAAAATGTTATAATTATAAAATTAATAATAAAAAAAAGATTTCTCCTTTATATATTGCATTGACAATTTGTAATTCCAGTGGAACTTTGTATGAGCACAGATACATTTGATATAATAAAATATCCTTTTCTATTCACTTTTATGCCCTTTTCTAATCATTCAAAAAATCTTTGGGAAAAGGAAAACACTCAGATACCATTCTGAAACATTAATGGTTTGGGCTTTCAATAGAAATGTATCATTAAAGAGATTTTAAAGTGAATACCAATCTGAAAATAATTTCAGTTTCAACACCTTCCTAAATTGGTTGACAGAGGTACTTAGGATTCTACTCAAAGAAACATTATCATATTATAATATACTTCTATCTTTTAAAAGTCATTAACTCAATTGTAAAAGAAAACAGATAGGTATACCAATTGGAATGGAGGAAAGAACAACATCTATCAGTGGATAGGTTTTGGTGCAACAAAAATTTATTTTTTATTAAAGAAGAAAAAACAAACAAACAAAAGGGGCTAGCATAACAGAACCTGTGTTCCAAAAACCTCAGAACCTATAGCTGATTTCAGAGTAGCTCCTATAGATAAGAAAAAGGAATACCAAAGAGTACTAAATATAGAGATGATATAAAATGGTGTCAAAGTAAAATAGAAATGGGAGCCACCAATTTGTACATAAGGATACCCATGGGCTAGTTACTGAGTTTTACAATATGGCAATTTCTATTTTATTCTATTTTATTTATTTTGTTACATTTTTCCCAATTATATTTTAATCCAGAACAGACACTCAGGAATGACTTCTCTGGCTTTTTGTTTGATACCTCAAATGCCATTCAGCATGACATATCAAAAAGTATATGGACCAGATTTGAATTTGAGTTCTGCCTTAAGCACTTATTACCTATGTGCCTTTTGGCAAGTTATTTAACATTCTATTTTTGACTTCTCATCTGTTACATGGTATGAATATCAATTGTAACATCTACTCTATGAAACAGCATATTGTCAGCATGTGGTTTATAGAATATAAGATAATATTCATATTATATATATATATATATATGAGTTATTTTTATTATTATTGTCCAGTCTTAGCTTATTATACCTGGTTTCATGCTAGTAAGATCCCTTTATAACAAATTCTAATAGAATATAATTAAGCATAACAAAAGAAGGTCCACACTCTTGGCATCAGCTATTTATTTGAATGATATTTAATATAATTGAATGTAAGTCATTCTTAGGAATTTGTTTAACTAGGGTTTGACCTGCAATATGTCCTTTAACTCAGTAAATTTGCTCCATGTAAATATTCATTTCAGAAAAGGTATTTTCATATATTTTATTATCCAAATATATGAATATTAAGTGCAAATATTGAATAAATTCACAAAGAAATATAAAAGTTGCTCTAATGAGAATCTAGTCATTGTTATAACAAGACCAAGAAATAAAATTGCTTTCTGAACTTACAGCTAAGCTTCATAACATCTTGAAATGGCTGACAAGTAACATTGCAATTCAAGAATCAAAGTCAGAGTTTAAATAATTCTGGCCCAAGCAAATGGAGCTAAGAAAAGCAATAATGCATAGGCTTATAAATGATTAAAAAGAGGTTCAGAGAGAGGGAAGGGAAGAACAATCATTTCCCTGTCTAAGGGATGCATTTTTCTTTCACTGATAAAGGCATGGCATACATGTAAGTACTTTATAAAGCTATTTCCCACACAGCAAATAGAAAAAAAAAAAAAAGCATGATATGAGTTAGTGGCAACTTAATTCAGCATGTTTTATGAAGCTTTTAATATGTTTGAGACATACTGAATCTCTTATCATCATTTGTCATTATAGAGTTGTTAAGTGTTTTCTAATCTTTTGCCTTGTTTTTCATCAACAGCAACAAAAAAATATTTTTCATGGAAAGAAAAGATGCTCCCTACCAAAAGAAGGAAAATATGTCTAAATAAAAATAAGCAAGCAGATAGATGGATGGATGGATAGATGGATAGTGGATAAAGTGTGATTTCATCTAATGGCACATTACTACTTATAGGATGGACTGCAACCCATAAATGCCTTTGCAATGTATGATACTCTTGTTCATATCCTCCCCCAAGTCCTTTACACTGGAGTTCAACTGATATTGCAGAAAGGAGAAAAGGCTTTTTCTATATTTATCAGCATTGTTTAGCTACTCAAAGAAATAAAGTGTCAGCCTAGTTATTTCTTACATTTTGTCCTTTTTTCCACTTAAACATTTCCTTTTTGACCTATTATCATTCAGATTCTATTATAAGTAATACACACTATCCAAATCACAGCTGCCATTCTTTTTCTCATTATTCTTTAAGCAACTTCAAAATTTTAACTCTTCAGATGGTAAGGAATATATGACAATTCTAAGCATAGTTAAGCATATTTCCACTTAAATATAGATTTTTGGAGAAGAGAGGGAAATCTGTTTAAATTTTTTAAAAAAGATTACTACTTATTTTTGAAGCAACTGAATATTTTCATGGATTAAATAATTTTTAGTTTTTGTTTTTTGACAGTCTTGGTATTACAGAAATGTGAATGTATAAATAATTAATGACGAACTTAATGTGTTATCAAAGAGTTATTATATTTTAAGAAAGAGAACTATTTAATGCTTATTTTTCTCCTCCATTGTGAAAATTACTGTGAGTCATAAAAAAGAAGCATGATATAGTTCCCTCCTGCAAAGACTTTACAATCAAGGGGGAAAAAGACTCCTTCAAAAGTGCAAAATTGCAATAAGAAATTTAAATAATTAAGGCAGTAATAAGAAAATTCACAAGATAGCAATAATTATTATTGTGATAATTATATCTTATCTTTATATGATACTTTTATATAGTATATATAGTGTATATATATGTGTATATATATTTCTAGTACATGATTAGTTGTCCAATGCATGATGGAGATGATTGTACAGACTTGCTACAATAATTATCCATGCTTCATTGTCTGTCTCTTCGCAAGTAAAAGCATTTCACAATATTTTGTAGGACTGAAGGAACCCTAAAAGAGAAGAAGAAAAATTGAGTAGCTCACTATTCTGGGGTTTGAACTGCCATTTTGCCATCTTGTTTAATTTGAAGTTGTGGTGAAAGGGTATGGTAAGAAGGTGAGTATGATTATTTCCTCAATAATGAGAGAAAATAAGAAAGAAATGGACTAGTCCATAAATTTATCCAATCCCATGGCTGCCAATCAAAAAGCCATTTGCCTCTCTTGTTAATTAGGAAGGAAATATCATTTACCACTTATCATGGAAGGGGACCAAGGGAAGTGGAATGCCATGAGGTAGTTTATTCTTTTTCCCCTTGTAACAATGAAAAGTGAACGCTATAAGAACATTCTTCCAAAAGAGGATTATTTAGGCATTCCTTGGAGGAAGAGTTAAGGAGAAACAGTAGCAGAAGAAAAAAATGGAAGAATCATGATTTCATATAATGGAGGAGAAATTGAACACACTTGTTTTTAGAAGCAACATTATTAATTTTGTTTTCACTATGAAGACTCCATTTATTCTACATGTGAGTGGATGATTCATTGTGTCTTGCTAAGAAAAGAAACTGAAGTAGTATTTGAATAGAAAGGAGCAAAACTAGCCAAGCTAGTTAAAAGTTTGAAGGAATAGTCATACCCTGTAGATAGAAACTCTGAAATTGAGTTAATTGAAGAGAGAAAAAACTAGGGCTATCAATCCATTCAGACAGTAGGTAAACTGAAAGGTCTGGGAAAATAATAGGCTCCACTCATACATGGAAAATGAAGTGGAGATTTCAAGCTAAAAGTACTCTTTGATGAGTTTTAGGGATACACTTAACTACTCTAGCCAGCCCTCCTTAATACTATTACTACTGGGCATTGACTGAGGGACCAATTGATGGCACTATCAAGACAATTATTTTTAATTATGACTTTCTTTTCTAGGGAACATCAACAAAGCATTGTACAATAGTACAGTCACCTATTCTGGTTTTGATCATGCAAACCTTGAAATATATAAACCATTACAATATCCCAAAGATAATATAATTTTTTTATTTAAAGAAAAATATTTATATTAATTTTATAAGTGTCTTAAACATAGAAAAGCATGTATTTCTGTGCATGTCCATGCATGTACAGTATACAAGTCAATGGAAGGATCATAGGCATAGCCTTTTACTTAACTCTGCCTTTCCAAATCCACAAGGATTATATGCAAGAAATCAGATCCCAAACTAGAATAAATGGCTTTTCTATAATGTTGTGTTTTAGGAGTTGCATTCATGTGTGAAACTTGAAGTGATATGGTTTGAAAATAAAATCAATTCAGTTAAGCAATTTGGCTCTATCAAATCATTGGGACTTTTGAGTATTACTGTTTGAAGAAACCACTTAAAATTGCTTAAAGTGCAGGGTAATAATTTAAAACACAATCCTGAGCCGAGATCATATTTAACTTGGTTTGCTGTATTTTCTGCTTATACAACACATACACAAAGAAAACTGGAGCATAAAATCAGTTACCTTAAATTTACTGCCATCAGGTAAAACTAGGGGAGTCTAAAAGAATGCCTCAAGACTGTGTGATATGATAAGTTTCACTGAGGCAAACATAAATAAATTTAAGTTTTAATATGTAACATAATCTTTATAGATTTTTTAAATTTCCATCTAGAAATTAGTTTTTCCATGTTTACTACATTTAAGCCCAAGCTCTCCCAATAAAAGGTGTTTCAGTACTATAAGTACTACGATTCCCTGGCCACCTTCTTCTCTTCTATCTGACTGTTGTTCAACCTTATACTCATGAAACTTTTTCACTGTTCAGGGATTTGTCCTATTTCCCTTTTTCTTCCACTTATTTTTTTCCTTACATATATTCACAGCTATATCATTAAAAGGCCTTATTGTTTCATCATGTATATGGTACATGCACTATTTAGGTGTATAGAGTAAATGCTCATCATAAGCAATGTCAAAAGAGCAACCCATACTTTACATAGGCCATACAATGGTATAGCTATCAAGAGGCAAATGTCTACAATTATGCCACTGGAAAAAAATGGAAAAAAATAGGATGGTGAGCTCCAAGGCACTCTGGCTGAAATAGATTGCTTAATAGATATTTCCAGAAGTCATTTAAAAATGAAGCATAAAAATTGCAAAATGATGGTTTTAAGCATCAATCCATCAATACTTTTAATCTACTGTATTTTAATGTACTGTAGGTAACTTTTAATTCAGATCACTTCATCTACATACAAAATCAGTATTTCTTCCCTTAAATCGGAAAGGCAGAGCAAGGGTTAACAATACATCCAACAATATTTTTCTGAAAGTGCTGTATTCTACGTTTTTTTTTTCAAACTATTGTCATGATACTTATAGATCCTATCTTATCTACTATTATAGCAATGATAAATTATCTAGAAAATATAATAGTTGAGTGGAGATGAAGTCATAGAAATAGCTCTTAATAAGTATATGTACATCAGAAAGGCATTTTTAAAAATACTTTTCTTGGGGGCAGCTAGATGGCACAATGGATAGAGCACAGGCCCTGAAATCAGAAGGACCTGAGTTCAAATCTGGCCTCAGGCACTTAACACTTACTAGCTTGTGACCTTGGGCAACCCCAATTACCTCAAAAAAACAAATAAAAATACTTTTCTTTAAGAGACATTTGACAAATGCTAAAAAAAAAATCATAGTTAAAATGACAGGAAAATATAATGATGAATATTAGAGAGGATGTGAGAAAATTGAGATACTAATACTAATATTGGTGGAATTGTGAATGGATCCAGCCATTCTGGAGAGCAATTTGGAACTATGCGCAAAAAGTTATCAAACTGTGCATACCCTTTGATCCAGAAGTGTTTCTACTGAGCTTATATTCTAGAGAGATCTTAAAGGAGGGAAAGGGACCTGTATGTGCAAGAATGTTTGTGGCAGCCCTTTTTGTAGTGGCAAGAAACTGGAAACTGAAAGGATGCCCATCAGTTGGAGAATGGCTTAACAAGTTACAGTATATGAATGTTATAGAATACTATTGTTCTATAAGAAATGATCAGCAGGATGATTTCAGAGAGGCCTGGAGAGACTCACATGAACTGATGCTAAGTGAATGAGATCATTGTACATGACAACAACAAGATTATATGATGATCAATTCTGATGGATGTGACTCTTTCCAACAATGAGATGATTCAGATCAGTTCTAATAATCTTGTGATGAAGAGAGTGATCTATACCCAGAGAGAGAACTGTGAGAACTGAGTGTGGACCACAACATAGCATTTTCACTCTTTCTGTTGTTGTTTGTTTGCATTTTGTTTTCTTTCTCAGCTTTTTTTTTCCTTCTTTATCCGATTTTTCTTGTACAGCAAGATAACTGTATAAATATGCAAGCATATATTGGACTTAACATATATTTTAACATATTTAACATATATTATATTACCTGCCATCTAGGGGAGGGGTTGGGGGGAAGGAAGGGAAAATTTGGAACACAAGATTTTGTAAGGATCAATGTTGAAAAATTACCCATGTATATGTTGTGTAAATAAAAACCTTTAATAAAAATAAATAAATAAATTGCATTATTTCATAGCTTTTGATGAAAGGAAACAAAGAATCTGGGAAACAGAACCTTGTTTGAGAAAGCTCTAGAAATTTGAGACTATACCAAAAAAGTTTACTAAATTATGCATATTTTCAAACCCAAGATACCACTATTAGATGTATACTTATTAGAAATGAAAGAAAGAGGGAAAAGAATAAATGATGGAGCATGCTTCTAAGAGAAACAGACAGACTGAAAATAGAAAACGAAATATACATTTTCTCACGTGGTCAATGTTGGATTTTTTTATATGATTAAGCATATTTGTTACAAGGATTATTTTTTGAGACAATCAACATTAAGTGATTTGCTCAAGGTCACACAATAAATAAGTGAGGCTGAATTTGAACTCAGGTCCTCCTGAATCCAAGGTCAGAGCTCTATCCTTTGCATTACCAAACAAAAAAATATTATTTTATTATATTTCATCTAGAAATAATAGGTAACCACTGGTGTTTATTGAGTAAAGGGCAATTAAAAATGAAATATTTACAAAAGATTAGAGATAAAGGACTTCCTGCTAATAATTTTTAAAGAAAATATTTTTTAAAAGAAGAGAAGTAATCCAGTGTGATATTGTATAATATTCATAATAATCCTGTTCACTTAAAAGAATATGTTGGGATCTTTTTGCACTTAATAAGTATGTCTCCCAAATAACTTCATCTAAATACATAACCACTTCCACATGCTCCATGTCATTGACTGATAAAAGCATATCATTCTATTTCTAGTGCTACCTCTATGCATCAAGAATAGAGGCCCATATTTTGGTTAACTGTTTTAACCCTCTTCCCCAAAAGGTCTGGGTGTAGAATAATGGAAACCTATGATAGAAAATACAAACCTCAAATTATACAAGCTACAGAGGAGCAAAGTAAAATCAATGAATGGATGGAAATATAAAGCAAATAGATTTTAGCTAAATGTAAGGAAAAACTTTTTTGAACCTTCCTTTTGAGTTTGAATTTTATATTAAAGTTAGGTTCTGTTCACTTCTGGAAGTATATGGGAAGAGAGAGGATAATGCATGGCCTAAACTTCTATTCTTTATGTCCTTTTTTTGTTTTCACATTTTGAACTAAAAAGTTATTTTTTATGCTTCCAATATGATCTATGAAGAGATCTGTTCATTGCCCTTTTTATATGGTGTCTGTTCTTTATATTGGTAACACTACCACTTCCTCTCAACCATGATGTCTTTTACATGCAAACCAAAATTTAATGTTCTTTTTAAAAAGTTTTGTGTTTCAAGCTCTTTTCCTCCTTTTCCTTTTCCTTCTTTAGAAGATGAGCATTTTGATATAGATTACACATGTGCAATTATGCAAAACCTTTTCTTTCTTAAAATAAAGATAAATACCCCTCTTTGTGAGAAGGATCCATTTACTACTTGTGTTTTCTACCTACTAAAAATTACTGCAGATTCATTATTTTCTTTTTTTTAAAGGAAACTTGGAACTGAATTATAGTTGCCTAATACTATTCTTCCTTTATAATGAATGAGTTTCTTAAACATTCACAAAGAAGGAGATACATCTCTATATGTTAGAAGTCAGAAGAGCCCTTGGAATGGCAATATTGATTCAACATCCTATTATTTCATTGATATAATTACTTAATTATAATATGACTTTTGGTCTACACATTAATTATCTAAAAGAATTCTAAAATCATTGAGTTTGAACTATTTTTCTCAACCTCAGCCATACAGATACTTATACATGGAAAAATAAATAAATTTATTTACTTTTCTACAGTAAACTTATATAAGTGGATGCTTTGTGATAAAAATTTTCTCTAGGGTCAACAACTTAAGAGTAAGTTCCTTCTTGATGCTTCCCTTTCAAAGATGATGTTAGTGTTTAGAATTGTTATTTGTACATGAGGAGAGAGGGAATCTGGAAAGACCAATATTTAACCAGTGGTCCCTTTTCTATGCACATATGAAGATTGCCCTTTGATTTGTAACTGCTATTTGTGAGCTTATCCTTTTTGCAACTCTTTCTTTTAGGTACATCACAAGCCCAAAGTTTCCTTTGCTCAAAACCACTCACCTGGTGCTGATTATTTCTGTCTGTCCTGATTGCTGCTGCTGCTGCGTCCCCAATGTCCATGGCCATTATACTATTGGAACTCTGCTATACTGTGTATTTACTGTATTTTTGGCCCATCTCCCTTCCTCCCTGACATTCTGAAGTTGCCTTTTTCCAATTCACTATAAGATAGTAACTTACTCAATCTATTGACTTCTAGTGTCCACAGTCTCAGCCCAATGAAGCGGTCCTTTCAAGGCCTATCATTTACCTGATTCATTCCAAGACAACACTGAGGTTAATTCAATCATTCACTTAAACATTCATCAAGGTATTGAGAAAACTATTCAAGAAAAAAATAGTAAAACCAAGGACATAAAAATCAGTTTTAAATTCTGCCTCAGGTAATTACTATTTGTGTGATCCTGGGCAAATAACTTAACCCTTCTCTCAGTCTCAATTTTCTTGCCTGTAAAATGAGGGGGTTAGACTGGATAGTCTTTAAAGTTCCTCTCACTTCTTCCTATAATCTTTTGATCCTATAATAAATAGGTCTCTATAGTAATTAGAAAGTTGGATGCTAGTATTGCATTATAAATCCTTGATGTGATATGATTAGATGTATGATGCTCTAATAATCACATTCCACTTCCTGGCAATGTTTATTGGACTGTTTTCTTCAGTTTTCAATTTCTTGGCTTTCATTATATTATAGCGAGTGATGCATAAGTAGCAGAATTCAAATCAAGCCAAGTTAGCATATTTTATTTAAAATAAATAGCATGTAACCTGTCCTCTGCTAAAGTAACCAGGAATATAAAGAAAAGCAAAACCAAAACAAAACAAAAAAAAAAAAATCAATCAATACCTTCAAAGAGCTTCCAGTTTAAAGGGGAGACAACAGGCAAACAACTACATGCAAACAAAATATTTGTTGTTGTTTGGTCATTTTGGTTATGTCCAATTCATTATGGTCCCATTTGGGGTATTGTTGGCAAAAATACTGGTAGGGTTTGGCATTTTCTTCTCCAGCTTGTTTTATAGATGAGGAAACTGAGGCAAACAGAGTGAAATAACTTATGTAGGATCACACAGTAATAAATGTCTGAGATCAGATTTGAACTCAGAAAGATGTCTTTTTGATCCCAGACTTGGAGCTTTTTAAACTAGAGATTATTTTAGAGAGAAGAAATTAAGATTAAAGAGCTCCAAGAAAGGCTTCTTGTAGAAATTGTGACTTTAGTTGAGACTTGTTATGAAAGAGTTTTAAATTCAAAATACAGGATTTGATAATTAATCTTTTAAGAAATAGGCAGCCACTAGAGTTTACTGAACAAGTTAAGCTTTAGATATCCAACACTCCTATCCATTTAAGTCTTTTGGGTTTATATATATATATATATATATATATATATATATATATATATATATATATATATATATATATATATATATATATATATATATATATATATATATATATATTCTATTTACATATTCACACAATGGGCATTCAATAAATGTTTAATTAATTTAATCCATAGAATAAAAGCATTGATGACCATTTGGTGGCAAGATACCAAATTATAACCAAAGCATAAGGATAAATTCTTAAGTATTGGAGGATATAGTAGAAAGAATAATGAATTCAAAATCAAGGAAACAAAGATCAAACTTTAATTCCATTAACTGGCTATCGATATCTCCATGAGACTTTCATTTTGCCCCCATGTCCTTTGTTTCCACATCTCTATTGTCAAATTGGCAGCTGTGTAAAGGCTGGATTGGAAAGAAATAGGATGGAAAATAAAGAGCTCTTTGGGATCATCTGCTATGATATGATACTTGTATCTTAATAACTGAAGCCAAGAGAATGTAAAAGATAATCTAGGGAGAGCCTTTTGGTACATGGATAATATGTAGGAGAAATGAGATGAATGACAAAGGGATTCAGGAGGGAGAATTTAGATGGGAAGCAAGATCACTCAAAAAGAAAGATATGCCAAATTCCAAGGAATGAAAAAAAAAAAATCAAGAAGGAAAATCTCCTCAACAATAAGGTTAAGGAGGAAGAAATATAAGAAAAAATAAAAATTATACTTATTAACCAGGAAGTAATTTGGTGACAAAAAAAAATAGTAAATTTCAGTGGAGGGGTGGATTTGGAAGGCAAATAGTAGTTTCAAGAACTGATTAAATAGTGAAAAGTAGAGGTAGAGAGAATAGACTATTTTCAATGGTCTTTCACATAGCATAGGTCATAAACAAATATGTAGATAATGCAATAAAATAATAATGGCATAGAGTGAATGTGATATAGAATGCAAATTATAAAGCATCCTAGTTCTGCCATTTACTGCTTGTGTGCATTTGGATAAGCCAATTCACTTCTCTGGCTTTAAACTACATATTTTTTTTAAATATCAGGGGAATGGATGGATTATGCCATATCTAAATTCCCTTGACATCTAAATCCAACATACTATGATAATTCCAACTATGTTGAGACACTAATGATTTTAAATAAGCAAGTGATTTGGTCAGCCCCAAAAATGATTCTAATACTCTGATAGCTGTTAAAGAATTGGTTGAAATGGGAAAGGACCAGAATCAGTTATATCAGTTAAAAAGCTATTACAGCAACCTAGGCAAGAGCTAATGAGAGTTTGAACTAGAATAGTAGCAATGAAAATGAGAGGATAGATGAAAGAGAATCCGAGATATAGTATCCATGTAACACTTAACAAATGATCGACTGAGGAATGAGAGCAAAGAATCAAAGATGAGTTGGGGCTTTGCTTTATCTTTCCTAAATTTAATTTTCTTTTTTTTATAAATGAACAAAAATATAACAAAACCAAATAAAGTCCTATATTGTCCATGTGGGGGAAAAGTCTCCTTCCAGGGATTTTTAAACTATGGCCTGCAGGCCACATGCAGCCACTTGACCACGTTTATGCGGCCCACCTGGTTATGGCAAATGGGCTGAGGGGCGAGACAAAGTGTGAGTTTTTGTTTTTACTATAGTCCAGTGCTACCACAATCTGAGGGACAGTGAACTGGCCCCTATTTAAAAATAGGACCACTGTACTTTGAATCAGGATGAGGACAGTGTAGTTCATCATGCAGATATGATTGGTCATTACACTGATCAGAATTCTCAAATCTTTCAAAGTCCTTTGTATTTACAATGATATTATATAAATTGTTCTCCTGATTCTCCTCATTTCACTTTGTACCTTTGCATTCATATACAATCATATGTTCAGCTATACCCCAAGATAGGTATAATCTTAGTTTCCAGTTCTTTGTAACTATAAAGAATGGCTTAAAATACATTTTTATTATACATAGATCATTTTCTTCTTTCTTTTATACCTTTGGGGTACAGGCCTAATAGTGATAATGCTGGGTTGTAGTTTAGTAACTCTTAGGACATAATTTCAGATTGCTTTCCATAATGGCAGGACCAATTCAGAGCATCATCTATAGAGTGATGAAGAAGGAAGCCAAATTGCAAGGGATTAAGGGGTGGCAAGAAAGAGAAATAATAAATGTAGGCATTTCTTTCTAGCATTCTGACAATGAGGGACAGAAAAAATGAGAGCTTGAGAGTACATGAGATCAAGAAAAGTTTCTTTTTTATCATTATAGAATAAAGGATAATATTATTTTAGGATAAAAAATACATGAACAAGTCTATAGATAGCACTTTAAAATCAGAGAAGAAGGGGAGATTGAAGATGAAAGAGAGCATAGATCATTGCTAGAGGGAGGAAGAAAATGGCTCCTTGGTACAGATAGAGGATAAAAAGACATTTACCTCATCCCAGGAGATAGGAAGAGAAGGATATAAAACCCTAAACATGGAGTAAGAAAACTTATTTTGAGTATCAGCTTCATCTAATCAGAATTTCTGAGTTAATATTAATGTATTACTTTGTGTTTCATTTTCTCCATTTATAAAATGAATTTAATTATGCTTGCACCACCAACTTCAATATGGTACTTGTTGTGAGACAATGGCTTTGTAAAATATGCAATCCAATAGTAATATGGATATCCCTTCTAAAGTCTTAGGATCACAGAGATAGGGCTTATAGGGACCCCAGAAATCAGACCAATTCCCTCACATACACATGATGAATCATATCAAGAGAGGTGAAATACATTGCCTAAGAATATGCATATTGTGAATCTGAACCCAGGTCTTCTTATCCCAATTTTATTTTTTTCCCATTGTACCACATTTTAAAATAATATTGCATCTTGTTAAGTAGTTCTTATCTATTCTTTCAATAAATATCAAGAACATGCTATTCTGGCCAAACCCTCATGCTTGACCCTCAGAATGCTCATTTGCAGAGAAAGACTCCACAGGTAGAAGAGAATCATTCTGTGGTCAATAATAACAAAAAATGGAATCCCTTAGATATAATCGTAGCATTGTGGGATTTCAAAGCCAGAAGGGATTTAGCAATTCAACCTCTACTTGATATATAATTTGCATTATAATATACCCAACAAATAGTTATTCAGTCTACCTAAAGCTATCCAGTGAGGGCAAATCTACTGCTTTTTTTAGACAGCTCATTAATTTTATGTCACTTTTAATTGCTATGGAGTTAATGATGATTAGTAATAAAATCTTAAATTGCATCCACCATAGAAGACAAAAAGGTAAAGAAAAAAAGAGACAAGTTTATAGGTACCAACATACACAGCTGCTACTCTCTCAGCTAGTTGACCAGATAGGAGCCATTGTTAACGACAGTGAGAATTACAACTACTTACATTTATGACTGTTCCAGCCCCTGGAAAACTTTTAGATCCTTACCATTACTTCTCACCTGCCTAGGGGGGGTCCTGGAAAGGCAAGGCAGGTAGCAAATACCTGTAGTACCTTTACTCAGGGATTGTGACTAGCCTGTTAAAGAAATACTGCAAGCAGTCTTAAGGGAGGGAACCTTTGAAAACCCCTGAAGCTGTCTCCTTTCTGCCTGTGGGCCCAGGAGCCCAGGGGAAGCCAGTCTGGAAGGAGCAGCTTTTACTGCCATTTTTGTGGTTTACTCTGCCCAGCTCCAGGCAGGATGAAGGGAAACTTTTTCAAGGCCCCTAAATAAATCTCTCTGTCTCTCTTCAGCTGCCTAAGGACCACAGTGGCCTGGGGAAATAACACTTGTACAGGGTGTTATTGGTGATGCTACTGATGATGCTTCCCTCTAGGTTATATTTCCATTGACAATGTCATTTGTAATATGCTAGCTCACATCAAAGACAACTAAAAATTCATCTAGAGATATAATCATTTCCCAAACAAACCCCAAACAGATTGTAATGTCAAAAGCAGTGACTGTGATACCAGAAGAATAAAATGGATGAATAAAGTAATTTTCATAAGCAAGAAGTTCATTTTTACAACAATATTATTCATGAATAGCAAGCAATTGTGGGTTTGGGATGGGGAAAGAAATAGAATAAGTGGTATGAGTTTTAAAGGAATGAGCATTACAAGGACTAAGCATCTAACTTCTTTGTTCAGTCATTTTTCAATCATGTCCAATTCTTTGGGATCCCATTTGATATTTGCTTGGCAATGATATTGGAGTGATTTGCCATTTCCTTCTCCAGTTCATTTTACAGATGAGGAATCTAAGGCAAAAAGGGATAAGTGACTTGCCCAGAGTCACATAGCTGCTAAGTATCTGAGGCCAGATTTGAACACCGGAAGATTGACTCTTTCTGACTATAGTCCTGGCACTCTATCCCATACTACCTATCTCTACCCACCATCAATTCTTGTATGGCTATAGCAGCTTTATAATACCTACAACACTGTATTTTTAAACAATTATCCCATAAACTACCAATTGAAATTTTGGTTAAACAGGCCTAACTATGCTTATAGGTGAAATAAATTGTAAGAAAATGAAAACTGAATAATAAAAGATCTTTTCTAGTAGCCTATGATTAAAGGGCTAAAATTTCAATGTGAACTGTATTCATTCATTTGTATTAAACATGTTTTTTTTCCTTTAATCTTTTTTCCTGATAAATCATATTCATATTATGATAGATAACATATTAAAATACTAATAACGGTGAGAATTTGTTTTTTTTTTTTAATTCCTTTCCAACCTTACTGTAGAAAAGGTATGTTAGAGCCAGTTTTGACTGATTCTCAGGATGACTGTTAATTTGTCCATGTAATTGTTTTATGGATTATTGAAGTTTAAGAACATGATGGAGAAAATAATGCAAGTGAAAATTAAAAGTATGTGCAGACTCATTTTCCCCCAGATGATAGCAGCAGGAGCCAGCACTGTTTGAAAAGCATTGCAAGCCCAAAAAGGGTCAAAAGCCACAGAAACTAATGCAATATTAGGATGCCTTAAAAGAGGTATATTGTAAAGAACTAGGAGGTGATGTCATGCTGAACTTTCATCTGGTCATGTCACATCAATTCTAAACAATATATTTTAGTTTTAGATAAAAAGATCCTCCTCGTTGAAAGTGTTCCAGCTAGGTCTGGACAACCATTTGTTATGTATTTTATTCCTCTTTATATACTCTTTACTCTAGGTAATGGGTCATTTTTCTGTTCCTAATATACCATCCTACATTTCTATTTTCTGTTCCTTTGCATAGAGTTTTCCACATACCTTGAATGCCATGTCTCCTCTGCTTATTAGAATCCTTATATTACTTTAAAGCTCAACTCATGTTCCGTCTTCTAAGTTGGGCCTTAGTCCTGAGTCCTTTACTGTTACTGCCTTCCCAGTCACATTCTTTTTGTATTTATTTTGTAGAAACATTTTTCATGCAGTTACTTATATGCAAGTAATCTCTTGCATTAAATTACAAACTCCTTGAGTACAGGGACTGTTTTTCTTTTGTTTTTGCCTGCTCAGAGGCTAACCTAGTGCCTGGTACATTGTAGAAACTTCACAGGAGTTTGTTTGATAATTGGCTGCTAATTTAAAGGGGTTGTTTTTAGTCACACTAATGATCCTGCATGGTCACTGAGATCCTTTATGATTCTGAAATCCCTGACTCTGTGAATGACACAAAGATGAGTACTTGATAGCTTCAATTAGATAAGGTATTCAGTGATGGAAAATTCTCAAAGTCAGGAGTGGGAAAGTATAGCACAACTACTATCTTACCTGTAGATCACATTTTTTTAATGAAAATTGCCTACAGCCTAATTCATTTTGGGTCTAGCTGAATTTCAAAACCTGGACCTGCAACTCCATGATAGCTCACAAAGTCACAGTAACCTATTAACAGAAGCCTTCTTAAATTCTTATATTTCTGTTACATATTATAATGGCTCATCACTGGAACCTACTTATCTTTCCATTATGTAGGCCAAGCCCTAAGGCTTTATCTAATCTTTTTATACTTTACATACTCAATTTTCAATGTTTCACATTTAAGTTACTAAAATTCCATGTGTGAAAAACTGTCTCCTATAAATGTAGTCAATGTTGCTTAATAATGCTTAATATTGCGATGACATATAAATTCATTTTTTTTCCCATGGATTCACAGGTAGAGTTGAAAATTAAAAAGAATTGAGTTTAAATACTCTTTCAAATCCTAGCTATATGACTTTTAAATCAGTTAATCTCACTGATCCTCAGTTGTCTTATTTGCAAATTGAGAAGAATAATAAGACCTACCTCATCTGATTGTTATGTGAACTAAAGAGATGGTGAATATTAAAATTATGTTATTGAATATTAAATTAATTATTATTAAATTATTAAATATTAACATTATAGTAGTTATTGTTGTTATTGTCATCTTTAAGCCACAAAAGTTGATTTTCCTTATTTATAATACTTATAGTTGGGGGGGATATTCCAAGAAAATTCAGCAATTTTATGGAAATGTCCTCCAAAAAAACAGATTGAAAATTATTTATGATTCAGCTGATAAATCCTAAGGAGTAGAGTTCATCAGTTCTCTCTAGAGGTGGATAGCATAGGAATATTATTTATTTAAGAAATACTTGTGGTTAATAGATTATGTAAATACTTGCTGTCTTCATTTCAGCATGAGACTTTGATGTAATATCCACTTCTGTCTAACTCCTCCATTTTAACAAGCTCGATTCCCTTTTTCTATGTGCTTGACATGCTTGAAATAGTTGGACAGAAATCTATTCTTTGCTCTAGAAGGAACTCTGTCAGCTTGAAAATGTGGGTATTGTTGAGTAAAATATATATTGCTTCAATAAGAGATGTTAAATTACCTACAAAGAAAGAAAGAGTAAGAAAAAAAAATGCAGCTTTAAATTCTGAAGAGACATCCTTATTCACCAGAGTCCCAAAACTCCAAGTAGTTCATAAAAGGATAGCTAAATAAACATCTAAGGTGCATTCTTCCCAGGGCTCCCATAAGGCTAAGAATTACTTCTTAGCACTCCTAAGCATCTTATGTATCTCTCTGACAAGTAGGTAATGCTAAGTAATACAATAGCACCCCTGTGCCTCAGAAAATTATATTACTGTTCTGGAAAAGACAGCCAAAGTTGGGTGATATCCCTTGTTCCTATTTTGGGAGATGTACAAAATAAAGTATCATGGGATGGGTACATTTGCAAATTTCAGAATGTCTGCTTACATTTTTCCTATGAAGTATTGGAAAAAGTGATTTTTTATTTGAGATTAGACAGATAAACCATTTAACATCTAAGACAAAAATCAATAATCATTCATTCTATAAGACCTTCACTTATATTTGTCAATGCAGTGAGCTCTATAGACCTTTCTTCCCACTTTAAAAATCTTTTTCATCATTTCTCTATTTCTTACCTCCTGATGTGACCTCTATTACTAACAAGATGTCCAAGGGTATGCCCTACAGTTTCTCTATCCTATTCTAGCATTCACAACCTGGCTACTTATTTTCTCCTAGCAGCATGGTATAGAGAGCAAATTCTCAATCAGGAAGTATTGGGTTTAAGTACTGCCTCCGACAGGCAGGTGCAATGGATAGAATACCTGGAGTTAGGAAGATATCACATAATAGTTCAAATCCAGTCTTGGACATTTGATAGATGTGTTATCCTGGGCAAGTCCTCCAAATGTTTTGATAGATAAAATAATAATAATAAAATGAAAAAAAGAAAAATTTTAAATGTTAAGACAAGTAATTTAGAATGAACTTATTTTGTAGACACAAAATAAACCTATGCTCAGATATTTACTATTTGATTGATTAGTGGTAGTGAAACTAATTAACCAGTTTAGTGATAAATAATAGAAATTTGTAAAGGGAACCAAGTTCTCAAAAAGGAGCATACTTTGACTGTTTTCAGGGACTTCTAGACATGGGTCCCAAAACAAACAATTGTTTTTATTTCTTTAAAAAACAACATTTGAATCAAGTTCTCCAAATAAGCATAACATTTGGTAATATATCTGGGTATGAGGCCCTGGTTGATCAAAGAATCTGACATGAGGCTAGAATAGAGAGACCCTTTTACTCAGTCCTTATAAAAGAAAGAAGAGAAAGAAGGTGGAGAAAGAGAAGGAAGAGGAGGAGGAGGAGAAAAAGAAGGAAGAGGAGGAGAAGGAGGAGGAGGAGGATTCTTTTTCCAATATACAATACAATGGAAACACAATAATAATGTAAGGAAAATTCTGTGTTCTAGGATACCTCACAACAATCACAATGTCCTTGACCCCTTTAGAAATAATACATATCAACATGAAACCACTTCTCTGTTAGCTGCTCTTCTTCTGATTTTAATGTTTTCTTGCTAGACAAAACCATTCTTTTTCCTCTTTGGAATTGATGGTACAGTTACAAACTCTTTTAGTTAATAACCACCTTTTACAGGGTGCTTAGATTTTTTTTTTTTTAACCCTCTTTTCTTTTCTTTTTCTTTTTACCTTCTTCTCAAACCTAAGAGGGTAATAAAGGACAACAAAGGCAGCTGAGAGATTTTCCCTCTCTTAGACCATAGATGGCACTAAAGAGCAAAAAGTTAAGCAGCTTTGTACATGGCTGTAGGATTTATCCTTATTAACACAGCAGCTGAAGAGCTTTCATTTCACAGCTGATCTAGCAGTTCTACAGACATTCAATAAAGCAAAAACTCTCTTCCAATCACTAGGCTCCCAAGAAAGCAGTTTAAGTCAGATGCCTCAGATAGAAACAATTTCTTTTTTAACCTTCCTTATCTTCTGTCCCTGTCTTATTGTGACTTGTTTTCTGCTAAGACTTTTTATTCTATCTCTTCATCTGGCTTTTTCTGCCTCTTCCTATAGCTTCTAATATCTCAAATACATACCTCCTTACCTCCAAACTGTGATGTGAAGCTCAATCATTTTACCTTTCTGTTAGGGTTGGTTCCAATAGTTCTTATATAATCTTCCCATAATGTCCAAACAAACATTTGATTTATAGTTCCCAGTAATAACCTTTAAAACTAAAAACAAAAACAAAAAAATATAAACATATAAATATAAGTTAATGGGCCAGAATCTCTGTATTTATCATTATTATTGGTTTACATTCAAATAAGCACACTCACCCAGTATGTTCATCTGAGGAACAATTCTTCAGTCTTCAGTCTGTGTCTCTCAAGTATTTTTTTTTCTGAGATACTATTCCTTTTAAAGCTATTATCATTAATTTACTTTAAACAAATGTTATTTACCTATTCCTTTCAGCTACAAAAGTGTTCACATATGTAAGTGGAAATACCTTACATTTATTTAGACTGATTTCTCTTATCACAGCTTTATACTCAATGTAAAATGTCCCTGTGCATCTTAAATAGATCTGGGGGATAACTAGGATCAGTGAATAACTAATGTACCCCATAGTCTCAGGCATAAGTTCATTATTCCAATGTCAACAGTCCTAGAATCTGACAACTAAGCATCTAGACAGAGGGATAACTCAAGTGAAAATGGGGTAAATAAAGAAAAAAAAAGTTCCAGTACTAAAGATACTTTGAACTTCACAGTTTGCCTGGGGTTTAATGAGACTTTTTAACCAAGTAGTGACTAGATTATGTCAAAGACTACAATATAAGAGGAGAAAAAAAAAGTTAATGCTGTCCTAGAAGAAAAGAGATTTAGAGTCCATTGATTTCTCTATTACTATGTCTAATGGGATCATGTAAAATTGACTCTGTTTCTCTTTTCCGGATCCTTCTTTAAGGTTAGTATATGAGGAAATTATAACTACTGGTGTGTACATGTCTATGTGATTTTTCCCTGTCCTTCAAGCCTCTGAAATTTAAAAAATATATCAATGTGCTGAATCAGAGCCTCAGAGAAGGCAGGAGTTCATAAGTTCCATTAATTATGAGCAGGTTTTATCTTTCTCATACCTTATTCATCTGTGTTGTAGGATATGAACCCAACATGATGTAGCCTAACCAAGAACATGTTTCTTTTCCACTCAAATGTATTTTTGCAATTTGACATTTTTCTTTCCTCTCATCTCTTTTCCTCCTGTCAAGATTGTTAATATTGCATGTGTTTCCCCAGCCTCTATTCCTTAGCTATTTAAGGGAGAAGAGCTGCAGTGACGTGCTAACTTGACTAGTTCTGAACTGAAGTGTATGCCACTATGAGAACCAAAGGTATTTTATATAACTCAGTTGCACTTTAAATCCTAAGACTTGTCACGGCAAGACAAGTCTAGAGATGGGTTTAAAACCCATGTTTGGATTTTGCTGTCATATTATTTCTGTTATTTGCTTTTGGACTGTAACTTCTGGGTTGAAATTATGGGAATAATGACATTAACCAAATCCATTTTTAAAGGAAAAGTTGAAAAAATATATAGAAAGATAAATAATCAATCTATCAATTGGTTTCATCAAGCCCAGCCTAAAAGAAAATATTGTCTCTATCTTCAAAAGGTCATTCCTCAGATATGTCAGTTTGGTATAAGGTCTAACTTTAGGTAGTTTAGCATCTGTTTAATTATTCACTAGGAGAGAAATCATGAACAATTTATCAGTAAAAAATCATGTATCTTCTCTGTATACTCTCTCTCAAATGGACCTGTGATCTTCATTGCTGGGGATAGTCCCTCTGAGAATGCAAAGAACCAATCTATACCTTTCTGACTCTTGCTCATGTTTTCTTGTAAGATTAGCATAGTATATCCAGTTAATATACCTAACACCTTATTCATTTTCCTTTGATATCATAAGGATAAAAATGGAGTGTGTGGGCAATCTATTAGTATTCTTTATTCTTGTTATCTAACCATGTGAATAGCCCTTTTAAATTATTGATTGTTTTGATGCCATAATTTACAATACTTTTCTTTCTTATTTCTTGTTTGTATTACATTGCTTCATCTTTATAATATTTTATTATCTACAAAGTACTTTGCATTTACTATTTCATTGAATCCTGATAAGAAATATTTGAGTTAGGGGCTATGATTATCCTCATTTTACAGAGAACAAAACCATGGATGGCAGAAGATAAATAGTCACTCAGCTATTACCTTAAGCAAGATTTTAACTCATCTTACTGACTCCAAATCTGAAGCTCTCTCTAATGCATGACCTAATTGTGTCTTCACATATCAAAAATATCAGGCAAAGAATATTGGTATTAAAAGGATAGACCTTTGATTTAGATTAAAAAAAAAAAAAAAGCTTAGGGGTCATTCAAATAACTTTTCAATTTCTTAATGGCAATTCATTCTGGTTTGTTCCTTCTGTTCATGTGAGAGCCATAACTAAATCTGTTACATTTATATAGGATACAATTAAGGTATACACTACAAAGTTACTTACTTCACTTTCCCAAAGTAGATAGGTTACAGAGTATCTGGATTCTGATGCTAAGGAAACAAGGTCCCAGTGAGAAGAACAGCTCTTCCTTTCTTAAGTTTGTTTTAGTTTGATTTAATTTGGTTTTGTTATACATTGAAAATCAATAAAATTGTTTCTGGGATTTGGTTGGTTCTAAGGTTAAAGCTGCATCACCCTTTATACTGCTTCCTCATATTCTTTGACCACATTGCATGAGCCTAATGGCCTTCATTCATCAAGGGTTCTACATCTTGAATACTCACCTCTTGGACCAATCAAGTCCTGGCTATGTCATTTTTCAGGAAAACAATTCACTTAAACCATGAAGAAGTGGGGAGGAGATGGTAACACTGGCAGCTAATCATCTGATCATTTTGTTATTCAATAATTCAGTCATATTCAGTTATTCATTCATCCAGTTCTTCATGACCCTACAGACCATAGTGTGCCGTGCCCTTTTTCTCCTCCATTATCTCTCAAAATCTGTCCAAATTCATATTTATTGTCTTCATGATTCTATCTATCTATCCCATCCTCTGCCTTTTCCTTTTCCTTTTTTCAATCTTTCCCAACATCAGGGTCTTTTGCAATGAGTCTTGCTTTTTTATCATGTGGCCAACATATTTAGAATCATTTTAGCATAGCCCCATCTATAAAAGCAAGGTCTATAGTCATCTGTGCACCTACACATAGTAAGTTCTGACCCAGTAAAACTTAAAGGATGTGTGTGTCAGTCTGCTTCTTCTATGTTCTCACTAATAGAAACTATAGGTAGGGCTTCAGAAACTCACACAAAAAGAATAGGTCACCAGCATGTTCCCCATTAGCAAGACTTAGTCACTTAGGAAAGGGACTCACTCAGAAACTAGATCTGTATTTTTCCAACTCCATATAGAAGCATGTGGTGAGAAGACTGCCTCCAAAAAAGAATTCACCTGTTTAGGGAACATGGAAGATATGTATATGCAAGTAAAGAAAAAGAACAAATAATACATTGCTAAGACCAGGCTAAAATTGGAATTGTTTTCATATTTGGAGGGATTAAGATTCCTTTGAAGTTTAGTTTTATAGAGTGTTCTTATTCACAATATTAATGACCACAGTTACTATTGGGAAGGAGAGAAAGAAAGAGTGGGAGGGGAGAAAAAAATATCTCTTGCTGCCTTGGAAAAATTGTCCAGGGCAACAATAACTATAAAAGTACTGAGTTTCTCTCTAAGGTATTAAAAGCACAGCCAAGTTGATTATTTTAGAAAAGACAGGCTGCAGGTTCTCTAAATTTCTCACCCTACTGAGTCAATTATTCATCTTATAGCAACACATAAGTTTTCAGACTCTGGACAATGTCTCTGTAGTCCCAAATATCAAAAAAGGAAAGATAATGAATTCTTTAATCACTAGTCCAATGAGTTTGACCTCAGTCCCTGAAAATATTCCAAAACATTTTTGTGAGCCAAGAGGAAGGGAAGTGAAGACCATAGGATCATAGATTTAAAACTGGAAGAGACTGTTTTAAACCTACAATCTCTGACTTCAGAGTACATGCTTTCTTCACTAAGCCACATTGTACTGACTCAGAGTAAGCTTCCCTTTCTTGGGAAGTGGTCTTAGCTTTAGGAAGCTAAATGGCATAATAGTGTTTGACTTAGAATCAGGAAGACCTGAGTTCAAGCACCCACTAGCTGCACAACTCTGGGAAAATCTTTTATCTAAGCCTCAGTTTCTCTAACTATAAAATGAAGATAGTGTATCTACTTCTATTGGGTTACTGTATCAAATGAGAAAAAACAAACATGTAGGTACTTTGAAAATCTTAAAGTGTATAAATGCAGAAAAGTGACATAGATATAATCTATCTGAATTGAAATTTTAAAATCCACAATTTTTTTTTCCCCAAAACCCTGTTGACAAAGTGGAGAAAAATGTGGAGTACCATATAATGATAGTGGATTAAGTAGTTGGATTAAGAAGTTATTAAAAGAGTATCACCCCATGTCCTCAGACCTGATCAGGCTTCATCAAGTATTATATTCTGTTCTGGGCCCACACTTTAGGAATGATGCTGAAATCTACAGTACAATACTACAGTACCAACTGACATTACAAGAGAGTAGTAAACCATGCTATATGATGCAAAATCTGGAATGGTTAAACTAAAAATGAGAAGCTAAAGGTAATTATGAAGGAGAAAAGGGGAGAGAGAGAGAGAGAGAGAGAGAGAGAGAGAGAGAGAGAGAGAGACAGAGACAGAGACAGAGACAGAGACAGAGAGACAGAGAGAGACAGATATGGAGGAGAGAGAGAGGGGAAAGAAAGGGAAAAAGGAGGGAGAGGAAGAGAGGGAGAAGAAAGAGGAAGGGAGGGAAGGAGGGACAGAGAGAGGGGGAGAGAAAGAGAGAGAATAATCTTTAAGTATTTAAAAGATTCTACTGTGAAAGAAAAACTATGCTAATTTTGCTTGGACTCAAGCAGAACTAGAAACATGTGAAAGTTACATGTGAAAAGAAGCATTTTAATTCCATGCAAGGAGATATTTCTGAACAATAAGAGCTTTCTTAAAGTACAATCAACTGCCTCAGGAAAAAAAATGGATTCCTCCTTATTGAAGATCTGCATTCTTACTAAATATTTGTCAGTGGTTTTGTTCTTGGTCAAGTATGGGTGGGATTAGATGACTCTGAGCTTCCTTAGAAGCCTTAGATTCTAGTGCAGTGAAGTAAAAGGAATACTGGGTTTGAAGTCACAGTACCAGGGCATGAATTTCAACTTTACTAACTATTAAATATGTGGCCTCAAGTCATTTAACTTCCCTAGGCCTCAGTTTAACCATCTATCAAATAAAAAGATTGGACTAAAGGATCATTCTGTGAGATATATCATGGTAAAATAAAATAAAAAAGACTTGGAGCTTAATCATTATTCAGATAATTATAACTGTGTGATTATGGATGCATCATAGAACCATCCATCTAAAATTTCATGGGAACTTAAGGGTTAGTAGTCCAACTCCCTCATTGTACAGATAGAAAAAAATGAGTCTCAAAGAAGCTATAAGTCACAAAGCTAGTAAGTTTGTGAAGGATTTGAAGTCAAGTTTTCCCTAACCACTGTGCCACATTTCCTGTCTGAGATTGTCTCTTCATCTATAAAATAGGGATGATATTTTATTTTCATTTCTATATCACAGGATTGTTAAGGATAACTACCAAATTTAAGGAGCATATATAGATGTTAATTTGTTATGAAATGTATGAAAAGCTCCTTGTGATCTATATGATTTCAATTGGTGATTTGTACTAAAGGAAAAAGGCATAAAAAAGAAGGACCTAAGATCTTAAGATCAGTCTCAGAAAATGCATGTTCTCACTGGCAAATATACTCATGATAGCCATCATATCTCTGAGAAGGAAGAAAATGCTACTCCAAAGCAATGAGCTCAAAAAAAAAAAAAAAAAAAAAAAAAAAAAAAAAAAAAAAAAAGGTGAAGGGTGATATTATAATGTAGTCATGGAGAAGTACTTCTTGTCTCAATCATCAATTATTTTAACGCCCCTCTTCACCTACCAATCAGTTGTTTAAACTTGTCCACATGACCATTAGCAAGAAACCTGAGTAAAACCCACCATAAAGGTACAGATCACATGCTCAGTGCCATAGAAAATGTTCCAGGGTAATCTTTACTACATTTAGAACATTTACAAAATTGAATGATAGTTTTCTTTTTTTTTTCTTCCTCTGGATAGTTTGATTATGAGGGGTCAAAAGAAATCAAACAAGCAGAATAGAAATGAGAATGTTAAAGTTAAACAAGTCCACAGACTTTCTAAGTTGTTACTTACAGGAAAAACTTGGCTGGCACAAGGTCCCAGAACAAGTTAATGGGAGGGCTGGAATCAAATCTTCCACTTTAGTACCAAATATCCTTTTGATCACAGTCCAATCAAGAAACATTTAAATATTTCTGGGCATATCAGATCTGAATTATTTGACTAAAACCAATTAGAAGGGTTCTGTAAGGAAAACTTTTCTACTCAAATAAAATCTAGAAAATATTTTTAAAAATTAAATTGGGGATAAATATGAAATAAAATTAATAAATTCTTGTGCTCTAACATTTAAAGCTACAACTATGAATGTTTGTTTATTTCCTATTTTCTCTTATATTGTTTGTCATTGTAAATATCTTACTTGGAGAATTTTTCCTAGTCATTAAAACTATTTCACAGAGTAGACATTCTTCAGTTTATAAACCAATAGTCTTCCAAACTTAATTTGTAAATCATTTGTTCAGAGCTCATTTTCCTAGAGTTAGCTTCTTAGAAAGGCCTCCAAAATCTATTTAACCCATAATACCATTAATATTGTATTTCATTCAAAGATCAGGAGGGGGGAATGGGCATTTTTATGTAGATCCTGGGAAGAACTCTTAGGTACTTTCAAGGATTTTAAAGGTGAGTAGAATAGATTTCTTTTTTGCTTTGTTCATTAGTCTGATGTTTTTCTTTATGTTCATGAAAAAGAGAATGGCTTTCATGAGATATTTGAGCCAGAGTTAGAAGAAAGAGAGAAGAGAGTATATTAAAAAAAAAAAAAGACTACAAAGGATATATGTGTACCTCTAAGAAGGATATAGTCTAAGGTAAAGGGCTCAAAATATATTTGTATTATCTCCCAGGGGAAGAAAGGATAGTAGATCTATTTTGGACACCAGATGGCACTATTGGCCCAAAACAGCTTGGTTGAAGTTTTGTATAGTCTTAAACTAGGAAGGATGAAAGAGGAGGCAATACACAACTTTATCTTCACAGTTATGACCTTGGAAGTCAGGTCACTAGAAATACCTAGTCCTATATACAGGACATGCAAAAAATGATAATTTATTATTTAGTATTTATCATTTTAAATTACTTTATTCTAATTGTACTATACAAGAACATTTATTTTTTTCTATATGATTGAAAACCAGACTTAAGAAATTCTATACAAAATTGGATTATTGCTTCAAGAAATATTCATACAGTATGGTGTAATGAATAGAAGTCCAGAGTCAGAAAATTTAATTCTAATCCCAAGTCTGCAGGTTGACTTTAGATACATCATTTTACTTCTCTTAATTTTAATTTCCTAATCTTTAAAATAACCACATTAAAAAAAAAAAAAAAAAAAAAAAAAAAAAAGATGACTTCTAAGGTCTTATCTTTTAAATTCTATTAATATAGACTTTCATTCATTTAACAACCATTAAGTACCAAATACATATAATTAATATCATTGAATATTAACTGATAGGTTGTAGCATTAACATCATTTCAACTCTAGGAAATTGGTAAATTATGCAAAAAAAAAAAAAAAAAGTTCTTTTTAACTTTCCATCAAAAAAAAATAGGGAGTAATTTCTTAGGCAATTCTTAAAGTGATACATAAATGTGTAATATATATTATATATAATATATGCACATATATACACGTGTGTTATGTATGTGTATGTATGTATAATTATGATGCCTAATTTAGATTAGAATCAAAGGTAGCCTGATCTCCAATAAAACTTTTTTCAAGTTCCTGCTTCCAGTTTTTTGTCACTGACTTTCTTTAAACCAGCAGTAGTCACTGATTTAAATTGAAATGGAGATGGGAAAGCAGAGAATAATTCTGTTTTTCCATGTTATTTTCTTGTATTTTACATCTCTGAATTTCAATCCAGTTTCAGAGGGATCTGCCAAATATGGCTTACACCAACCTCTGAGTCTCCTTGTTACACTTCTATCCAGGGCAGTATTGTTTGCCTTTTTGTCTGCTCTCTGATTAAACTGACATCATTTTGCCTTTTGTGACTCTGGTGTCATTTTCTGTTGACAGTGTCTAGTAATGGTAACAGACTAGTGTCCTTGTGGAAGGGGCAGAAACCATTGATTGGTTAGGTGTATTAATGTAGCCCTGTTAAATGACATGCAGGCATGCCTTTGTGCTAAGTGGCAGCTGAATGGGTGCCAGTGAGAGAGGTTATTAAGTACAGATAAGAGGCAGCACCCTCTATTCACTGGCAATGTCACTTTCTCCCAGTTGAGAAGAGAAATTTGTGACTTTTTTTTTCTTTCTCTAAACTGAATCTTTTCAAGGTAGAAAAGTTGCTGTCTAACTTGCCATATGTCTGCAAGAATAGCCAATCTCATGAAGGTGAACTTTAGAATAATCCCTTTAAAACAATTTACATTTAAAGCCAAACGGCACAGAACAGAAACATTTAAGTGTGAGCCCTTGCAATTATTAATTTTGTCAGAATTGAAAGAAAGACTCTTTTATAA
Source organism: Sminthopsis crassicaudata (assembly GCF_048593235.1). Taxonomy (NCBI): domain Eukaryota; kingdom Metazoa; phylum Chordata; class Mammalia; order Dasyuromorphia; family Dasyuridae; genus Sminthopsis; species Sminthopsis crassicaudata. Next base: position 106,824,388 of record NC_133619.1, read on the forward strand.
GCAATGTCATATATTTTTTTGTTTCATAATTTGCAAGTGAAAAAGAGTGACATTTTGGTATCTTCATTGAAGTGTGAAATTTCCTCATCTAGTAAGTCTATGTTGTTAAAACATGGTTCTTCATCACATGGTATAAGTATTTATATAAATTCAAATATTTTTGTTTGAAATTTTAAAATCTCCATTAATAAAATTGACTTTTATACTTAAAATTATGAATTGTAGACATATCAAAAACTGTAAATAAATTTACACAACTTTTTTAAGGGCAATTAAATTACTAGCTAATTCCTGGAAATTCCCATATGGTTATAGCCCTCAAATTCTCCAGTGTTGATATGGTCCTTTTAATAGTATCAATAACAACCGGGGTTTCCCCTTAATTCCCTCATTATCAAAATGTGGGGCTAGATTTTCTCTAAAAGGTAACAAAGCATGCATTTTACTGGTGACCAGGAGAAGTTGAAGCTCAAGTTATGCCTTCCTGTCACATTCACAGGGAATCTCTTCCTTAGTCATTCCTCAAAAATAGTCTGATCCTTCACCAGAGAGGCAGTATAGTGTTTGCTACCTGACAACTCCAGGAGAAATTTCAGGTACAGAATAGATCAGCACTTCATGTTCATCAATCTGACCAAGGGCTTTGATACTGTTAGTCATGAGGGTTTGTGAAAGATCATGGCAAAATTTGGTTGCCTGAAGAAATTCATCAGTTTTATGTACCACTTGCATGAAAGTATATTTAGATCATGGATGATTGTCCTTTCCTAGTAATTAATGGAATAAAGAAGGGCTGTATACTTTCTCCCATGCTTTTTAGCATCATATTTTCAGCAATGTAGGTTGGATGCCTTCAACAAGAAGGAAAAGAGCATGAAAGTCAGTTACAACACTGATTATTTAAGTTGAAAAGGCTACAAGACAAGAGTAATATGGTGGAAGACTTGGAGCTCAACTTTTTGTCCACATATGATTGTGTACTCAATGTAGCTTCTTAGGCTGAGATGCAACAGAATATGGATATGTTCTCTTCCTCTTGTGCTAATGTTGGCCTGACAATAAACACTAATAAAATAGAAGTTCTTCACCAGCCACCATCATACTATCCACACATGGAGCTATTTATTACAACAAATAAAAAAAAATTAGAATGCTATGGATATTCACTTACTTTGGCAATATACTTTCCAGGGATAGACTCATAGAAGATTGATACATGCATTGCCTTAGGTACTTCTGTATTTGGGAGTTTCCAAAATAAAATGTGGGAGAGAAAAATTATTAAGATGCCTATGAAAATGAAGGTTTACAGAGCTGTTGTGTTGACCTCATTTTGTATGATTGTGAAAAGAGGACATTATAACAGTATCATGCCAGGAGACTGAATTGCTTCCATTTTAATTGTCTAAGGAAAATTCTGGAGATCAGTTAGGAAAATAAGGTTCCAGACACTGAAGTGGTTTCTGGAACTGAAATGCTAAATATTCCAACTCTGCTGTAGAACTCAGATAGGCTGGCCAAATTTCTCACATGCCAAACATCTTTACCTAAATGATTATTTTACAGAGAACTCACACAAAGCAAGTATTCTCATGGAAGTCAGAAGAAGCAATACAAAGATACCCTCAAAGTCTCTCTGAGCAATTTTGGGATTGTGAGATATAGGAGACATAGGCAAAGGACTCCCTAGTATGGTGTGCCTGCCTCAAAAAAAGGCTCTGTGCTCTATGAGCAAAGCAGAACTGCAGTAGCTAAAAAGAAATTCATGATGTGTAAATATAGAAACATCTCCATTCCTAATGTTTATATGGACTATTTGTTCCTGACCTGTAGTAGAACCTTTTGAGAACCTTTTGAGCTCATATTGGTCTAATCAGCTCCTGTCAGATACGCTGTACATTAACCCTGACTTAGTGATGTCATCTTGGTCCTCTTTGAGCACAAAAGACAACCACAAACCACTAGCCTTCCTTGGCACAGCTTTCTAGGGACTTGACCTAAATTTTTGGTCATCCTCTCTACTTTCATCTATTATTCTGACTAATTTCAACTGCACAGATGCCCCTCCCAGGTTAAACTCCTTACCTCTAATCTCATCATAATGTTGCTAACTCAAACATTGATTGATACCTACTTTCACCCCAATCTCTTCTCCCCTCTGATTTGAGGGCTGGAGGGCAGAGCACCAAACACCTCCCAAGGCCTTCTTTATTTATAGAGGGAAAAAACTGGACACTTAGGCTCACTTGGCTCTGCATCCACTACCCTGTCTGGTCTTTAGCTCCATATAAGAAGATGCCCCTATGGCCAGTATATCTGATCTCTCCCCCCACATCTTATCTCCCTGGCTCCTTTTGTATTTTATCCCCTCTCATCATATTTATAAACAAATGGAAGACAGGGATCATCTTTCTTTTTCTTGTGGTTTTGTGCTTAACACATAGTGGGCACTTAATCAATGTAGATTGGATTAGATTAAATCTAAGAATCAACATTGGACTGAATCTTACAGATTTGGTGTATGTTTGAGAACACACAAATCATAACATCCTGCCCTGATGGAAAGATATTTTTCTGTATGAAGATGAGAGAGTCCACATTATAGAAGTTAAATGCTACATCATCCTTTTTATAACAATTAGCATTCATATACCACTTTAAGGTTTTCAAAGATATTTATATATGTTAATTCATTTGATGCACACATATACAAAATGTTAGTTTTATCTCACATCATACAAATGAAGAAAAAGTTAAGGAGGATTAATTAATTTTCATGGGGTCACATAGCTGCTGTCTATTCAGACCTAACTATATTCAGATTCCAATCTTCCTGACTAAATTCCTGTGCTTCATCTACTGTACCACCTGTTTTTACATTAAAAATAAGAACCCCAAAAAATATAATTGGAAAAAAAAGTAAGTACCCCAGCAAAATAACTGTATGGACATGTATACATATATTGTATTTAACTTATACGTTAATATATTTAACATGTATTGGTCAACCTGTCATTTGGGGGAGGGGATGGGGAAGGAGGGGAAAAGGTGGAACAAAAGGTTTGGCAATTGTCAATGCTGAAAAATTACTCATGCATATATCTTGTAAATAAAAAGCTATTTTTAAAAAAAGAGTAAGTACCTGTCTATTCATTAACTCTTTAATGACCTAGGAATACCATCTCACCTTTGAAATTGAACTAATAAGTTACTGGTTCCAATCCAGTCCTTAACAGCCCCATGTGCCATAGTATATATAGTGATTATCTGTCCTTGGCTTTGGACTCTCATTTGTTTCTAATAGATTTATCATTAACTGATAACTTTCTCTTTACCTTGTGTTATTATATAATACCCAATCATAATCCTAACTTAAAGTGCTATATTCCTGAGTGATATCAAGCTAGGTAGATTTTTTTTTGTAATTTTTTTCATGTTACCTTTTTAAAAATTATCCTTTTACTCTAGAAAGTTTAATTTTTTTTCCTGTCTAATACTAATGAATTCAATAGTATTATAAATGGTTCAGGAGTTCTGAAAAGTAATTTGGAACTATATATTCAGTTTCTAAACTATATATGTATTTAAACAGTAATAGCATTTCTTGGCTTATACACCACTATTATTAATTACCACACCACCACCAACAACAAACATTTACGATATTTATAACAGTTATTTTTGTGTTACTAAATAAAATCAGGAGGTACCCATCAATTGGAAAATTACTGAACTATGGTTTATAAATTTATTAGAAAATATTATGCAATTAATAGCAAATGCAAAAGAGTTTCAGAGCAATTGAGAGGATTTCTACAAACTGATGCAGAGTTAAATGAATAGAGCCAAGAGAATTACTTATGACAACATAGATAAATAAGAAAGACTTAAGAAATCTGATCAACACAATGACCAATCAAAATTCCAGTGGATCAATAATGAAATATGCTACCTATTAAAGAGAGAGAAGTCATGGACTCAGTATACCAAATAAGACATATTTTTTTTTGACATGACCAATACAGGATTTTGTTTTGCTTGAGAATGCTTATTCGTTTCAAGGGATTTCCCTACTCTCACACACTTGTGCTTTCTCCCCCAACCTTCTTTTCTTTTTTCAATGGTGGGGGGAGAAAAAAAGGAATGGCTAAATGAAAGGGAAAAAAAAAAGATTGTACTTATTTTAAAAAATATTTTTAAGAAGGAGAAAAAAATCTACCTATTTTCTTCAATGTGCATTTTAATAGACCTTTCATCAGATTATTGAAATCTCTAGAGGATTTTAAGAATTTTGAAGACTTCCAATAGCTTGTCAAGTTAATAATTTCCCAGTGGATCATGATTCAGTTCAAGTTTCAATTTTTGCAGTCATATATGAGATAACAGAGTATGACTAGATCTCTTACAAAACTCTGAATCATTTTGTTGGTGACAGAAGTTAGTTCAGACAGGACACACAGCCAGTAAGTGTCAGAAATAGGTTTGAACCAATATCTCCTTGACTCCTAGCCCAATCCTCCACTCACTACATCATGCTGCTTCTGTTTTCTTAAAATAGTATGGCAATCTGGTGATGTTTTCAGCATATTTTATCTTCCATGAAAATAATATTGTCCACAGCCTAGAGCCATCTTCTTGTTACTAGAGAACAGAGCTGACTTTTTTTAAAACAATAAGCCAACCTAGGAGAATTCTAGTCTGGATCTTGCCAACAACAGAGGGTGGCAAGATGCCACAGTAGGATAGATGACCTATAGTAAATTATTGCAAAGGCAATTTTTAAAAATCTGCTTACTATGTTCTTGTGCAGTTACTATCTTGTAATGCAGAGGAATGGAGATTTACACTGAAGAAATTAATCTTTGCTGAGTGGCTTGTTCTCATGGTTGTAAAAGTCTACCATGGTGATGCTGAATTAGATTTTACCTCACAATTCACAAAACTATCTTCAAGAGCAACATCTGTGATGGGATATAGATATAGATATATATCCCATAAACTTCTGTAATGGATATATATATATATATACACATCATACATATATATGTATGTGTGTGTATGTGTGTGTATATATATATATATACCTATACATATATATATATATACATATACACACATACACATATACTTAGACACATATATGTGCAAATAATGTGTTTATGTATGTATATATGTATATATATACATACATAAACACATTATTTATCTATCAGCTTTTCAAACTTCCTTCCATTGACAATTAAAATTCCTTTTTCTATAGGAAGCCTTTCCCAGCCCCTCATATTTCTAGTGCTTTCCCTCAAATAATTATTAAGTATTTATCCTGTCTATAGCTTATTTGTAAATATTTTTGTTCATTGTCCTCTCCATTACCTTGTTAGTTCCTTGGCTACAACTGTCTTTTGCCTCTTTTTGTATCCCTAGCACTTAGTATCCTGGCATATAGTAAGTACATTAAAAATGCTTATTGACCAAAGACTATATAGAGCAGGTGTGTGTGTGTGTGTGTGTGTGTGTGTGTGTGTGTGTGTGTGTGTGTTTATTTTCTCCCCCAGGTATCATAGCTGGACTAATTAGTCCTGTGAGCTCTTTTGTAGGTAGGTTGCTATTTGATGACAATTCATATATTGTGCTATTTTGTATTCAAACATATTTTGATGCAATGCCAGATAAATGCAATTTCAGTATGTGTATACTTTATTGTTAAATAAAGCTTTTCATACCTGGTTTATTTGTAAAATACCTATATAGGAATGTAATAAAATTTTAAGTGTCCAAAATATATCAGAACTAAGAGACATTTTTTTTTTTTGCTGTTTCATCAGGAAAGAAAATGTACATTTGCTTCTTTCCTTTACACCTGATTCTTGCATACCTAGCAAGAAAAGAATTTCTAACCTTAAATCAAATGGTCATCTGAAACAAAGGACTATAAGTTCAAATACAAATATAGCAGTTTGAATAAAAGACTTGATTTTAGGCTAAATTTTGTCAGCTAGATATATATTGGCTTGTTGCTCTAATCATTATTAAAAAGCAGTTATTCCAATTCTCAGATGATGAAATTGAAATTATATCCACTCACATGAATGTTCCAAATCACTACTGAACAGAGAAATGCAAATTAAGACAACTCTGAGATACCACTACATACCTGTCAGATTGGCTAAAATGACAGGAACAAATAATGATGAATGTTGAAGGGGATGTGGGAAAACTGGGACACTGATACATTGTTGGTGGAGTTGTGAAAGAATCCAGCCATTCTGGAGAGCAATTTGGAGCTATGCCCAAAAAGTTATCGGGCTGTGTATACCCTTTGACCCAGCATTGCTGCTATTGGGATTATATCCCAAAGAAATACTAAAGAGCAGAAAGGGACCTGTATGTGCCAAAATGTTTGTGGCAGCTCTTTTTGTTGTAGCTAGAAACTGGAAGATGAATGGATGTCCATCAATTGGAGAATGGTTGGGAAAATTATGGTATATGAAGGTTATGGAATATTATTGCTCTGTAAGAAATGACCAGCAGGAGGAATACAGAGAGGCTTGGAGAGACTTACATCAACTGATGCTGAGTGAAATGAGCAGAACCAGAAGATCAATGTACACTTCAATGTTGTATGAAGATGTATTCTGATGGAAGTGGATATCTTCAACATAAAGAAGATCCACCTCACTTCCAGTTGATCAATGATGGACAGAAACAACTACACTCAGAGAAGAAACACTGGGAAGTGAATGTAAATTGTTAGCACTACTGTCTACCCAGGTTACTTATACCTTCGGAATCTAATACTTAATGTGCAACAAGAAAATGGGATTTACACACATATATTGTATCTGGGTTATATTGTAACATATGTAAAATGTATGGGATTGCCTGTCATCAAGGGGAGGGAGTAGAGAGAGGGAGGAGATAATTTGGAAAAATGAATACAAGGGATAATGTTATTAAAAAAATTACTCATGCATATATACTGTCAAAAAATTTTATAAATAAAATTTAAAAAAAAAAAAGCAGTCATTCTGTATTTATCAAGGATAGACCTTATAGTCCCCACAATTCAATAGAGTGGAAATGAGATAACTTGCAGTTAGCCCTGAAAAGATAATACTCAGAGTAGTATCAAGAAATTGATGCCCAGATGTAAACACAAGACCATTGGAAAATACAATCCACAAAGACCAGAAAGAAGAGATAGTTAGACAGAAACAGAAAGACAGAGGCAAAGGCAAAAGTACAATATAAGAAATAATATAAACATGATACCAACTGAGGAATAACTAAAAAACAAATAAATAAAAACATTCTGGTGCAGGCCTAAAAGGAAACAGAACTTAAAAATGACATTTCAATAATATTACTGAAAAGCTTCAGTGGATTTTTAGTTTTCAATGCATTTGATATCATTCTTAATTTATGTCCCAGCAACAATACACACACATAACACACCCAAAAACACACAAGTAAAAATTATTCCTCACATGTACCCCTGCCACACATTGTCCTTAGATGTATGTAATTCTCAAGCCTGTGTCTTTATCATAAGTTATTTGTGTCCCCTTGAATGATCCTTATGCATGTGCATTATTCTGAACTATAGTATATGTATTTATGTGATTATATCCTAGGTTCATGAAGAAGAATATTTACTATCATATTTCATTCAAGACTTTTTCTTTGAACCAATTGGATCTTCTAGTTGAATATTAAATCTATCAGTGAAGTCTTATGTATTTTCAAGTAAAAACAAGCCCAAATAATAATTTGAACTTCAGTTATTTTTTTTGTTGGCCCCATCTACAAAAACATCCACAGGAGTAATTATTCCAGGTATGATACCCAGAAAAAAAAGAAAAATCAAAACACACACGCACACACCTGCTCAGTATAGTCTAGTCAGTTAGTCAATAAGCATTGACTGAATATTTATTATGCACCAGGCACTGTATTAAGTGCTGGGGATACAAAAAGAGGCAAAAGTTGATCCCTTTAAGGAACTCACAATTTAATAGAGGAGACAAGCAAACAATTAAGCCACAAATATGATTAAAAAATATGAAATAGTTAACAGAGGGAAGGTACTAGAATTAAGAAATGTTGGGAAAATGTTTCTGAAGAAGGTAGAATTTTGGTTGGGATTTGGAAGAAGCCAGGGAAAGCAAAGATGATGAGGGAGAGTTTTCCAGCTGTGGAAGACAGCAAGAGAAAATGTTCATTCAAAAGATGGAATGGTTTCTTTGTGGAATAGCCAGGAGACCAGTGTTACTGTATAAAAAAGGATGTGTGGGAAGTAAAATGTAATTTATATCTTATTGAAGTCCTTGTAATTCATATGCCTGGATGGCATAAATAGAATGGCATTGGTTTCTTCAGTGTATTTAATATAAACATATTTATACATACACACATACATATATACACTTGGAGTTATTTCCTTATGGATATTTTTGTTGCTGCACTTTTCATTATTGGGAGAACAGTGATGACTGTGCCACTCTACTTTCAAGGTAATTAAACTTTCAGCCCATCTGTTTAGTAGCTTTCATAATATTTTCAAAGGGCACAGAATGTTTTTAATATTTGTATCATTTTATTTTTGCTTGCTAAGGGACCTATTATCTAGCTGAACTTTGTTGGAGTAAGATTTTCAAGACTGGTTAGCGAAATGGGACATTAAAAATGTCACATAAGCAATAAAGGAATATAACTGATGTCAAACTTATAAATAACCTTCAGGACTTACTTTCCAAAATGGAATTTCAGACCTCTGGGTTCAATGTTTCTCCTATGATAATTGAATACAGCATGAAAATCTAAAGTGGGACAAGGTTGCATTACTGTAAACAATCTCTATAGTTCTCGATATAGCAGCTGCTGTATTTGAAGTAGCCAAACTATGGAAACAAATGAACATAAAATCAAATTCTCTCCAGTGTCAAAGTCAAATCCTTTCATTAAGTTAAATTTGTACAGAAACTTGTCCATATTTTCAGTTGTCTAGAGTTAAATTTGGTATCTGCTTCTTAGTAACTTTATGATCTTGGGCAAGTCATTTAAAAGTCTGAGCATCATCTGTGAAATGAGAGGGTGTACTCAATGATCTCTGAAATCTCTTGCAGCTAGCTCTACATTTTAATGAAATGTGAGCTGAGAACCTTAAATTTAGGGTTTTTTACATAGTCAAAGTTTAATCTTGGGAATGAATTTGCCCCAAATCTATCTTTGGAAGGCCCATTACAAAACAGGTAGCTTCAATTCCCAAAGGTATAAACTAATTAAATTTTCTCAATCACTGATGTTGCCCTAGCATAATAAATAATATCCTTGTAGCCTGAGAACTAATGTATTAACAAAGGAAATATATTACTAGCTAAAATAAAGGACCTAAAAAGATTATAGTCTAAAATTTATATTTTGAAATATTATTTTAATTTTGAAGTTTAATCAATGTCATATCAAGATACTAAATCTTTTAATCAAAAATTAGCTTTAAAATCAACTTAAAATTCAATAGAGTATTCTGTTCTAACACAGAAAAGGGAAAAAGAGCTAAGGGGTGAAAAAAGTTTATTTGGGACTAAAAACCAGAAGTTGTGTCTTTTTTGGCCTATTTTCATAAAAGTTATACCAACCAGCCCTTCAAGAGAAAGCTACTGTTGATTATACCTTTAAAAAATGAGGAAACTATTCTTCAATGACTTTCAGTCATCATGTAAAACTGCACGAGATTTTAAAATGTTTGTACCTTTGACCCTCCATTTTTAGGGAAATATTAAGCATATTAAATTTTTTGAATGACATTTTGAGCAATTCAGGAGAAGAATTACCATGCAGATTCAATAAGTAATTGTGTAATAGGAGGAAGGGTTATGTTGGATGCTGTCAATGCTTTTGAATATCAATTCTATTTAAGCTTACTTGAAAATCACTTCTATTCAAGAAAATAGCCATGAATAGAGACTAGATTGAGGGTTAAGGCTATATCTATGGAATGTCACAAATTTTAACATTACTATGTATGATAATCCTTTCTAGTGAGGAAAGCAAACAGAAAAGTAGAAACCTCCTCCACACATCTGTTCTTTCTACTCCCCTAAGCCTAAGCTTTCCCCTTATTTGCTCCAATTCTTCAGTACATTTCAGAGAAATAATCTCAGAAACACATTTATACCATGTCTCTTAATGAAGCTAGTTAAGTAATAAAATAGACAATACTACACTTGATGTTAAAAAGACCTGAATTGGAATTCTGCCTTAGATATTTAATAGGTAAGTGATTCTGGAAAATGTCATAGCTTCAGTTTCATCATCTGTAAAATGGGGCTAAAAATAGCATTTACTATGCTTGTCAAATAAAATAATATAGATAAAATGTTTTGTAAATCTTAAAGAGCTATTTGAACAATGACTATTATTATTAATTGAACCTAGAGTCAATTTAAACTCTCAAGAACTTCCCTACTAGATATTGATCTGTTGCCAGCAAATCCCTTTCCCTGTTATTCCTTCCACATTCTTCTCTTTACTGAGCTTAGCCTTGTTTTTATTCCATGTGTTCTTTCACTATCTTCTTCTACTGTGCCAGTTACAACTCCATCTTTTTTATTTATATATTTCTTTTCTTCCTAGATGTTTTTTTTTTTGTTTGTTTGTTTGTTTTTGTTTTTGTTGTTGTTGTTTGCACTCATAGAATCTGGATTTTCTATTCATTCAGAAAATTCAAGAATTTATCTGTGAAACTTTCCCAGATACTCCTAGCTGAAAGCATTGTCTTTCCCCTTAAATATTCCTAGATTACTTTGTATCTTTCCCCCCCTGAGGCAATTGAAGTTAAGTGACTTCTCTAAGGTCATACAGCTAAGAAGCATTAAGTGTCTGAGACCACATTTGAACTCAGGACCTCTTGACTTCAGGGCTGGTGCTCTAACTACTGCTCCACCTAGCTGCCCCCTGTCTGTATCTTTCATTGAGTCCCATGCACCATATATACCTGGTAGTGTGTTTTACTACTCACTGTCCATTCCTGTTCCCTGTCTCAGTAGCACAATCTATTTTCTTTGAATCAAAAGCTCGTTTCCAAATTTTTTTTTTTTGGCAATCTCTATTTCCCCAGCACAGAGGGATTGCCTTGCAAATAAAGTATATTTGAAATGCTTGCTGAATTCAAAGGAAGAACAATGTAAATTCTTTAGTGAGAGTTTGGGGTTTAGAAAAAAGATGGTTTAGATGGATGGAGAGAGTCCTGAAATGGAACACTCTGTGTCTAGCCAAAGCTAAAGAGTTACTACCTCCAGGTTTCACTGAACTCCTTTTTAATGCTGGCCAAACTACTCTTTCAGTGCTTCTGATTAGGTGAACATTTAACATTTCAAAATCCCTAATTGTTTCAAACAAAGAACCATCAGGTGCTTATGCCTTTATAAAAGATCAAACTTGTGATTGTCTTTCATCAAGAAAGGTACTAATTCTTCTAACAAAAATACCATTAGGCAAATGCCAAATCTTATAAGCACATCTTAGTCTGGGCTTAAACAGTTCTCTAATTTAAGAAAAAGAGGAAAGTGAATACTAAGAACTAGACATTTCAATTCTTTAATGGGTCTAACATAATAAATAGGCAAGTTTAGATTGTATTTGAAAGCAGATTGAAAAGAGAAGAAAGCTTTAAGGTAGGTAGGTTCCAAAGTAAAAAGGACTTACTGTTTCTATATCATCTTTTTTATCTCAGCTGTAAATAGGAATAAGGTGAGTCTGGCTACATTTTATTTAGTCATTTCAATATATATCCTAAGACAGATGGATTTAAGAGCTAGAACAACCAGTAATCAGATCTCTTATGTTATTATGAACCATTCATGGAAATCAGCTTGACACTGAGGACAGAGATTTGGCTTTACTTGTGTCCTAGACCTGGGTTCAAGCTTGATTTCTCCCTTCTTCCCTCCCTCCTTCCCTTAAGCTCTCACTCCATCTCTCCCACTCTCTCCCTTTCTCTGTGTGTGTGTGTGTGTGTGTGTGTGTGTGTGTGTGTGTGTGTGTGTGTAGATATATACCTATGATCCTGAGCAATTCACTAAACTTTCAGTGAACTAGATAATTCTCTAAGAGAATTCTCTAGCTTATAAACTTCAGAGAAAGTTTCTACCTACTTTGGTGTAAAGTGTTTCCTTATCCAAGGATCCCCTATACTAGGGAAATCACATTTGCATTTTGTGTCCTATGAAAAATAAGACCAAGATAAATCCTTAAATGCTTGATATCATATTTGTAGTAGAGAAAAAATAATACATTGGCAGAGATTGAAACAATTCTTGGGGTGAAGGCAAAATGTAACCATGGAAACTGATTCCCCTTTTTAAAAAAATTGGATTTAGTCATATTTAAAAGATAGTAGTGTAGTATTTCCTTTACTTTGGGAATATGCAGATTATAAGACTACAATTTAAGTAAATTCTAGGATGTTGACCAGCATGCACAGAAGATAAGTGACTACAGAGCTTGTTAATTCAAAGCATAATCTGAATGTAGATCTCTAAACCCAGGATTCTATTCACTATGATCTGCTGCCTTTGACTAGTACAAAGAGTACTGAATTTCAAATCAAAGAACACATGTTTAAATTTTAACTCCACTGCTTAACTATATTTGTGACTTTGGTCAAGTAATTTAATCCATATGTTCCTGATTTTGCACAATTACAAATTAAAAAGTTATGATCATATAATTTGTCTGGTTTCTTTCATATCTAAATCCTATAAATTTTCCAGAGTAAAGTATTCTGATTCCTTAAGTCACTTCTGATTATGTTCTCAAAAAGATGTCACATAAGTAGCTAGCAATTAAAGTTGGTAACCTATTTTTGTTGTATTTGTTTTAAAAATCATTTTCTACTTCATGATTTTCTTAAAAAATATGAACAAGTATCTAAGGCAATTTACTTATCTCTGTGTTTATGAGTGTATACACATGCACATGTATAAATCAAACATCTATATGTATGTGTATGTGGACAAATTCCTCAATGAGAAGAACATAATTTATGGGTAAGTTTTCCACCATTGCAGATCAGCAAGCTTTAATTGAGTCTTAGAGACATATCTAGTATAGTAAATGGTTAAATGTCCTTCCCATGGTCTCATGGATTTCTGTAATATACATATTCTCCATTTGAGTCCTGTTCTAATGCATCCTCATGGGATGGAAGTAAACTTAAATTTTTGTCTTTTTATCTCAGAAGAATCTATACACTTTAGTAAAACTTGGGAATGGCAAAGTTTCACAAAACTAAATACTATTTTTCTTTATCTGGATTGTTTGGCTTCTGTTGATACCAATGGAACATGCTATGCATGGTAACTTTCATTGATCCCTTGGTCTTTATCCCTGACACTACTTAGCCATATATATGGGAAGATATCTTGAAAGTACATCTCTTATATAATTTCTTTCTGATAATATGTTTCAACCTATTCATGCCTATAATGCACTTTAAAAATTATTCTTAAGAAAACTACAATTTTAATTCTTTGAATGCTGATATTTAATGACTCAAAGCCATAAAACATCACTAGAAGAATGGTGAAGTTATAAGAATGGGTTTTTGTTGTGGGGAGAAATTTTGCATCACTGTACAATTTCCAGAAGACTATATTATACTAGTAATATGTATACATATAGCTATACATACACATATTTAATGCAAATGTACACTTATTTTAGAGAAGACTTACCACAATCTCTAAGAAATATTTCAAAGAAAATTTTGGTACTTTATAGGTAAACATAAAAACATGAATTTGGGGAAACAAGAAATTCTGGAGAATAAAATCATCTGCCTTTTTACATCAGGGAAGAGAGAAAGGAGCTTAATGAGTATTATTTCCTATGATCAGAGGAAAGGCTAGAATTATGCTATTTTTACATAGCAAGCTTATTTTCGAAAGCTGCTAAATGAAGCTATGTAAGCTCAATAAATATTTGAATGAAGCCAGGTTTCTTCTGCATTGGTCTTGAGCCCAGAAGGCCATTACTGAGGCACGTTGGGAAGCAGCAATACACACACACACACACACACACACACACACACACACACACACACACACACATACACATATATATGCATGTATGTATATAAACACATGCACACATATGTGTATATATTATGTATATACACATTATATATGCATTGTATATATAGAATATCTGTAAGACGATATGTTGTTCAACTGTTTCAGTCACATCTCACTCTTTATCATCCCATTTGGGGTTTTCTTGGCAATGATACTACAATGATTTGCCATTTCCTTCTCCAACTCATTTTATACATGAAGAATTGAGGCAAACAGGGTTAAAATAACTTGCCTGTTGCATAGCTTATAAGTACCTGAGGCCAAATTTGAACTCAGAAAAATGAGTTTTCCTGATTTCAAGACCTATTCTTTATTCACTGAACTACTTAACTGTCCAAGATAATATATACAGTTGCATACAAAAAAATTATAAATATATGTGATATACACATATTTGTATACACATGATTGCTAACATTTGTATGTTTAAAATTTGTAAAGTAATTATAGCTTAGTAAGTTTAGTGCTGTTATCCCCATTTTACAAAAGAATAAATTGAGACTGAGAGTGCTTGCTTAAAAGACTTAAGCATGATCACATGGCATGCCAGCCAGATTTTAATTCAGAACTATATGATTCTAAGTCCAGCACCCTATGTATTCTATCACCTAGCTACCTTACATATCATGCATATGCACTTTTAAAATCAAAGATTAGAAATCTATTCACAGATTTCCTAAGTTATCTGGACCTATAGCAGAGGGTCCTAAGCAGAGAGCATTCTAGGAGATCATTACATTGCAAGTTAGAATACCCCAGTTATGCTTCCTGCTCTGACCTTGGACATAATTGACGTTTGCTCGTCCTCAGTTTCCTCATCTGTGAAGTAAAGGATAAGACTATAAGCTTCCTTTCATTTCAAAATATTGTTACATTCTGACACTAAGATTAGGAAAACAGTTAAGTAGCTTACAATAGCAAGGGCATTCTAGGTTGTGAATGATTTCTGAATACATAACTAACTATGCCCCACTTTTAAATAAACACCCTTTTATTGATGTGAAGAGCTTATGTATCCTGATACAGGAAATCACCAGAATTTGAAATATTAAAGCTAATATCCCAACACAACTATCCAAGGTATAAATAGGTAGTCAGAGAATGAGTAGCAGCCTCACTTATTAGCTTGTCTACATTTGATGCCTATTTACAAAAGGAATAGAGAAAAGAAGTAAATTCCATAAAGTTGGACAATGGCATGTATTGAAAGCATTAGTCAAACAGAATTAACAATGAAAAAGAAGAATGACCCATCCAAAGTGTGAAGATCAGTGGAGGCAGCAATTGAAGGGATATTGTCAATAAAGAATTATATGGAACACCTGGACAGAAAGAGAATATGAAAAGGGTTGGGAAGCAGCATAAATGGAATGCAAAGGCATAATAGAATAGAGAGGTGGTACTTCAATAATCCAGGCATCTGCTGGAACTCTTTCCATCAAATCTAATAATTTCCTGAATTACTTTAATGACAATCTCATCTTTTAAAAGATAGAAACAAGGGAAATTTTGTTCTAAAGCTAATTCTCACCAACAAAGAGGATGGGGAGGAATTGATGGGAACTCTAGAAGGAACTGAATTTTAGAAGCTAGAATTAAAAAGAAGAGCAAAAATAACTTGAGTATTCATAAGAGGTTATTTTCAGAATTTGCAACCATATCTGTTTCTTCAGATGTGAAAACAAGAGAAATGTGTATGTGAAAACAAGAAAAGCTCCTATGAATTCTAACATGAAAAATATGGAACATATTAATTAGAAAATTGGATTCTGAGTAGCTTAGTTTGTGTTATATTATAAAAGTCTACCTCGATTTTGCATTTTGAAGAATTTGTATATAAGAATGCCTGAAAAATTGTCCTTCCATACAAAGAACATAAAGTGACCCTCTTTTCTTTGCCAAATGGGAGGATTGTAATTCTTCAACAATTTGAAAAAATACAGCTAGAAAGTAAGAGAGGCTACAGAATATTTGAAATATGTAAAAAATAACAAAAATGTTTATTATATAATTGTCTTTATTTTATCATATATTAATATTGAATTATATATTATAGCATAATAAACTTTAATAAAATATGTAACATTATATTGGCATAAAATTATATGTTACATAACAATATATTATTATATATTTGATATATAATATGTAAAGGAATTATTTTTAGAATTGTGTAATTTTATTATTAAGTGGATAGTTACTTTAAGTTTATTGGCACATTGCAAAGTGTCTTGTTTGTCCCACCTATTAATCCATCAATGTTGAGAAATAGAGCAACATAAAGAAAGAACAGCTGATGTTTACCTTTGTATAGACTAAGATTTTGAATTGCCATAAAACACTGATGTGAGTAATGACTTGTTCTTAGGCCCTTCATTTTCACTCTAAGTCATTAAGAAAAGAGGGAGCCCTGAAATATTCAAGAAAAGATTTCACCAAGTACCCTCCACCTAAAAACAGTATTCCTTATTATCAGGCCTTTTAATCTTCTACAATTGAGAAATTTATATGCAATTCCTAATGCCTCAGAGATATTAATCCATATTGGTTAATTTGAACATGTGCCTTTCTGAATAAGGAAATTTCCATTTTCTGTGTAAAGTTCTGGAGTATATAACACTTTCAAAAAATGATTAATAAGTTACATAATTGATATTGGAATAGATATTAACCAACAATAAAAATTTGAGGTTAGGGAATCTAGCTTTTAGAAAAGAATTTTTAAAAGACTAATCAGTACAGCAAATGATTATTTTCAATGATTGTCATATGCTATAAACTTGTTGATATTTATCCTTAATTTTAGAAACAACTATTCCATGGTTTAAATTGTAGGCATGAGAATTTTTTGTGTGAAATAGAATGTTTGTGCTGCTGAACCAATACTCTAACATACAAGAGATGATGCTAACAACTGACACCTAAGAAAGGTTGCTGAGCACCTCTAATTGTTAAAGTCAGATTCAGGTGAATTTAGATTTTGAAAAATGTAACTGCTGAAAAGGCAAGACACAAGCTTTTCCTAACTCATTTTCCACATTGTGTTATTTTTCCTCTAAGTAGAAAATTTCCCACTTCTTATGCCAAGGGTCAGATCACAATATTTCCAGAATATGTGGAGCTCTGATACTAGAATTGAATATTTTAAAAGCCTTCAAACACTTATCTGGAATCAAATAAAACTGAGGGAAATTTTGTCCAGTCATACCTATAATAAGTCAGTTTGAGGCCCAGACCTAAAGAAGAGTTGTGATGTAGTTATAACCACATTTTCCTTCCTCCTTTCACAGAAAATCCCTCTTACTATGGCATGAGACACATAAATGTTTTATGATCAGTCTTATTGAGCTTACATTGATAGGGCTTCAGGGGTAGAAAAATAGTCTACAACTTGTATCTCTTCTTTGATTTTCTGGGATTATGTTGTAGTCCTAAACCTAAAGGATTCTAGATGATTTTGGTTGCCTGGGATAGTATCATTTGGGGTAGAATAAGCTGTGGCTAGTGTTTTAGGCACTATAAGAAAGGGATAAGGCCATGCGGCATGGATGGAATTTAAAAGGAGACCTGCCTAGGTTATAGTATAGATAGAATTTCAAACTCTCCCTGGTTTATGGAATATTGCTGACCAGGTAAGCCCTGCCAACTAAATAGGCAGAGAACAAAGATTTCTTTGTTTTAAGCTTGCCTGAAGAATTTACACTTGTGCTAGCATCTAGCAGTCTCAACAACACATAAAAAGGAACAGAATTGGAGCCTCTTTGTTCCTACACACCTGGCAGTTTCTTTATCCCATATATGCTGTATGAGCCACCATTCTGAGTTTATCATCTTCAGAAAGAAAGAAAGACAATGGGACAGCCTGGAGTACACCAGACTAGAGTGTCAGAACATTTTTTTGATTTGTAGTAGACACTCTAATATTATACACCAAACCAACCTAATTTTATACTGATTTGCTTATGTCCAATCAGGAATTTATTTCCACTTTGATAAATAGGTTAAAGATAATTCCTTTAGCTTTCTACAACACATTCCATGGACTAAAATTATATAGATTCCTAATAATTGGAGAATGGCTAAGCAAAGTCTGATGCATCAATGTAATGTATTATTATTATGCTGTGAGAAACTGTAAAAATATAAACATGGAAAGCCGTATATAAACCAATGCAAAATGAAGTGAGAAGGGCCAAGAAGACAATTTATTTGATGACTAATATGTAACATAAATGTAAAGAAAACCACATAACAATCAGAAAACATGTTTCTAGAGGTTATTTAAAAAAATCCAAACAGGGACCCCAATGAAAAAGAGATGTGAGAAAATATCTTCTACAATGCCTTTGAAGAGGAGGGAGGTCCATGGATGTGGAACATTAAGCATACTTCTAAAGATTTTGATGTATTCGTTGGTTTTGCTAATCTGTTCTTTTCTTCCTCTTTTTTCCATTTTCCCCTTTCCCTTCATATTATTTACAGAAAGAAGGAAGGGGAAAAATATGGTAATGTTTTAAAAAATAATAGCAATAACAAATTTCTTTGAAAAACAGACAATAAAGTTATAGTATTCATTAATTGGGTACTAGTTAAATAAGTTCCAGCATATGTCATATCCGAAAAGTCTTACTGTAGTAGTTTTAAGCTTTAATTTCTTTCAACTGCAGAAAGATTTTTTTGAGAACCCTGTATAAATGTAAGGGCATATTACTATGACGTAAGAAATGATGAAAGGTAACTGTTACGATAAACTGAAAAGATGTGTATGAGTTGATCCATAATTAAATAAGTAGAAACAGGCGAACATACATTTTATACAATAAACAACACAGTACTCTGATTAACTCAATGACCAACCTTAATTTCTGGACTGATTGCAAAGCTGTCCAAGTTCTAGAAGAAGGTGACTGAGAGAAAATGAAGGATGAGACTTTTTTTAAAATTTTTTAATTTTTTTTAATTTACTAGTGAGAAATTTTCTTTTGCTTGACTATGAATATATGTTACTTTTTATTTTTAATAAGTTATTTTTATTTTCAAAATGCATGCAAAGATAGTTGAAAACAAAAAAAATTGAAAACAAAATCTTGTGCTCCAAAATTTTTCTTCCTCCCTTCCTTTCCCCCTCCCCTAGACAGCAAGTAATCTAATATATGTAAAACATGTACAATTCTTCCAAATATATTTCTACATCTTTCGTGCTACACAAGAAAAATTATATTTAAAAAAATGAGAAAGAAAACAAAAAGCAAGCAAACATGTTACTTAAAAAAAAAGTCTTTTTTTTTTTTTTCCAATGGATCCAATTAGGATTAGGGAGGTAATTAGTAGCTCTAGGACTTGGGGGGAGGGGGCAACTTCATGTAGAAGTTTTTGCTTGAACTGTTTTGGAAGTAAGGGATTCTAAGAGGATGAGGTGAAGATTGTAATTCTAAGCATGGCAATGACCAATTCAAAGAGATGGGAATGAAGTGTTATGCCAGGAACAGTAAGGCATTTTCCCATTAAAAGGTCAAACTTTGGCCAGAAGATAATGGGTTTCATCTAATCCATTAAACATTATTAAAAAACATATACTTTCTGCAGCTTGGTACTTGGTAACATGCAGCCATTATATTTAATTTTACTGGGGGAAGTGAAGGGGTAGGGGGAGAAGAGACAAACCAATCTATTATAAAGGTACCTCCTTTGTCCGTATCCACATAATAGTTGACTACAATTCAAGTTGTAAAATAAGATGATATCACAAAGGAAGATTCATGGAGGGGCTTGGGCAGTGGATAATAGGTGCATAAATGACTGATATTTTTTAAAAGGTATTTGAGAAAGCTTTTAAAATGGAATGACAAAGATTATGAATACTGGTATTTCTAGGAAACTTGGGGATAATTCCACTTGTTCCTCTCCTAACTCCACTCCAGAGAAGGCAGGACTAATAAATAATCACTACAGGGCATTTGAGCATGGTGCCTGATGTGGAGGTACTTGATATCCAGCTGGAAGTACCCACAAATATTTACATATTTATATGCCTCACAACTATTTCTTGGGCTCCATTCCTGCCTGTGGCCCTGGGGAAGGTGTAAATTGAGCTGATTAACTTATAATGTGGATATCAGTTTTGGAAACACATTTTTTGGACCTTGGGCAGAAAGAGAAAGTACTGCAGGATATTTTAATATCTTGGCACTATTGGTCATCAGTACAGCTGTTGTTTATGGGATATTTAGAAGCCAGAGACTTCTAACTTCCCACAGCAAGGTGCTTTTTATTTTAGTCAAGTTATTCTCTGAGTTAAGATTAAGTCATAATTTTTCAATTAGCAATTGGGTTTTTTTAAACACTCATTCCAAAATGAATAGAAATTAATGAGGCAGAGAATATCATGGAAAGAAAAGAAAATTCACTCATTTATTTCCTAGAATCTGACAGAGAGAGACAGAGACAGAAACAGAAAAAGGAAAAAAGGGGGCAGAGAGACAGAGAAAGAAAAGACAAAGACAGAGAAAGAGAAAGACAGAGCTAGAGAGAGATCAGATTCATAAAGAATCAGTTGCAGGTTGAACTGTGTATAGATGTAGGTAGGTGTGTATGAATGAATGTAGTATTACACATATGTAATATATGTATATATATATATATATATATATATGTATAGATAGAGGCTATTAGTATATATATGTGTGTGTGTTTCTGTGTGTGTTTCTGTGTGTGTGTGTGCGCGCGCACAACTATATTCCATGTATGTCATATATGTATGTCATTTATTTGTTATAGTGGAATATTGATCTTGGAGTCAGAAGACTTACTTTTGTGTTCCATTAACAATAATTAATTCCCCATGTTACTGACAATGAGTCATTTACCCTTCTCTAAGCTTGTTTCCTCATATATAAAACGGGAATGGCAATACTCATACTTCTCATCTTGAAAGATTGGTGTAAGAAAAGCACTTTTTTAAGCATCAAAGAACTACAGAAATGTTAATAATTAGTAGTACATAAACAGAGGCTATAATCATTATAGTAAATGTTTTAATTTAGTCTGCTTTTAAAAGGTTTTCCCTTTCAATTTTATGGTAACTTTGCAGGAATAGAAAAGGCAACTCATATGTGCCAAGAACTACAAATTCGAAAGGTTACAAATATTAACAAAATGTACTTTAATTATCTTAACTTGTTACTAGTATTAAGCCCAATTCATTTTCTGAATTTCTGAATTTCTCAACCACCTGCTATTTTTTGTGCCTTATTCACTAAATTTTACTTAACACATTTTACCATGTTGTCAGAAAAGAAATTCACAGCAGTGTCTTGCCTCATTTAAGGAAATTCACTTTATTTCTCCAACAGAGATCTCACTAGTGGCTCAGCACTTACATTTGACAGGATTCTTAATATTCTCAGCAGGGTCAGAATAATTGTTTTAGGTATTTATTGTTGTAATAAATCAATAATGGGCAGAAATAGCTGAACATATAGGGAAGTTTTGCCAAAACAGCATCAGTTCACACCTTCAGATCTTTCTATAATCACACATTTTCATTTTCCTTCTAGCCAGGTAATTTCAGTGGAACTCTAGTTCTAGTCTTAATTTTTAAATTTAGTCTTTGACAATATTATATTTTTCCTAATAATGGAAATATATGCAGCCTTTTTTTTCAAAAAAACATAATGGAGAACCTTTGTGGGGACTTCTTTTATTATATGTTTAATAATCCATTCAAACATGAAAACAGAATATAGAAACATAAAGTAATTTCTATAAAATATATAAATTAATAGAATAAATTTACAAATATAGGTAAAATCTTAGATTACAGAATAATCAGAGTGGGAATAAGCATCAATATCACCTAATCAAATATATATGTATATATACACATACACATATATATATTCTAATGGAGCAATCACTTCTGCTTTCAACTTCTGTTTGAATGCATCCCTCCAAAGGTGAAGAACATAAACACTGTCAAAACTCGTATTTTCAATGTCCTTTCCCTTCTTGTGACCACTATTTTACTAACTGCTCTATTACTGTCAAGGGCACCATCATTCTCTGAGTCATTAAGTTTACTTTGTGGGTGTGATCTTTCTTTGACTCCTTACTTTCATTTTCTATACATAATCAATTATCATGTCATGTTCCTTTACAATACATCTGGGACAAGTCCCCTTCTGTCCTCTGACTCTTGCACTATCCTGGTGCAGGTCTTCATCATTTGAGATCTGGAATATTGTAACAGAATCTCCTGACTTGAGTTCACCATCCATTTAGTTGTCAAAATGATCTTTCTGAAGTGGAGATATGATCTACCCCTACACCCTTCAATAAACTTCTTTGGAGTCTATGTATATGCACATATATATATATATATATATATATATATATATATATATATATATATATATATATATATATATATATATATATATATATATATATATATATAAACACAGACACACATACATATACACACACATATATGTGTATATATGTATGTATATGTGTATCACACACACATGCACACATATTTCTTTTCTCTGCTAGATATGTTCGAAAGCAAATACGTATCATAAAAATACATCTCCATTATTTCACTCATTTGATATTTATTATCAAGGGTAAATGAGCTAATACATCTCTATTCTTTCATCTATTAAGGAATCTTTTGTCATTGTACTGAATCCATGAGAGAGAAATATTAGAAGAGAGCCTTTAATGTTCCATGCTATGTATTCAAATCAAACACCTTTTTTTTTATTTAACAAATAAAAAAATATAGTGAGATCTTATATTAGCTGAGAATTGTTTGATTATAAAGATATACCTACTATAAAATATCCATTGTTAAAACTCATGTGTGCTTTTCTGATATTTTCATAGAAAATGGTTTTGACACAAATGAAAATTGGTCTCATATAGTTTAAAGCAGAAAACAAATACATATGTTGGTAGTTATTGATATAAATGCTTAATAAATGCTTGTTCCCTTTCCTATCATCTTGATTATTTTTTATAATAGCAATGATGATCACATTTTTTCTAATTATTTGGTATTTTCCTCTCTTTTTACTATCATGAAAAGTAATCCTTTAACTCTCTTAAATTTGTGTCATCTTCAGCACAGTTTTCTTCTGTGAATTTCAAAGATAAACTAATTGTCCTTCTTGCTTTAATTTTTTTAATGCCATTTCAACTTTCTCATGCAGCACACCAGAGACTGTAACCAAGTTGGTCACTGATAGAAAAAAAAAAGTTTATTATAGAGTTTATTATAGAACTCTTGCCATTCCCCTTGTTTTTCATTTTTTCAGTTTCATCCTTAAATCTTCTTTAGAGGAAATGGTTTAGTTGGATTATATTCCAAGATTTCAAATTTCCCCATGATGCCATTCATAATTTTTCTTTTTCTCCTCAGTAGAATTTTTTCTTTAATTCCAAACTTCTGTTGCCTTGGCTGCCATAACTCTCAATTTGGCAAATGAAGTATTTTTTAACTTTTTTTTTCATTAAACACTAAATAATAAGAAAATAGAAAAAGAAAACAAAGGAAATAAAAAAAATTGTCTCATGCACAGCAAAACATCAGGGAGATTCAAAATATGTAATAATAAATTTATCTTTCAAGAAACATACATATTTATAGATTATAATAATGGCTGTCCATCTTTTTTTTTTTTGCTTCTTTGTTGCTTATTCTTATTCTTTGTTCTCTGCTGTACATTTTTCATTTATTCTTTTTTTTTCCCTCTTGCATCTTCCCCATGTCCCTCAAGAAGGCTACAGCTAAGCATGGATATGTTTTTTATACATATACATATTTATCTACTATTTATATAGAGATATAGATATTCATATAGATATTCACATCCATATATATACTTATATCTCTATCTACATATACCTACATATCTACCTACACATACACAGACATAGATACAATTACACAGGTAAATATGCATCTAAAACAATATTAATATGGTTGATATATGATTTTTCTTGACTGAATTTGTAAATCTGATTTTGTCTGAAGTCAATGATTGTTAGCCTTACTTTTTTTTTAATTTCTAATAAATTCTATTCCTTATCCTTGTTGTAGCATTTGTATATAGCTCTTATTTCTTATTCCTACTAACTCTTCTACTTCAATTCTACTCCTTAACTTGCTTGCTATTAATTAACCTCTTCTCACTCATGGATTCCTCCCTTATCTTCTCCCTTTACCCTTTGCTTCCCTCTTTATCCCTTTCCTATTAATTTATATACTTTGTCACGAAGTCATAAGTCTACACATCCTTCTATACCCCACCTTATTTTATTCCCTCCCCTCTTATTTCTTTACAGATTTTGAGGGTACTATGCACTTCATAGTACATATATATAGTGTTACCTATTTAACTCATTCTCTCTGTGATTAGGTTTTCACAACTACCAGCCTCCTCCCCCTCCAATACAATGCATCTATTCTTCCTCTGCACCTCATTCATGGAACAATTACTATTTTTACCTTTTCCTAGACAGTTTTTAGAGTCAGATCATATTCAACTCTGTGCTAATTTTTCTTTTGAACTACTCAATTACTGATGCCAGTCAAACATACAGCATACATTTCCATACCAAAAAAATATAAACAATTTGTACATTGAAATTAATCTTTGATGTTGGACTCTTCTATGTTAACTTTTCTATTACATTTGGATTTGGTTGAGACAAAGTCCTGAAAATCTGCAATTTCATTGAATGTTCATTTTTTTTGGGGGGGTGGTGTTCAATGTTATGTTTAGTTTTGCTAGATGTGCTATTTTGGCTATAGGCTTAGTTCTTTTGATTGTCAGTATATATTATTATAGAATTTGCAGTATTTTAATATGACTGCAGATAAATCCTGCACAATTCTAATTGTGGCTTCAGCATGTTTGAATATTATTTTGCATTTTTTTTTTTTAATGAAAAATTTGCTCTTTGAGACTAGGGTTTTGAAATTTGGCAACAATATTCCTGTATGTTTTCCACATGGTATTTCTTTGAGGTGGTGATTGGTGAATTTTTTTTTTTCTACTTTCCCCTTGTGTTCTATCACTCCATAACAATTTCCTTGGATTATTTGTAACAGTATTGTGTCATGGGTTTTTGTTGTTGTTGTTGTTCACAGCTTGTAGGTAATCCAGTTATCCTTATATTTTTGTTTTTTGATCTGTTCTCCAGATCTACTGTTTTTCTTCTAAGATGTTTTGTCTTCTGTTCTGTTCTGTTTTTTTTTTTTTTTTTTTTAATTTCTTGGTCTCAATTTTAATGGCTTTCCCTAGCCCAATTCTAATGTTCAAAGAATTATTCTCTGTATTTCCTTTTCTAGTTGGTTAATTTTTTTTTTTTCCTAAAATTTTGGTTTTCTTGCAAGGCTCTTCTTAATTTTTTTATTTTAGTTTTTCCTTAATTTCTCTCATTTTATTTTTAAATTCTTTATTGAGTTCTTTAAATTCTTTCTGGGCAGATAGTCATTTTCATTATTCTTTGGAGTGGAAGGGCTTTTTTTTTTTTTTTTTTTTAATTTCTCTGTCCTCTGAAAATCAGCCCAGATCTTCCCTATTCCAATAGTGAGTTTTGATGATTGGGTTCTTTCTTCTTTGCCAGTGGTTTTGTTTGTTTGCATGTGTGTGTTTGTGTGTGTGTGTGTGTGTGTGTGTGTGTGTGTGTTTGGATTTTTTTTGTAATGAGAACTATTAGTATAAACACCTCTAATTGTGTGATAGGGAATGATGCCTCTAGCTTTATTTCAGTTCTCCCTTCTGACCTGGAACTCCAAACCAAAGTTCCACCCTTCTGCAAGAGCCCACAGCCAGCAGAGTCCCTACCTTACTGCTTTTGTATTCTAATTCAGGGATTGTCTCAGCACACAGCTGGATCTGGTGTTCCTAATCAGCTGAGGTTTCCTCAGTTTTTCCTAACTTAGTGCCCCACCTACTTGTACAGTCTCAGGGATGAAAGTTCCTGTGGTTTGGGAAAGACTCCAGCTGAATACAACTAGCTTCAGGGCTTCCTGCTTGCTATTTCTGTGGAACTAGCATTAAATCTCACCCTGGGTCTTTCTTCAGGTCTCCAATTGTCCCAGGAGGATCCTTGCTCTTCCCCAAGTCTTCTTTGTTTTTCACTGATCTATGTCCACTCTAAGAAGCAAATTTCTTCTGTTTGTAAGAGAAATCTGGAGAACTTGAAATTTTCTGACCCATTCTGCTATCTTCCCAGAACCCTCCCTGAGTAAGTATTGTTTTGACTGTAGTGACTACTACCAAGAAATCATAGTCCTTTAATAATCTTAGCAATTTGATTCCATTCTGTAAGCTTAATTAAGTTCATATCGAATGCCAGTGAACTTGGAGAAAAACAATAAACTGAAATTTTTCTTTCCTTAATTCAGTTTATAAAGCTTTGCTCTCATAAAATGTGTGAATACACATTAATGCTATTCATATATATGTGTGTATGTATTTGTGAGTAACTGCATGTACAGTGTATATACAAAGCTTCCATATTCATATATGCATGTAAATATTTTCCCTTATATGTAGTTGACAAATCTGATTAATTTATACCTCCTAGCCCTTCCCAGCCCAGAATTAACTGTAATTAGATTATTCTGTAATTAAATGTAATTACAGCAAATAAGAATAACTGAGATAATGAAGTCTTAAAGTTTTTTTAAAAGTTCAAAAAAGTAATCTACATTACCCTTTAGTTACTCTCTTTACAGAATATGAAGTTCTTCAGGGAAAGTATATTAACATTTCTGTATTTCTATCTTCATTTCTCTCTCACTATCATCAAGCAATCCATTAATACTTCATTCCTTGATTTTTGCAATAGCCTCCTGTTTGGTCTCCCTGCCAAAAATCTTGTCCTATTCCATTCCATTCTCCATTGAGGTATCAAAGCACAAACTACTACTTAATAAACTTCAGTCATTTGCTATCATAATCAGGATCAAATATAAAATGCTCTGACATTCAAATTGCTTCAAAACCTGATTCTACATTATTCTATTTTCTATTAATCCAGTTTTAATGCATGTCTCATAGATTTTTTTTTATTATTGTTAACACTAATTACAACATATACGCTTTGACCTCCACATATTGTACCATTCAGTAGTATTTGACTTGCTGTTATTCATACAAAAAATTCCATCTTTTCACTCTAGCTATTTTCATAAACTGGTTCCTATAACTAGAATTCTTTCCCTTCTTATATCTATTTCTTGGTTTCCCTGCCTCCCTTCAAGTCTCACCTTCTATATTCCTCTAATTCTCTGAAATTAGCTCCATTTTATGCTGCAAATCTTGTTTTTACATAGTTCTCTACACGTTATATGAACCATTAGACCATGAAATCCTTGAGAGTAGGGACTGTTTTTGCTTTTTTTTTTTTTGGATGCCCTGTACTTAGCACAGTATGTGACACATTTTAGGTACTTATTCATAAATATTTATTGAACCACTGCTAGGTCTGTTTCCCAAAAAGATAAAAGGGATAAGGAGACACCTATCAGTACGAAAATATTTACAGCAGTTCTTTTCATGGTGGCTAAGAATTGGAAATTGAGGGGATGCCTATCAGTTGGAATATAACTGAACAAGTTATGGTACATGGATTTAATGGAATACCATTGTACTATAAGAAATGATAAACAGGACAATTGAAAAAAAAAAAAAACTGAAAGACTTACATGGACTGGTGCAAAATGAAGTGAGCAGAACCAGGAGAATATACACAGTAAAGCAATAATGCGTGTTGAAGAATTGTGCTGGCTTAGATATTCTCAGCAACACAATGATCCAAGACAATCCTAAAAGGATTTTTGATAAAGTATACTATTTTGGCAAATCAATTAATCTATTAGGTTCAGTTTCCTCACCTGTAAAATATAGATTCTAGTAGCATCTACTTCAAAGGATTGTTCTGAGGATTGAATGAGATAACACATTTAAAGTGATTCAAATACCTTAACTTTTCTTTTACTTTCTTTTTTTTTTTTAATTATAACTTTTTTTATTGACAGAACATATGCTTGGGTAATTTTTTATAATATTGTCGCTTGCACTCACTTCTGTTCTGACTTTTCCCTTCCCTCCCTCTACTCCCTTCCCCTAGATGGCAAGCAGTCTTATACATGTTAATTATGTTATAGTATATCCTAGATACAGTATAGGTGTGCAGAATCGAACAGTTCTCTTGTTGCACAGGGAGAATTGGATTTAGAAGGTGTAAAAAAAAAAAAAAAAAAAAAAAAAAAAAAAAAAAAAAAAACCTGGGAAGAAAAACAAAAATGCAAACCGTTTATACATATTTCCCAGTGTTCCTTTTCTGGGTATGACTGATTCTGTCCATCTTGATCAATTGGAACTGAATTAGATCTTCTCTTTGTTGAAGATATCCACTTCCTTCAGAATACATCCTCATATAGTATTGTTGTAGAAGTGTATAATGATCTCCTGGTTCTGCTCATTTCACTCAGCATCAGTTCATGTAAATCTCTCCAAACCTCTCTGTATTCTTCCTGCTGGTTATTTCTTACGGAGCAATAATATTCCATAACATTCATATATCATAATTTACTCAACTATTCTCCAATTGATGGGCATCCATTCATTTTCCAGTTTCTAGCCACTAAAAAAAGGGCTCCCACAAACATTTTGGCACATACAGGTCCCTTTCCCTCCTTTAAGATCTCTTTGGGATATAAGCCCAGTAGTAGCACTGCTGGATCAAAGGGTATGCACAGTTTGATAACTTTTTGAGCATAGTTCCAAACTGTATTCCAGAATCGTTGGATCCGTTCACAGTTTCACCAAAATAATACATCAGTGTCCCAGTTTTCCCACATCCCCTCCAACATTCATCATTATCTTTTCCTGTCATTTTAGCCAATCTGACAGGTGTGTAGTGGTATCTCAGAGTTGTCTTAATTTGCATTTCTCTGATCAATAGTGATTTGGAGTACTTTTTTTTTTTTTTTTTTCCCTCCCTGAGGTTGGGGTTAAGTGACTTGCCCAGGGTCACACAGCTAGGAAGTGTTAAGTGTCTGAAACCAGATTTGAACTTGGGTCCTCTCTTGAATTCAGGGCTGGTGCTCTATTCACTGCGCCACCTAGCTTCCCCTTGGAGTACCTTTTCATGTGGCTACAAATAGTTTCAATTTCTTCATCTGAAAATTGTCTGTTCATATCCTTTGATCATTTACCAATTGGAGAATGCTTGCCCACAATCTTGTCCAGCACAAGTGCCTTGTTCCAAGCAAAAGTCCATGGGTGTTAGTCAATAGGGGTCTTGTCCCAGGAAGGCAATCTGGCATGGCAGATGATGTACAGTAGGACCTTTGAAGAGGTAAAAAAGGTTTAGGATATTTTGACTTAGAAAAGATGAGAAATTTCAACAATTTGGGGACTCAGAAGCAGATGATGTCCAAAGAAATACTCAGAACTCATAATACAGGAAAATTTAAATTTAAAATTAAAAAATACCCAGAATATTTAGCATATTATTTGAGATCTCTAGGACTTCTAAAATATTGATCAACATATAGTTCCCACTTCATCAGAATCCTTTAGGATTCAGGAAATTGCAATTGTTGAAGATCATCTATTTAATTTGTCAAGAAATTAGTTCAGATTTGGCTTTACTCTGCATAGTGGAAGTACAAAACTCTCTCTTTTTTTTTTTCCCATTATCATTATCACTAGCATTATTATTATTATCATTTGAAGTTTTCAAATAACTTTACAATAATCTCATTTTGTCCTCACAGTTCTGGGAGATAGGTACTATTATTATTCTCATATTATAGAAGATGAAACAGGCAAGAATTTAAAAGACTTATGCAAGAACACACAGTTGATAAATGTCTAAGTTATTACATGAATTGAAAGTCTTTCTGACTCCAAGTCCAGTTTACTCTGTCTCATTCAGGAGCTTCCAAGTGGAAGAGAAGACTGAGACTTTTTTGTTTGTTTGTTTTTGTAATTAGCAAAGATTAAAGGGTCTTTCAAAAGCAATTTTGCCTTGGGGGGTTCAAAATGTCTATCCTAACTGGTGTCTCAGAATTGTAGTAACTTAAAAAAGAGCTTTAAGTAGCCTGAAGACATGCAGGAAGAGCTTGGATGATTAGCATTTTAAAAACCGAAGTTCCATCCTTCTTCTAAGAGGAAGGGCTCAGTTACATAAAGCACTATGGCAAAAATCATAGACTATCTTTTTATTTTATTTTAATGTTGATCCATGATATAAATAATGAAGTGAGATGAATGGTTGTTTTGCCTCAATGACTCAGTATGATTGGAAAAACTTTCTTTGTGTAGATATCTTCCAAAGATACATTTCATTAATTTTTCTAAATATTAAAGAAAATATACATATATATGGATGTGTCAAACTAGTGCTGTCACAACCTTAAATATAGTGTTGCAAATAGCACCATAATAATTACATAGTAAGTATTTCATCTGTTCAAGTGCTAATTTTGAAGTGAATAGCTCCCTGTGGGACACAACTCAATTATACATCAGTTTTACTTGTATTCTGATGAACTGTTCTATTTTTTTCCTCAAGTTATTAAGTTTCTATTTCAATGTATCTGCAGGCTGGAAATACACTTTTGTCTATTGCCTAAGTACATAATTTATTTCCTTGTGATTTGTTAGATTTACATATTGCATGTTATGCTGCACCTACCTTCTAAGCAAAAATCACTTTGATACTGAAGTTAATAGTTTATGAAATATTGATTAGAAGTTATGTCTTCAATACTTGTTCCATGTAACTGGCAAAAAAAAAAAAAATAGCATACATCCTCATGACATGAATATTTTTTATCTTACCATTTTTGGGGGATTGCCCATTCTTAAATACATCCACATTACTGCACATACCAAATGCAATTATTAAAAAAGAGATAGCTTATTCTTTATTCCCTACATGTTTTGATCCCTCAAAATCTATATGTTCTCTGTGTATAGCCAAAGATTCTTATTATCAAACCATCTTCTCTGGTATTTTGCTAAATCACTTAAAATATGCATGCCTCAGGTTCTTCATCTGTAATTAAACAACACTGGATTGATTGGAATTCAGAGGTGTCAAACTCACTGTCAGCAAATCTGAGACCCAACTAGATTAAAATGGAATTAGAAAATGTTTAACACAATACATATAAAATTAATAAAAATACAATAAAACATAAATAATGTGAATCTGAGGCTTTCTAATAGGCAGTTAGCAGATAGTTATTTCTATTTTCATTTGACACCACTGGATTAGATAATAAAGCTCCTTCTACTCTATAGCTTACTATGATTTCTGCTTTTGGCTTTTATTTAACTCAAAAAAAAAAAAAAAACCCTCAGGAAAATAGCAATTCTGTATATCTGCAACTTTTAGGGAACTGGATTATAAAAACTCTAAAGTCTTCCAACTCTGAAATGGTATGATAGAATGGAAATTGTCTAACATGCTCCCAAATAAATTTCACTTTAATACATTTCTGTCATCAATTGATAGCTATTTTAGAATCATTTTAAGGTTTTTATTTGAGGGATTCACTGTTTTAACTATGTTTCTCTAGTAACATAGGCATTTAGAGATAAAATAATTTTCCTTTTTTTTAGCCTAAAATATTCATCTAATGTAACTTATCGAGAGGCCTTAGGTTTATTCATTCTTCTTGGAATTGTCAGGTCCATTTGATAGTTCTGATATACAATATCCGCATTCTTACCCATCTAGAAGGTTAACAAAGAATAATCAAGATAATTACTATTCTGTTTTCTTTATAATTACATTTACTCTGGTTTGTATTGAGCTTCATTTTTTACTTCATTCCAGCCATCTTTCCAGAGAAGAAGAAAATATGTATAATCATGAAAACATATTTTTCTATCTAAATTTCTAAGTGCACTCTAAGAAAAATGTGTTTATGATATATAACTAATCTTTTCTGGATAATATAATATTAATTTGAGACATTTTTCACTTTATTTACACCATAATCTCTCCAGTGGTTACTTGAGTCTATTTAAATCTATTTTCATTTGTCCTAAACTTCATAAAAGAGCAATTGTTGAACTACACAATTCTTCATGTACTTTAAGACAATTATTTTCTCGTTATCATTGCTTTCTTCTAACTCACTTTTCCCTCTTAAGATTTACCTGACATATCAAATCAAATCAACAAAGTTTACTGATAACCTATCATGGATAGAGTATCTTGTTAATTTTAGATTTCAAGAAAAAAGAATCAAGAATCTGCCCTAAGAAATTCTTAATCTAAATAGAACAATTGTCCAAATGCATTTCCCATGAAATAATGAATGATAAGCAAAAAGAAGGGGGGAAAGTGGGAAATTTCCAATAATAGAATGATTTTAGCAAAAGAGGAGATGGTGTAAAGACATGTCAGGCTCTGAGAAATTGTAAGCCGATTCATCTGACATGAGCAAAAGCTAGTTGTGAGATGGTAGTATAAAATATGTCTAGAAAAAAGTAAGTTTATGGAAGGATTGTGAAGACTGTTCTACTGTGACAAGGAGTCTAGGCAATCTCCAGTCTTTGGAAGTTTCTGAGAAAAGAAAAAAAAAAGAAAGGATTATTGTTGTTTGTCCTTCCTTCTTAAAGATGACCATGATATTAGGGAAGTGATGCCATGATATGCAAGTGAACTGGATTCAGCTTCATTTTCTTCTCCAGAATTATCTGGGTCCAGTGACAAGATACAGATCAAGATTACTGGAGATAGCCCTAAATCAGTGGAAGACTTTGGCCTTTTAAAAGCTAAGATCTTTAATAGGTTTCAGCTTTTGGAAGTTTCTGAGCAAGAGAAAAGGAAGGAACAAAAGAAAAAGAGAAAGACAGAAAGAAAGAGAGTAATGGAAGGGAAGAAAGAAAAAAATGAAAGAAAAAAGAGAAAGAAAAAGAAAAAATGATAAAAGAGAAAAGTTTATTTCATCAGTTATAGCGATATACAGTATGACAACTTTTTATTATTATTATTATGGCTTTTTATTTACCAGATATATGCATGTGTAATTTTTCAGCATTGACAATTGCAAAAGCTTTTGTTCCCATTTTTCCCCTCCTTCCCACCCCAACCCCCCCCAGATGGCAAGTTGACCAATACATGTTAAATATGTTAAAGTATAAATTAAATACAATATATGTATACATATATAACTTCTTAATAAAGAAAACAAAAGACCACACTTTCAAATGTTCTTTGTAATTCTACTTAGATGTACCAAATATATGACCAAACACATTTTTTAGGAATTTAAATCTGTTTATGGAATTTGCAAGGAGGAGGAGGCAGATTAAAAAGAAAAAGACTAGAGCATGAAGAAGCAGTCCAAATGTCAGGAAGTAAATGCCCAAATTGTCCTGGTAGCAAGGAAAAAGGAGAGCAAACTCAAAGAGAATAAGGGCTAAGAAAATCCTTTCCTTTTTCAATGTTTTAATTACTTTTCCCCCAACCAGTTCTAATCTCTTACCATTCCTCTAATACTAGGGAACATCAGAATAAGGATGATATGGAGCGATTAAATGATCAAGGCTGATACATA
This sequence comes from Sminthopsis crassicaudata, assembly GCF_048593235.1. Taxonomy (NCBI): domain Eukaryota; kingdom Metazoa; phylum Chordata; class Mammalia; order Dasyuromorphia; family Dasyuridae; genus Sminthopsis; species Sminthopsis crassicaudata. Next base: position 106,858,132 of record NC_133619.1, read on the forward strand.
TATAGATGATGTAAATGTATAAATTTGGGCCACTAATTAGAAATAATTGTAATGTGGGTTTTTGTGTCAGTTTGAGTAGTTTTAAAAAGAGATTTTGACTTGATTGCTTTCTCCTGTCCATTTCATTTACGACATTTGATGGTAAATGTCTCTCCAAATGAGTGATTATATAGTAACCCAGCTACTGAATTAGGAAGAGAAAAAGGAAAAAGCTACCTCACAAATTTATGTTCAAAAGATAATTTCTTGTATTATATTCTTTACAGTCAGTTGTTGATAGGGTAGTTGAAAACTTCAGTCCTCTAATTCTATCTGCAATTGAATGGATTTGATCATGTGAAAACTCCTCCCAAAGATAGTTTCCTACCTTTCCATTTTTGTATACAGAAAATCCCATCTCCCACACAATTTTAAAATGTTCCCTCCTTTTCAAGGGTTTCAGGATGGTGTTTGGTTGTACATAAGGTGCCATCTACTCTCTCTGAGTCTAGATCTGTGACTCAGAATTTTTGTGTATAGTAATTGGATAATAGGAATTAAAGTATGGAGCTGATTTTCTCATTTGAGAAATGATATAAGAATATCATTCTTTTATCAGATATCAGATAAGAATATCCAAATTTATTCCAGGTTGCCCAAAAAGGAAGTTGTGAAGGAATTTATCTAAGATATCCAGCTAATTGAGTCCATATGGGCACATCTATGAAGTTATAATTAGGGAGACAGGTGAGACCACAGATGTTCTATAAACTATAAACAATTAGAATTCTATATGTGTGTGTGTGTCTGTATTATATTTACATACATATATGTATATCTATTTATGGTAGTAGACAATATAAAAAATGGGTGCTCCCACAGAGTTTTGTGTCTTAAATTACCCATTTCCAGAAGAAAGATTTTAGGTTCATCTCTCAAATTAAGATCAAATATCATATAGAGGTATTGTAACTTTCCCCTTTGGGATTCTATATATTCCAAGAATGTTAACCCTGTTTCTTCTAAAGCAGGAAAGGAATGAACTTCTAATACACAAAGATCCTGACAAGGAGAGAAAGGTATCAGTAATTATCATAGATAGATAGATAGATAGATAGATAGATAGATAGATAGATAGATATTTTCTAGCAAGCAATATCATTTCATTTCCATTCCAGAGAGAAAGTAGTACTTGTAAAACAAAATAAAACAAACTCTAATAAACAAACAAATCCTTTTACACATAATAAGGAGGGTCATGGAGGTACAAACCAGACACTAGGGAATGAATAACAGATACCTTAAATTAAGGGGCCCAGTCAAAAAGTAAAAATCAGAGATCCTTATAAACTGTTGATGACCATTCTATTTAGCCACAATATTATGTGCATGATTCATATGTAGCTTATCAAGACTCTATTCATGCTTTTAAACTCTTTTCCTAATTAAGTGGCTTGTATGTTTTGACTTTCCAAAGGCACAATGGTGGCACTGTTCCATTTTACACCCATTCTCAATTATTTTTACACTACTCCTTTCCATATGCATTCATATCATATCATACTTAGCATCCCCTAAAACATGAATATTGGGAGTCCTGGAAACTATCTTGAAATAGAAATCTTTCATCATAAAGCTGAAATTTCTTTAGCTCAATAATCTTACTGGAAAGAATACAATGAATTATGTTAATGACACAAAACAAATGCATCACTCAACTGGAACAGCACTAAATAAAAATGTGAAAATTAGTTTAACCCAGTTTTATTTGATTAAGATAAAATGTTTTGCGTCAGGTTAGTATTAAAAGTAAACCAACATGGCCATTGCTTTCATAAAATAAAAACATATCAAAATGATAGTTTATCCCAATAAATTTGCAAAATATCATAAGACTATAAGTCAAAGACCACTTGCTAATATTTGTTTGGTAGAAGGAATTTCCTGAGGAGGAAATTCCCTCCACCAATGAAATCACATGTACATTCCTATCTATTTCCTCCTACTCCTTACTTAAATGGTCTTACTTTTGGATCCACAAAGCCAATTGAACAAGTACAATTGGGGGAAAAAATGTTTTGAATGCATTGTAAGTTCAATCAAAATTAGTGAAGTATGGCAATTATCGAAGTTGACTTTAAAATTTAGACTTCATTAAGAAGGGCAGAGTGTCCAAGAATTGGGTATGTGACAATTTCATAGGTGTTGCTTGCTTTCATTTTTAAAAAGGATCAATGACCTCACAGGAGATGGCTTGACTTGTGACTAAACTAAATGTGAGCAAGTCAGAATTGTACAAAGTCATCAACCTCACTTTTTTTTTTCCCCAGAATCGTCAAAGTTCAGTGGCAAAACAAAAGTCAAGACTACTGCTGATAGTCTGGGATGCAAACAGATGAAGGCAGACAATGTCTGATCAAGCTCTAAGTCTTCCACATACCTGTGTCAACTTCCTTCATGGCCTTTGGAACAAATTGTTTTCAGTCATTTATTCTGCTGGGGAAAATTTTCACATCCTTGTGCTCGGTAGACCCCTAACTCATTGACAGGCTTGAAGCCTGTTGATTACTTTCACCCTGGTTCTGCCAAGACATTTTTATCAAAGGGTGACCCTTTTACATGCTACAACTTCTTGGAGCTGAAGGTGAGAGTTTATGAGAGGTAGATTCCAAAGGTAAATGAGCAGCCCAAAAAAGAGCTCAGCAAACCTTCAAATTAGAGGTTCTAGTCCTCCCTAAAACTTCATAAATCCATCTCATTGACTATACCCTCAATGAAATACTATTGTAATTATGACCAGGGGAGAACAACCAGGATAGTGAAGATCATACCACATAAAAATCTGTTAAAGGAATCAGGTATATTTGGTTTGAAGAAGTAAAGACTTAAGAGCTGGGGTGGGGGTGTGCAATGTCACAAAGCTTTCCTCAAGTATTTGAAAATTTATAATATGGTTAAAGGATTAAATGTTTTTCCCCTACTAATCCAAGAGGGAAGAACCATCAGATGTAAATAGAAAACACAGAAAAACAGGTATAGACTTGAAATAGGGAGAGATTGTTTTCTTTTAATAACCACAAGAACAAAAAAGCCTTGCAAAAGGAAACTAGCCTATACTAGTCAGTAGGATTGTTCTCACTGAAGTCCCCAAACAAAGGCAGGATGACTAGGTAAGTTGTAGAAAGGATTTTTGCTCAAGTAACTATTGAGCCAAACCCATAGGGTCTCTTCTAGCTCTGAGATTCTTTGATTTATAGGAAACAATAAACCCTTTTTCTTTTGTATTCTAAGAAGTATATCCTCCATGACAAATGACAAATTTAGCAAATACATGTTCTCATTTTATGCCTTTCTTGATGTAAATAATATGTCTTAATGTAATTAATACACTCTACTACTTGATTCTTTTATTTATTTATTTTTTTTAATTTTTTTTATTATATATATATATATATTTTATAATATTATCCCTTGTATTCATTTTTCCAAATTACCCCCCCTCCCTTATTCCCTCCCCCCGACGACAGGCAATACCATACATTTTACATGTGTTACAATATAGTCTAAGTACAATACATGTGTGTGAATATCATTTTCTTGTTGCACAATAAACATTAGAATCCGAAGGTACATGCAACCTGGGCAGACAGACATTAGTGCTAACAATTTACATTCCCCTCCCAGTGTTTCTTATCTGGGTGTATCTACCTCTGTCCATCATTGATCAACTGGAAGTGAGTTGGATCTTCTTTATGTTGAAGATTTCCACTTCCATCAGAATACATCCTCATACAGTATCATTGTTGAAGTATACAGTGATCTTCTGGTTCTGCTCATTTCACTCAGCATCAGTTGATTTAAGTCTCTCCAACCCTCTCTGTATTCCTCCTGCTGGTCATTTCTTACTGAGCAATAATATTCCATAACTTTCATATACCACAATTTACCCAACCATTCTCCAACTGATGGACATCCATTCATCTTCCAGTTTCTAGCTACAACAAAAAGAGCTGCCACAAACATTTTGGCACATATATGTCTCTTTCCGCTCTTTAGTATTTCTTTGGGATATAATCCCAGTAGTAGCGCTGCTGGGTCAAAGGGTATGCACAGTTTGATAACTTTTTGGGCATAATTCCAGATTGCTCTCCAGAATGGCTGGATTCTTTCACAACTCCACCAGCAATGTATTAGTGTCCCAATTTCCCCACATCCCCTCCAACATTTGTCATTATTTGTTCCTGTCATCTTAGCCAATCTGACAGGTGTGTAGTGGTATCTCAGAGTGGTCTTAATTTGCATTTCTCTGATCAGTAGTGATTTGGAACACTCTTTCATGTGAGTGGATATAGTTTCAATTTCTTCCTCTGAGAATTGTCTGTTCATATCCTTTGACCATTTATCAATTGGAGAATGGTTTGGTTTCTTATAAATTAGGGTCAGTTCTCTATATATTTTGGAAATGAGACCTTTGTCAGAACCTTTGTTTTTAAAAATATTTTCCCAATTTGTTACTTCCCTTCTAATCTTGTTTGCATTAGTATTATTTGTACAGAAACTTTTTAGTTTGATGTAATCAAAATCTTCTATTTTGTGATCAATAATGATCTCTAGTTCTCCTCTGGTCATAAATTCCTTCCTCCTCCACAAGTCTGAGAGGTAGATTATCCTCTGTTCCTCTAATCTATTTATTATCTCCCTCTTTATGCCTAAATCATGGACCCATTTTGATCTTATCTTGGTATATGGTGTTAAGTGTGGATCCATATCTAATTTCTGCCATACTAATTTCCAGTTTTCCCAACAGTTTTTTCCGAATAATGAATTTTTATCCCTAATGTTGGAATCTTTGGGTTTGTCAAAGATTAGATTGCTATAGATGTACCCTTTTTTGTCCTTTGTATCTAATCTGTTCCACTGATCTACCGGTCTATTTCTTAGCCAATACCAAATGGTTTTGGTGACTGCTGCTATATAATATAGCTTTAGATCAGGTACACTTAGACCACCTTCCTCTGAGTTTTTTTTCATTAGTTCCCTTGCAATTCTTGACCTTTTATTCTTCCATATGAATTTTGTTGTTATTTTTTCTAGGTCATTAAAATAGTTTCTTGGGAGTCTGATTGGTATAGCACTAAATAAATAGATTAGTTTGGGGAGTATTGTCATCTTTATTATATTCGCTCGGCCTATCCAAGAGCACTGAATGTCTTTCCAATTATTTAAATCTGATTTTATTTTTGTGGCAAGTGTTTTGTAATTTTTCTCATATAATTCCTGACTTTTCTTTGGTAGATGGATTCCCAAATATTTTATACTATCAACATTTGTTTGGAATGGAATTTCTCTTTGTATCTCTTGCTGTTGCATTTTGTTAGTGATATATAAAAATGCCGAGGATTTATGTGGATTTATTTTGTATCCTGCCACTTTGCTGAAATTTTGAATTATTTCTAGTAGCTTTTTAGCAGAGTCTTTGGGGTTCTCTAAGTATACCATCATGTCATCTGCAAAAAGTGATAGTTTAATTTCCTCATTTCCTACTCTAATTCCTTGAATCTCTTTCTCGGCTCTTATTGCCGAGGCTAGCGTTTCTAGTACTATATTGAATAGTAATGGTGATAGTGGGCAACCTTGTTTCACTCCTGATCTTACTGGGAAAGGTTGCAGTTTATTTCTATTGCATATTATGCTTACTGACGGTCTTAAATATATACTCCTGATTATTCTAAGGAATAATCCATTTATTCCTATACTCTCAAGAGTTTTTAGTAGGAATGGATGTTGGATTTTGTCAAATGCTTTTTCTGCATCTATTGAGATGATCATATGGTTCTTATTAATTTGATTATTAATATGGTCAATTATATTAATAGTTTTCCTAATATTAAACCAGCCCTGCATTCCTGGAATAAATCCTACTTGATCATAGTGTATTATCTTGGAGATGATTTTCTGAAGTCTTTTTGCTAATATCTTATTTAAGATTTTAGCATCAATATTCATTAAGGAGATTGGTCTATAATTTTCTTTCTCAGTTTTCGATCTACCAGGTTTAGGTATCAGTACCATGTCTGTGTCATAAAAGGAATTTGGTAGGACTCCTTCATCCCCTATTTTTTCAAATAATTTATATAACATTGGGGCTAATTGTTCTTTAAATGTTTGATAGAATTCACATGTGCATCCATCTGGCCCTGGGGATTTTTTCCTGGGGAGTTGATTAATAGCTTGTTCTATTTCTTTTTCTGAAATGGGACTATTTAAGCAATTTATCTCCTCCTCTGTTAATCTAGGGAGCCTATATTTTTGGAGGAAGTCATCCATTTCACTTAAGTTATCAAATTTATTGGCATAAAGTTGGGCAAAGTAACTCCTTATTATTTCTCTAATTTCCTCTTCATTGGTGGAAAGATCCCCCTTTTCATTTGTAAGACTATCAATTTGATTTTCCTCTTTCTTTTTTTTGATCAAATTTACCAAAGGTTTATCTATTTTATTGGCTTTTTCATAAAACCAACTCTTGGTTTTATTTATTAATTCAATAGTTTTTTTACTTTCAATTTTATTGATTTCTCCTTTTAATTTTTGTATTTCGAGTTTAATTTTTGGTTGGGGGTTTATAATTTGGTCTTTTTCTAGCCTTTTAAGTTGTAAGCCCAATTCATTAATCTTCTCTTTCTCAATTTTCTTCAAATAAGCCTCTAAAGATATAAAATTTCCCCTTATTACCGCTTTAGCTGCATCCCAAAGATTTTGATATGATGTCTCATCATTATCATTATCTTGGGTGAAATTGTTAATTGTTTCTATAATTTGCTCTTTCACCCAGTCATTCTTTAAGATGAGATTATTCAGTTTCCAATTACTTTTTGGTCTATTTACCCCTAACTTTTTACTGAATGTAGCTTTTATTGCATTGTGATCTGAGAAGAAGGCATTTATTATTTCTGCCTTCCTACATTTAATTTTGAGATCTTTATGTCCTAGTATATGGTCAATTTTTGTATAGGATCCATGAACTGCTGAGAAGAAAGTATATTCCTTCCTATTGCCATTCAGTTTTCTCCAAAGGTCTATCATACCTAGTTTTTCTAATGTTCTATTTACTTTTTTAATTTCTTTCTTGTTTGTTTTGTGGTTTGATTTGTCTAAATCTGAGAGTGCAAGGTTGAGATCTCCCACTATTATAGTTTTACTGTCTATTTCTTCTTGAAGTTCTCTTAACTTTTCCTTTAGAAAGTTAGATGCTATACCACTTGGTGCATATATGTTTAGTATTGATATGGCTTCATTATTTATGCTACCTTTCAGCAGGATATAGTTTCCTTCCTTATCTTTTTTAACGAGATCTACTTCTGCTTTTGCTTGATCTGAGATAAGGATAGCTACCCCTGCTTTTTTGGCTTTACCTGAAGCATAATAGGCTCTGTTCCAACCTTTTACCTTTACTCTGTATGTATCTCCCTGCTTTAAGTGTGTTTCCTGTAGGCAACATATTGTAGGGTTCTGCTTTTTGATCCAATCTACTATCCGTCTCCGTTTGATGGGATCATTCATCCCATTTACATTTACAGTTAAAATTACTAATTCTGTATTTCCTGCCATCGTATTATCCCCAGATTATGCTTTTTTCCCTTGACCCCCCTGATCCCCCTCCCCGATATTTAATTTACAGACCCCCCTTGTGACGCGCAACCCTCCCTCTTTTTTTTTTTTTTTTTTTTTTTTTTAGGATCCCTCCCCCCTCCCTCCAAGTCCCTTCACTTATTCCCCTTTTCCTTTTCCCTTTTCCTCTCCCCCCTTTTAATGAGGTGAGAGAAAATTCTCTGAAAAACAAATATGTTAATTATTTACTCTTTGAGCCTCTTCTGATGAGAGTAAGATTCACACAATGATTCTCCCCCTCACTAAGTTCCCTCAGATATGGTGTATTTTCTATGTCTCTTCCTGGGATGTAGTTTCCCTCTTTTTATCACTCCTTCCCCTTTTTCTGAACCGACCTCCTTCCCTTTACTACACCCCCCTTTTTTTCTTTTATATCAGTAAAATCAAATTATCCTTGAGTATTTTTTATATACCCACAACAGAGTTACAGTTCTCAAGGGTTCTGTGTACCTTTTTCTGTTTCTCTTCAGTCTTGTGGATGTAGATCAAATTTTTTGTTTAAGTCTGGTTTTTTTCTTAGAAACATATAGAATTCCTCTGTTTCATTGAATGACCATCTTCTTCCGTGGAAAAAGATGCTAAACTTAGCTGGGTAGTTCATTCTTGGTTGCAGTCCTTGATCTTTTGCCTTACGGAATATCAGGTTCCAGGCCCTTCTATCTTTTAATGTGGAGGCAGCCAGATCTTGGGTGACCCTTATTGTGGCACCTTGGTATTTAAATTGTTTTTTTCTAGCTGCTTGCAGGATTTTCTCCTTTGTGTGGTAATTCTGCAGCTTAGCCACAATATTCCGTGGTGTTCTTTTTTTAGGGTCTATTTCAGAAGGAGTTCGATGAATTCTTTCCACATCTACTTTCCCTTCTGTTTCTATTATCTCTGGACAGTTCTCTTTGATAATTTCCTGTAAAATAGAATCTAGGCTCTTTTTTTGGTCATAGTTTTCTGGAAGTCCAATAATCCGCAGATTATCTCTCCTAGATCTATTTTCCAGGTCTATAGATTTTCCCAGTAAGTATTTGACGTTGTTCTCCAGCTTCTCATTTTTTTTGTTTTGTTTGACTGATTCTTGGGTTCTCTGTGAATCATTCATTTCTATTTGTTCCATCCTGACTTTTAAGGAGTTATTTTCTTCTTTCACAGTTTTTAGTTCTTTTTGTAAATGCCCAATTTCGTTTTTAAATGAATTATTTTGCTCTATTGAATTTTTTTCCATTTCCCTAATTTTTTTTTTTTGAGAATTATTTTCTTTTTCCAATTCAGAAATTCTATTTTCTTGAGACTTTTTTATCTTTGCCAATTCAGAAATCCTACTTTCCTGTGTTTTTTTAACCTTTTCTAATTCACTAATTTTGTTTCCCTGCATCTCCTGTGAATTCTTTATTTTTTCCAACTCCAATTTCAGGACGTTGTTACTCTCTATCATAACTTCCCTTTCCTTGCCCCATTTTTCTTCGATCTCCCTCAATTTCTTAAGAGCTTCTTCTAGGAGAGAGTTATGTGATGGGGGGCAGGAATCGTTCCCCTTTAGGTTGTTATCTTCTGAATCTTTGCTGTTAACTTCCTCGGGGTTGGGTACCCGCTCTTTCTCTGTATAGAAGGAATCTATAGTTTTTCTAGCTTTTTTGCTCATACTTAAAAAATGTTTTGGGGTCTGTCCCTGGGGTAGGAAATTATTTACTTCTTTACCAGCTTCCTCCCAGACCGGATGGATGCAGCGGCCCCTGCGCCTGCACTAAGAGAGAGCTCTGGGAGAGAGTTCCCCACCCCCCTCCCTGGAAGTGCCTCAGAGGTGATTAGCACTGCTGTGCTTTGAGGGCGTAGAATAGTGAAGACAGCAAGAAGCTCAGCCTATGTGTCCGGGTGGGGAGTGGATGTCTGCAGCAGGTGACGTGAGAAGCCCCTGTGCTCAAACTGGAAGTGTCTGCCAGAAACCACGGTCCCTAGTTCAAAGGTTCCGCTTCTCTGGGACTTCCTGGAGCTGAGTTCCACTCCCTCCAGCTAAGCTAGGCAGTGTGTGTTGCCTTGGGCCATATCCACCCACTTGTCAGTCTCTTAACTATTCTCAGGAGGTAGCTGAGGCCACACCCCCTGGTGCCGAGTCTGCCGAGTCACCCCCAGGGTGGGGGGGAGGGCGAAATCTAATCTGAGTTTTAAAATATTTTGGCTTTCTCTTCTGAACTGCTAAATAATTAGCAGAGAAGAGCTAACAGCCTGTGCCAGATTCCTTTACCTCAGTGGCTTCTCTGATCCCAGAGCCCTTCCCAGCGCAATGGGCGCAGTGTGCCCCTACCCCACCGTCTGTGCTGGTCTTTCTTATTCCTCCCCTGAGAACTGACCTTTCCTGTTGAAACTCCAGATTCTCTTCAGCTGGTAAGTCGTGCTTCCAGTCCTTGTGGTATCTATCAGTCCTGAGCTAATTTTGAGACTTAATTTATCTAATTGGTTGTGAGGGAGTGAGGACGTTCACTGAGTAGTGTGTTTCTTCTCCGCCATCTTCTACTTGTTTCTTTTAAAAAAAAATTTTTTTCCCTATAAGTCGCCTTCAGGCATTAATAAAAAATAGTGTAGCAATTGCTAACATTTCACTTTGCAAAGTCTTACAAATACTATTTTATTGGTCCTCATAGCAAACTTGTGAAGTAGGTGCTATGATTATTTCCATTTTACAGAAGAGGAAATTGAGAAAGATGGAAATTCAGTGACCTTCCCAGTGTCCCGAGTTACTTCCCAAGTATGTGAAATGGGTTGTGAATTCAAGTCTTCTTGATATCAGTTCTAGCACTCTTTCTGTTTGCATCACTTAGCTGCCTACATGGGATAAATATAAGAAATACATAGTGACTGATTGGCTCTACTAATGATATTCAGGGTTAAAAATGTTATTTGTCCTAGAAATAAACTTTTGATTGTCAAGTGGGGGGGGATAGAAATTTTTAAAAAGGAGTATTTTTATTGGCACATTATAAAATCAAAAGAATATACAAATTATAACCTTAATTGTTGTTGTTTTTTTCCCCAATTTATAAACAGATGACAAATCACCATAGGACCCAATTAAGCCTTGCAATTAGTTATTGCAACAATAGGCCTTCAGGCCCTGCTCTTGAAACCAGCACCTAGACAGATCATGCAATTAAAAAATATTATTTTTAGAAACTAAAACTCAGAGTATTTCTTTGGAAAGAAATTACTTTTTAGAAATTTGAAAAGAATCAGCACAAAAATTACTAGACTCTTCCTTTTAAAAAGTTATATATTTGGCTCTCTTTTGTGTCAATACAAGGCAGCAGCAGTGTGGAGTACTGAAAAGACTTTGGAAATGTTAAGTCACCAGGCATTGGATGTAGTTCTGAATCAGCCATAAATTCTTTGTATAAACTTCAGAAAAACACTTTTCTATGATTCAGTGAAAATAAAATCAAAATAAATAACAAAAAACCTTGACACTGAAATCAGTACACTTAGTATAAATACTGATTTGCTGCCTGTTACACTGAACAAGTCATTTAGTCTATCTGGGTCTCAGTTTCCTTTTCATATAAATAGTAGGCACTTAATTCTTGTTAACTGATTGACCTATAAAATCAGGGAACCAGAACATCTATGATTATATAAGCAATTGGAGTTTGAAGTTTCTCATTTAGACATAGATTTCCTTTCCTATAAAATGAAAAGTTTGTGGTAGGCAATACTATTGATCCTTAGGGTACTAATTGTTATGATCTGATATTGAGGGAAACCAAGTAAATAACATAAAATTTAACCCTTAATGATAAAGACATATGTATTTACCAAACTTATAGAAGATTAAACAAAATAGAAAACTAAGGATTTAGATTTTGCATACATATTCCTTATGTAAAAACTATATGTCCATAAGTATATAATTGTGTAGGAAAAAAAACAACTAATGAATACAGATGTAGCCAGTGGAAGTAGGTGAAGGGGAAGGGAGTAGAGACTATGAGAAGGAAAAGAATTATTTCTATTTTGACTATTGTTTTATATTGATACATAAAGTTTTGTATAAAAAAGTTTTCTTCACTACAAATGACAAAATATTTCCTAATGAAGCAATATATATAACAGACTCACTTTTCCTTTTTATTTAAATTTTAGCCACACATCAATTATCATCTAAGTAATAAAATAGAGTTATTGCTTTGAAGTATGGACAAAATCTGAGCTGGGATGTTCATGCCTCAAACTCAATTGATTCTCATCAGATTGAGTCTCTGATTCTCTGGATCAGTATGGAACAAGATGTTGGAGAAAAGGCTGAGTTTTAAAGAGAAATTATACCTTGACCTCCCTTCTTCTCCTACAGATTTTAAGCGATGGTGATAAAGATAAATTGGTAGAGAGAAAAAAGGAATGTTGTTCTCCAAATCAATTTTAGTAGTGTTTAAGAGTGCTGAAGATATTTTCACAATCTCTTATTTTCAAGATCATGTCTTTAATATGGTCAAAATCTTCATGGTGCTCTACAGGCAAAAAGGTCAAACCACCATCAAGCTTTCCAAGCAGAATTCTAAGCAACAATAGCCATAAATCAAATCTACAGTTGGGTTTACAGTGGGCTGCATCTGTGACATGTAATATGTTTTGACTCTACTAGCACATATAACTTTAGAAAATCACAAATAGCAGAACAAACTAGCACTTAAATACAAAAGGGTTTCTGCATGAGACTTTATCTGAAACTGTGCTTTGTCAATATGGAACTAGGCAAAGTCTCAGATTTTAGAATTTTGGAATTGAGAAGGAGCTTTAAAGATCATCTTATCTAGTAGAATGCAAATTCCTGGAGAAGGGAAAGTTTTGTTTTCTTCTATTTAAAAGCTATCATTATCACTTAGTATAGTGCCTTGCATTAATGCCCAATGGGGCTTCAAAGATAGATTGGAGCTAGGTGGTGCAGGGATTTAAAAGTTAAATAGAAGAATTTACATTTTATTCTATAGGAAATACAAAGATTTATATTTCATGTATAATTAATATTACTAATTATTATCAATATCAATAATCAGTATTATCAATAGACAATCTATTCACATTACTAGATGGCAGTGGAATCTATAGTATCACCACTTTTGTGTCCCCTCTTTGTAGAATGATGTGGACAGAGGTCACACAAAGAATTAAACAGGAGTATCACATAAGGAAAATGGTGAGTTTGGCAGCCTAAAGTAAACAATAGATGAAAAACTCTAAAGAGCCAGAATAAAGACCATCATCAAAGAATTTTCTAATAGGAGAAGATATACAACTGGTTATATAGCAGAGATGAGGAAAAACAGATGGCCAACCAAAGCATTATAATCTTATCCTTACAATGTAAGGAGAAGGCAAGGGAGGTCTCCAGCATGATTAATGGGCCTCTGGTGAATTCATTGTTTCATAATGAAAAGCCATTAGACTTCGAATCCGGTGACCTCTACTACTGATCCATGATCAGAAAAATTGTCATGAAACTGTTGCCTATGTAATGCATAATGAGAGAGTACTTAGCCTAGTTAAAAATAAAATTTTAAATGTATTCTTTAAATTTGACCAAATTAAATAAATATGAAACAAATATAATAAACTATCAAATGATCATCTTATAAATTAGTATAATTTACATTTCTTGAAAGCTTGACAATGCACTAAGATTTTTGGGACACTTTATTAATATCACTTTTTCCTTACAGCTCTATGAGATTAGGCTACAATTAACTTCCTTTCTGAGAAAGGTAAGTAACTTACCCAATGGTAACTCAGATTGCTAATAAGTGTCAGAGGCAGGATTCAAACTTAGGCTTTTGTGACTCTATGTCTAATACTATTTCCTTAAACCACCTCCTTGTTAAGATGGTAATAATAATAATAATAGCTGCTCTTTATAAAGTACATACTATTTGGTAGGCACCATGCTAAGCACATTACAAATATTATCTCATTTGATGCTCACAACAACCCTAGGTGTTATTATCATTCCCATTTTTACAGATTTGGGAAATGAAAAAACAAAAATTAAGTTATTTGCCTAGAGTCACATATCTACTAAGTATCAGAGGCAATATTTTAATTCATGTCTTCCTGACTCCAAGACCAACTCTTTGACTACTGTAGCATCTACTGCTGCTCTTTTTGATTGAAATAATCCTTCCCCCTAGTCTCCAAACTTCCCCCTCCCTTTTTGTGATATTTCTGATCTTCAATGAATGCAGTACATCACATGAAATTTAAACATAGTATAATCACATAGTTCTTAAGACAGTCAAAAGCTGATCTCCGGTTAAGAAAATGGGACTGAGGTTAAAAAATAAAGTCTAAGAATATTAGTCTTTAAAATACAGTATCCTTCTCCACTTTCCAATTTGGAACTTAAGTCGGTTCTTATCAGCAGTACAAACAGCCCTATTATAGGATTTTCTCTTCCAAATTATATTTTCTGCATAGATAGCTGTCTCCCATGATGTCACTGACATAGTTATCAGCGTGAAAACTATTGCCGAAGGTTCCAATCTGCCTCTTGTATAGTTCTTGCTCCCCATTACATTTAACATATTCTGATTGTTTTCCAGAATTCTCTCATATGTGTAAGGACATTATCTTTTCTTCCTTATGTTTAAGAAATTAGTGAATTATCTCAGAGATTAGCAGTATCTTTAAGAAAAATATGAAATAGGAAGAATAAGCCTTTCCCTTTGGTACCATAATATTCAACTTTTTTTTTTTTTTTTTTTTTTTTTTTTTTTTTTTTTTTTTTTTTCCCTGAGACTGGCTTGCAGAACAGTAACTGACCTTTTAAGAAGTCTAGGTGATATTGCTCACGAAATCATTGTCTCCAACAAATAAGCCATCTTCTATCCCTATCCCTTAAACACTGACACTGCTTCAGCTACTATCAGAATATTTCCACATGATGCTGACTATTGGAAAATGCTGTTGGCAAAATTTTGTCCACCCATTGTGAGAATGACCATAAGCCCAAGCAAATATGCAGGGAATGAGATTAAGGGGGAGAAGAAAAGCTTCCAGTTTCTTACAAAGTGTATATTGCTTACAATATGCTTTTCCACTGTATGTCAATACCTCATACAGTGCTTCTTCAAATTGCAGTTTTGTCAACTTCAAAATGTTTTCATATTTATTCATAGAACCATAAGCTAGATCCATATTTGTCAAATAGAATGGGAAATTGAGGCAGCTTATACAGATCACTTCAGACAACAAATCACATTTCTTGAATCTTCACATACTAATACTGCTACAGGCAAAACGCAGTAGAATAATTCCTCAAACCATCACAAACGGAACTTTCATTAAAGGTATTAACCCAGTCAATCTACATATGCCATTGTCATTAGCCTAACTGTTATCTACACTTCTCTGACAATAGGTCATAGATTGAACTGATGAACTATAGACAATTTATGTCTGAACTTACTAGTTTCTATAACTGTTCTCTTATTATATATGTAGAAACACCCAAACAAAGCAGAGTTGAAATAATTCAGATAACAATGACTTTCTCTTCAATTATCAGAAAATTTGGAGAAAACTGGCATTTTGGGTTACCCAATAATGATAGCATTTTACACTTCAATTTTTCAGTGTTAGTTTAGAGGAATAATAATTGTAATAGCTAATATTTATATATAAACTTAAAGAATAATAGATTTGGAGTCAAATGATCTGGCTTCAATTTGCAACCTGCTGAATTTAAGCAATTAATTTAATCTTGGACTTCACTTTCCTAAAACAAAATTGCTAGATTAGTTGATATCTCATATCCTTTCTATCTTCAGATCTATAGATCCATATTATCTCAGTTGAGCTACCATAAAAAATTTGCAAAGTATACACTCTTAAGTATGATTAATCATGTTTTACAGATAAGGGAATAAGACTTAGAGATGTTGTCTAACTTGTCCATGGTAAAAAGAGGTAATAAATATTAGAATTAATCAGTCAATCAATATTGGAATCAAAATTTGAACCCGAGTCTTATTACAAGCTCAGGATCCTATAAATGCTACCATGCCACCTCTAACTTTGAGGGAGAAAAGGGTAAAGTATCTGATCTGGAGTCAAAAACCTAAATTAAATCCAGTGTCATTTCCTAGTTTTGTGACTCTGGGTGAATTCTTCAACCTTTTTCAACTCACTGTTCTCTTCTAGAAATTGGGGATAATAATAGTATCTACCTCTTGGACTTGTAATAAGAATAAAATGAAATAACACCGGAAAATCACTTTGACAACTTTGAAGTACAAATTGCTATTATTATTTTTATTGTTATTGTTACTGTTATTACATCCCATCAGGTGTCTCCTTAAAATATCATGTGAATCATCTTGTTTTCTACTCCTAACCTTTTCCTGTCTTATAAGGATAAATTCTCAACATCTAGTTCGTTCATTAGAGGTGTAGAGCATCATAGGAAGAGTTCTAACATTTATTTACTGATGAGATTGAGGTCCGGCACCAAATGATGGGGTACAACAGTTTTATTCTTGTCAAAGGTACTTTTATTTATGAAAAGAGGTTATGCACTAAATGAAGTGGAAAAATAGACACCAGACATGGTAAATATGAAATATATTTGGAGAGCATATAGTTAGCAGGGAAAGGGATTATAACAATTAACAAAGGAAAATACAAATTTCCTAATGGAATTTATAAATTACCAGAGGGGGGGAAAAAAAAGGCAGTAGCAAAGGGATGGGCCATGATTCCAGGCTTTCTACTTTATATACTGTAATAACAACACTGAATTTCTAGTTTGATATCAAAAAGTTAGGGATTAAAATGATTACAATACCTAATTCATGGGATTATTGTCAGGCTTGAATGAGATAAAGTAGATGCAGAGCTTTAGAAACCTTAAATCACTATGTAAATATAAGTTATTATCATTGATTGCCCTTACTGCTATACACTTAAATGCATATCTACATACTGATGGGAAAGGAATGCTTTTATCATTTACCCATCCCCTTGAGAAACAGTGGTTTCAAATAAGTTTATTTAAAGGACTGGGAGAATTCTTCTATTTCCCAAATAAAAGTCTGTAGCATCATACCCCAGTAAGTTTCTATATTGTTCTCACCTTGCTCCCCCCCCCCCCCCCTAGAGAATGTACCCAGAGGCAGAGTGAAAGCAGAAAAATGCCTTATGCATGGTAATCTCTAAGGGCCACACCACAGCTCTTTTATATAATTGAGTGGCTTAAACATAGGCTGGAAGAATATCCTATTAACCTTTATTATAACATGGTCAATTATTTAATCTGAACTAAATATCCCATACTCATATACTCAGAACTCCCATTAGATATGGCCACAAAAGTAATAAATCAATACTTGGGTAGGGTTATTCTTACAATGGAAAAACTAGAGAGGCATGAAAGTGATTTTAGAAAAGTTTAAACAGAAATATAATTTAAACCTGATTTTATACATTATCCTGATAATTTAAAAATGCTTTACAATGTGTTCTCTTTAACCAATAGATTCTTCAAATAAATCTTTGTGAGTTATTTTTGTATAGAATAGATTGAAATTCTTATCTTCTGGTTTTTTTTTTTTTTTTAATTTAAATAATATAAAAGCCTATATATTCTACTGGATTTAGCATTGATCAGAGAGGTTTTTTCCTCTGTTTTAGTCTCTTATCCTCTTAACTGAAACAACTTAGGATTCATAAACCAATCTAGTCCAAGAAAAAGGAATACTTTAAGCAATCAAATGAAATATGTTTGAACAGTTCTTTGGTGAAATTGTTGAGATTGGAAAGGGAACTTCAAAAGTTTGGGGTTACAGACTGCTGGTGTGAGGTGTCTCAAAAGAATTTGCAGGCTTGGACCCATTTCCTAGTCAAGGGACAAAGTTTATTGTAATTGTAACACCATTACAAATGGGCTGAATTACAAAAAGAAATTAGCAAAGTCCTAAGAGAGAGGAGACCCCTTTATCTTTTCTGTCATTGACATGCTAATTCTGTGGCCCAGAGGATTGTTCTCTGGAATTTGGTTATCACTGATCAGATTGCCATTGACCAGATCATCAGTCAGCAATGAATTGAGGAATGGTCTATTAGGAATCAGATTGTTGTTCTTAGATTGGGAGTGTGGGAAGTCCCTAAGGCAGACTCCAAACCCAGAAGATTTAGGATTTACTGACTTATTATTAGAACAGAATCCCCCCTAAAATCAGGGGATCACAAAATCATTGTTATATTATATCAAAATTATTTTTATTATATTATATTCCATAAAAAACTCCTTTGTTGATTTTTACTTGGAAATAGTATCTATTCACCATTTATTTCACATCTTAAGAAATATATTATTTTATATGATATCACACCTTCCTACAATTATTAGTAACTTTCTTTTTTATTATAGCTTGTTTTTCAGTCATGTCTCTTTGTGAATCTATTTAGAAACTCTAAATAGAAACTTATCAAGATCTTGATAAAGATAACGAAGTGATTTGTTGTTTCTTCTCCGACTCATTTTATAGACAAAAAACTGAGGATTTAAATTCAGATCTTCCTAACATCAGGTCCAGCACTTTATCCATTATACCATCTAGCTGCCCTTTCTCTTCACACAAGTGAATAATTTAATCATATAACACTGGTACACAGTAGGCACTGAAGCTCTTTGCACTTGGAATTGGACTAATAGTTATTCTTTTGCCTCCTCACTGATTTAACTACTTAAGACATTTTATATCTGAGAAAACTAAAATGTAATCAAACCAAATAAGTCAATGATATTTCTAATAATATAGTACCTTAGGATCTAATCAGACACTTTTGTAGGAATCTACTCAGCATAAGAGCAGAGATTGTTTCCCATTTTTTCTCCAAAGAGGACCATGGCAATTGGCTCGGGTCCTGATTGACTAGGAGTAAATATAAATAGCAATTATTTTTGTTCTGGACAGAAATCCTAAGATTGATTAATTGATTTCATTTTGGTTGTACTTCATTCATTCATTTTTTATTTTTTTTTGATTAGGTGAAAGAAATCATTTTTTGCCTCAATTACCTCCTAGAATTAGGACTACTAGATTCTGGAATAGACAGAGTGCTGTGGGCTGGAATCAAGAGATCCTGAATTCAAATACCACCTCAGACACTTGCTAGCTCTGTGACTCGGGGCAAATTATTTAACTCTGTTTGCTCAGTTCCCTCATCTGTAAAATTATTTTATAGGCAGAATAAGAGACTAAGTCAGTTATAATATGGTTTACAGAATTTGAGAAAGAATCCTCTGATTAATTATTATTAATTCTAGGACAATTGAACGCTTGCTTCTGTAGGCAGATGTAAAGTTTTTAATACTTGACTTTATCTCTGAAAACATGAAGACCTGGTCCTGGAAAATAAATAGTCTTATCTTCCCCCTTCCTGAAGGAAATAGAGAGGGAAAAAAATTCTCACAAAGACAAAAAGAAAGTAGCACATAATATTTTGAGCAAAATCCCTACATGGCAGCATAAAAGAATTCTTTCCTTCTACCTTTTTAGGCAAAATTCATCAATAAACATTAATTAAATGCATATGTGCCAGGCAAATACAACAAAAGGAAATGTAAGTTTTATAAAGTAGTGTGTATATCCCCAGGGTGAACAGCTGTATCAGTCATGTTATCACGATCCTGTTTTCACTTCCCTGGTCTACTGAGGTGGAACTGGGCACAATAACTCAGAAGGTATTACTGTTGTGCCACAGTTCCCTTTTAATGTCCTGACCCAGTTTCCCTAATTGTCCTATTCAGTTACTCTGCCGCAGGTTATAACCATTCCCTCTTAATGTTTGATAGGATAAAGGTCTTCTATCTTAGACCTTGGGCTATAAGGTCTTTATCCATTTTAGACATCATTAGAATATCAGGAGCCTCTCCAGTACCTCCCTCCATTAAGTCATCCTAGGTGCCTGCCTCCATTATGTCATCCACATCCTAGGTTCCTTCCCACATTAGGTCATCCCCATCCAGGTGCCTCTCCCATTATGTCATCATTCTTATAACCCTATAAAAGAATCTTGTATCTGACATTCATAGTTGAATTCTTGGAGAAGATAATCTTATTCAGCCCTGGTACTAACCATGGATCCATTTGGTCCCAGTAAATCTCTCCTATTTAATAAATTATTAAATACTCTCTAATCTCTATCTTGCTCAGTTTCTCTGGCATTACATTACCCAGTGAGAAGAAAGAGGAAGGACAGGCCTGGAAAGGTTTGTGGATTTGAAATTACAATGACAAGTCTACTCAAGAAGAAGTACTTTATTTTCTGATTCATCTTATACCCTACTAGAAATATCTTCATATTTGTTCATTATACACACACACACACACACACACACACACACACACACACACACATGAGGTCAGGGTCGCAATTCCTAATTTGAAATATGAGGCACAAGCCACATGGGAAGAATTAACAATGGCTTTCTCTTTTTCAAAAGGTATCTTTATTTATAAGAAGAGATTACTGACAACTGAAGAAGTAAAATAGACACTAGGAATGGTAAATATAAAGTAGATTCAAAAGAGTAATAGAATATTATAGTTAGCAAAGAAAGAGGTTTTAGCAAGTACCAAGGGAAACGATAAGTTCTGTAGTGGGAATATGCCATTGATATCCCAAAAAGGGGTTAGGAAGAAAAGGGATTACATCATTAACTGGCAATCCCTGAAAGGAATTGAGGAAACATTCAATAGGCCAATGGCATATTTATAGTAGAAATTTAACCTCAAAAGTTTGACATACCTTGATTTTCTGATTGGATACAGTAAGGTGAGGTTTCCAAAGACCTCCACTGGGGGTGGGACTGTAATGAAAACTTCATTTGAACACAAAGGCTTCTTAAGAACAAAAGGCTTATGTAAGGCTAAGATGCTTCTATTAGTGCCCTTCTCAGCCTTCATCAGGAAATATTATAATCTTATCACTTTCCCAATTTCTCTGCTAAAGCCCACTTTGATATCCAGGACTTCATTAGGTATATCTATATCTATATCTATATCTACATATACATATATATATGTGTGTGTGTGTGTATGTATGTTTATATATATACATACATACATGTGTATCCTAAAATTTTAAGTCCTACAAGGTTTCTATAGGTGTAGAATCATAGCCTCTTGAATTTAGAGCTAGAAAGACCTTTAAGTTCACCTCCCTAATTTTAAAAATGAGGAATATTGAAATTAAATAAGTTGTACATTAGCTACCTATTAGCTAATAAGTACCTCTCAGGAAGAATTTGAACCAAAATCTTCTAGACAATAATTTGCCTTCAGTTCTCTGAATTCAACCCTATGGCTGTGCCTTCAGATTACACCTTTCAGTCTAACTCCGACTTAATTTTTAATTAGGTTTAGACGCCTGGGAAGGGCCATGTTTATCTGATGAATCTATTTCTGCTCTTTCCTGTCTAGCAAAGAATAGAACCCAAGGTTTTACAGGAGCAGGGAGAAGGAACATTAAGAAAACATAGGTGGGGTTAACAGCAATAAATGAGGAAGGACAAATAATCAGAGAATAATATCCTGGATGGCTGAAGTGTGATTGAAAGGCGAAAGGGGCCAGAATATTGCTGTTGAAAGAATGAATAAGGAGGAGGAATCTTAGAAAAACTATGCCTAATTCACAATTTTGCCCAAGGCCAGCCCAGAAGGAATAGGTTTTAGTGCCTTAAGGCAGATTTTAAGTAAAAATGATTGCTGTAGTTTAGAGGCTTCAACTTTACTTTGTTACCTATTATTTACATATGGCTCTCTAAGGAGGAAGGAGAATACATTTCCAAAGAACCTGAAAAGTAGCACCAAAGGGGCTGCTCTTAAATATAGGTGGAGTAAAAGGGACTTAAGGACTGAGACAAGGTCCAGCTCACTCAAATAACAACAGTTTGGAAATTTCTATTCATGCTTCAGGTCACATGTTAGTTCCTCTTTTAAAATGCAAATTTGCCCTGGAAAAGTGACTAGAAAAAACTACTCTCAGTCACTAAAATCTTATTGTAAATTATTTTATCAGCACAATTTCTTGCAGGGAAGGTAGATTTTTTTTTTTTTTTTTTAGCTAGTTAAAAGAAGGTGAGTTCATTCATTCATCTGTTTCTTTGTGGGTGCATGTATGTACTTTAAATGAGCAACATGCATGTTGAATGGATGCTGCTGAGAAAAATGGGCTGAAGAGTAATGTCAAAATGGACAGTTTTGTAAAGTCAGCATACTAAATCAAGTCAAGAAGCATTTATTAAGTTCCTACTATATGTTCTGTATTGGACTGACCCTCCCACATTGGGATGGAGTATATGTTGTATAGCATGTAATGGGGGGTGAAGAAATGTGTGTGTTAGTGTGGGACTGTATAAGAGAATTAGCAAAAGGAAACCCAAAAAAGCAAACACTCAGAAATAAGATCTAGGAGAATTTTCTAACAAGTAAACTTGGTCTAGTTGGCAAATTCTGCCTGGATCAAGAGCTACTCTGATTCATACAGTGACAGCCCCACTTCCTTCCACCCACTTCACCTTTCTTGCCCTTTTGTTTTTGCCTGGTTCTGGAACACTTCAAGATCTATTCCTTATTTCTCGCTCTTGCAATCTACTTTTAAAACTCAACTTTGTAACTAGTAGTCGGAACTACCAAAATGTTATACCCCTTTATACATTTCTTATGTCCTGACAGAATAACTGACAGATGCCGCTCTAACCCTCCCAAAGAGACTAGGTCTTGCCTTAAAAACAAACAAAACCCACTGAAACATCCCTGCTTGGACTGAAAACTTTCAAAGAAATTTTCTTTTCCCTTTTAAGGATCAGGCTGCAATTTTCAAACTGTCATCCACAACTGCTGAGTTGTTGTAAAGGTCTTTTCAGCTGCAAAAGCATTGACACAACCATACATAATTGGGACATTCTATTTTCTCTCTTAAGGGAAACATCAATTGGGAGAAGCAGAATGGCATAATTGGGGAGGGAGTGGGGAAATGCTTGATTTGGAGTCAGAGAATCTGGGTTCAAGGACTGACTCAACTTCCTATCTATGTGATCTACTACAGAATGTGATTTGGTTTAGAACAGGTGTTAAAGTCACTGTCTTTTTCCTTGAGGCTTCCTCCTAAGGATTCAGTTTGACACTTTCTCTCCTTACCAGCTCCATAGTAATAGTATTTAGAGCATAAGCCAATTTGAATTCTGTGTGGTGGGACAAGCACTATGCTTGAAATGAAAGGATCTGTGTTCAATCAGAAATTTACCCCACTTACAAGACATGCATCTGTGGGTAAGTATTTTAACTTCTGTATGCCTCAGCTTTCCTGGCTATAAAATAAAAGAATGCCACATATATTAAGTAATGTTGTGGATAGAATACTGGATCTACAATCTGAAAGACCTGAGTTCAAATACTGCCTAGGGTACTTGCTGTGATGTGTTACTTTGGCTAAATCAACCTCAGTTTCCTTAAATCACAGAGTGATTATGAGGATCAAGTCAGATAAGAAATTATAAGGTGTTTGGCACATAGTAAGCACTATATAAATATTAGCTATTATTACCTTTATTGCAGAATTATGGGAGGAAAAGAACTTCATAAATTATAAAACACCATGTAAATGTGAGTTATCATTATAAATATTTATATTTTGATGTTAGTCTACCTCAGTCTGAATTTCTTTTGGGTTCTACTATTTTAATGCATACAACTTAACTTGAATTTCAATGAAAAATTTTCCAATTAGTCTTTTGATAAGAGCTATAAGGAGCTGTTGAAAACAAACTGCCTGAGAACCAGGAAAACATTAGACTATGAACTCCTTGAGAGTTGGGATTGTTTTTGTTTGTTCCCACCTGTCCTAAAATTTAATAGACTACTTCTCTTGTAGTGAGTACTTACCTATAGATAGGTGGCAGATAGTATGTAAGGCTTAACGTCAAGTCTGGGTTCAAATCACACATTTACTAGCTATGTGATTCTGAATAAGTTACTTCTTTTGCTTCAGTTTCCCTGGATGAGAACTATTGCTTATAACTGACAAGTTTAGTTGGTATAGGGTTAGTTTGCTATATGGTTTTTTTTAGAGTTAACTCATTTACTAGGTCAAGAGGAATCTCTAATAATAAAGGTGTTGTAAAATCAAAATATTTCAATAAATACATTTTTAAGTAAATTAAGTTTTTTATAATACACAATTCTTTGGTTCTCTCAAAGAAGACTTCTTGAAATAATTTTAGAAAATCTGAATAAAATCCTTGTAATCATCTACTAGATGACTTAATTTGATGTTAATTTGATATAAAATGATGCATAATATAGGAGTTGTCTAATCCAGAAAGATCAGTGAAATGCTGCTAGAAAAGTATTCTTTTAATGTCTTCATTCACAGTATCTGTGTTTTGAATTCATAAGATTACATATCATAGTAGAAATCTCTCATTTTGCAGATGAGTTGAGAGGTTAGGAAAGTTTAAGTGACTTGCTCAATGTCTCACAAGTAGAAGTGGAGCAATTCTGCATGAGTTTTGAGCTATCTTTGATGCATCTCTGCTGAGGTCTTGTATATACATAAAACATAAGAAAGAAAAAAAAGATAACAGAGTATCCAATAGAGTCATAAATAAGACCTTAAGCCCTTTCCTTTTAGACCAGTCTTTTGACCATGTTAGGATGGAAAATAGTAAAATTATTCAAACTGAATAGAAAAAGACTCTCAGTTTTGTGTATTTCCCCATTGTGGCCCATTATCATTGTGATTATTCAAACCCTTCCCCCAACCTTTAACAGTTAATTAGCACATCAGGTTATTTGTGAAAGAAAAAAAAAAAGTCTTTAGCAGGTGGCTTGGTCCCAGCACATTTGAAATTTATACCATTTCTTTTGAAGAACAAAAAGTAACAGATAAAAAATGAAAGTGCTGCTGCCATTTCACGATTCTGTTTCTCTCTCTCTTTTTTGATCAAAAATTCACTTATAAAAGAATGATCTTACAATGGGGTTTTCTGCATTTGGCATTCAGGACACACTTAACACAACATTCTACTTTCATTATTTTTACAGTTCTTATTTTAAAGCTTCAACATTTCTTTTTGTCAAGGATCAGCAAAGGCCCCTAAGAGAAGGACACTATAAACATTCATTCCCAGCACTAATAATAGCAAGATAATGACCTTATTGCCTCCATGACACCTTAAAAATAGACTGTTTTCAATATTTCAGAGCTTTATCATAAAATCCTCTTGTTAAGGAACTACAGAATAACCAATACCAAGGTCAAAAATTAGTAGCATGGGAACATCAACTTAGTGACACAAGGTGCAGTACTGCTGTCCTAAAATATACCTATGCCTTCAAGGTTCCCGCCGGTAACTTTCTACAGCTGAGGAAGCTGCCCTGATTTGCATTGACATTCAATAGCTTCCCCCAGGCACATACCTGCAGACAATCAGTTGCTGCTGCCTGACTCTAGAAAAGGTGTGCCTTGGAACAGTCACGAGGTAAAAGCAATTATTCCCTTGACTGTTGAGGGAGGACATTAGAAAACTTAGAATATATTAGTTCACATTAATATAGCTCTTTTCATTCCAAAGGGCTTGTATTTTTTTTATGCAAACTTGACATTGACATATGATATATTTTTAGAAGACAAATTAGTCAATATATTCCTAAACTCTGTATTGAAAGGCATACTCTTCAGTGGTAGATGTGACTTGCTCTCTTACCCAAGCATTCAAACTCTTACCAGACATCCACTATAAGTGAGTGTGCTGGGCACTATTCTAGGCACAGTATGGGGAGAGGGAAGAAATAAAATAATCTCTACCTTCAAAATATATATAATCCCATCAGAATATGTGATAATAGGACAGAATGATAATTAATGGGAGTAATAGGGAGAAATATTTTAGAGGCATCTTACAGTCTCTCTTTTCCCTAAGAAACTGCACAGGTTATTTATTCATAATTATTAACTTTTGATTTGATTAAAGTACATCATATGGTCTCTTCTATTTTCTTTCTCTTCTTTCCCCATTCCTCCTATTCTGTGAATTTATCCACAGCATTCAAAGCTTCTCCATTGGCTGTAACTGATGATTCCACATATGAATTTTGTGCTGCTGGCTGATGGAGTACTTTTGTATTATTAGTGTTCTTAGGCCAAAATTAGCAAAAAATCGATACTTACTTTTGGCATTTGTTTTGGAGGTTTCTTTGAATGCACAATCATCAGCAAGCAAAAAGTCTTGCAAGATACTCCCTCCACTTTTGTTTTGGCTTGTAGCTTTTTCAAGTTGAAGAATTTACTATCAGTGCAATAGCTGACTTTGATGCCATGTTTGTTTTCATTGTTTCATGTTTGACAAACATTATGCTAAAAAGCATGGGAGTTTGTTTTCAATCCATTAATGACTGAGAAAGCTGGAGAGCATTGTCTTTTGTCTAGAACCCAGGCAAGCAGGAGATCCTGAAATTGATGTCCTACAATGATGAACTTCTCTGGGCAACCAAATTTTAACAACATTTTCCAAAAACCCTTATAACTGACATTATGGAAAACCTTGGTTATATCTCTAGATGTGTATTGAACTCTGTTCTGCTCCTGGAGTTGTTGGGCAGCAAACACCATGTTGACTATTGCCAGAGTTAGCTCAATGTTTGGAAGGCTCAGAAGGAAAGTGTGATAGAGTAGAGGTAGTAAACTGACTTCTCTATTTGACTTATACTTTCAACCTTGTCTCTTAGTATACTTTTAGAAAGATAACTCTTAGTGGTCTTTCTGTTATTCTTAATGGTTGCATTTGTTTATTTTTCTTGTACCTCTGTTGCCTGGACAGTTTATGAATCAATTAACTTATTCATAGTGTGTTTCTAGAAATACTTTATATGTTTCTTTTTTTTTAAAATTGAACCTCCATCCATCATAAATAATAAGACTCAAGTTAGCACAGTATTTTGAGTCACACTTGGCTTATTAGAGAGTTTCTTTGCTCCTTTGCTTGTCAGAATATGTGATTCCATTCTCTCTCTGCCAGTGATGATATTTCTTAGTCTCTGTTATTTGCATTTCCTTTCCCTTTTATTTGAAGTTCTTTTTCCTGATTGCTTTAGGAATTTGCTATTTGTTAATGGAATTATAAAATTTATTAACTATTTGTTTTAGTATTTGAGGGATAGGGTTTATATTTGCTTTCTTGGAAGAAATCTACAGATTATTTCAATTGGTACTTTGTGTGGTCAGAACTTCTGGGTGATTTTCTTGTATTATTTATTCTATTAATGTTCAATTTTTTGGTTTTTTTTGTTTTTGTTTTTGTTTTTGTTTTTTTTAATGGAATTCATCTGGGAGACTTATACTTAAATTGCCACCATTCTATCTTCAAAATCAATGTTTTGCTTTTATGGAAATCATGTTTTCTTTTAATGCTATTATCTTTTACTTTTCTTCTTCCAGACTGTCCTCTCTCTCTTGTGCTCTCTCTCTCTCTCTCTCTGTTATTCTCTTTTTCTATACATATATATATAAAATCTGTACACATATATATATAGTTAATCTATATAGATATCTATAAACATATATATATATGCATTCTTTTTTTCAAGAAATTTTTGTTTTCAATATTCATTTTTATAATATTTTGACCTCCAAGTTTTTTTCTTCCTTCCTCCCTGCTCTCTACCCTCTCCCCAAGATGGCCAGCAATTGATATAAGTCATACATATTCAACCCTATGAACATAGTTTTAAACCATGATAAAGAAAAAAAAAAAAAGTTAAAATAGTATGCCTTGTTCCACATTCAGACTCCATAATTCTTTCTCTGGGTGTGGATATCATTTTCCATCAAATGTCTTTTGGAATTGTCTTAGATTATTGTATTGCTGAGAAGAGACTAAGCTTCTTGATAGACTAAGCTAAGTCTATCAAAGTTGACCATTGCACGATGTTCTCCTGGTTCTGCTCCCTTCAGTAAGCATCAGACCATTAAACTCCTACCAATATATTTTCATTCTTAACAAGTTATTCTTTCTTCTATTTCTTTGGTGAGATTTGATATTGTGGATTTACGTTTTTTCATTTTTCCATTTCCCCCCAATCTACAGGGTAAAAATTCTGCTTTCACAAATTCTTATATGTTTTTTAAATCATGCAAAAGCCTCCTGAAGTTGTTTGATGGTTTCTGAGGAAACTCTAGAGTCTAGATTTATTAGGTGTTCTATTTTCCTTTGCCTTGCAATATGAATTTGTAGATGTCTAGATACTTTTAGTTGATCTGGAGGCCATATTCCTTTTTGTTATTAATATCTTTCTTCTTAGTTTATTTGCTTATTTTTAAGGTTTTAAAAATTGAGTTTCTTTCTCCAGCATGTTTGTTAATTTCAGTTTTTAAAAAATTCTAGCATTTTCCTATCCTTCTGATTCCTTCGTCTTTGATGGTACTTTCCCTCTGGGCCTGATCTCAAAGCCAATTTGGGCTCCTCCCTTACCGAGTATTGTAATTCACATTAAGACTTTCAGCACTTTCTTCTCTAAATTACTTTAGGGTGAAGAGGGTGGCAGAATTTGCTCAAGTGGATTCCTGGGTTCTTTCACTAGACTTAGTAGAGTGCCACATAACCAAACACAGATGTTCTGACCCATCTTCCCCTGCTTCTCAGTTCTTTGGCTGAGCTCTTTTGCAGCACAAAGCACTTCCACATTACTATCTTTCCCAGCTAGAACAAGCTATTGTCTTCTGGTTTTCTGTGAGGAAGGGATGTGGATTATGATTATTGGATTATTGGATTTTATATATATAGAGAGAGATTATTGCAAACATGAAGCTCAACCTGTGAAGATCTACTGAAGTATATTGGATGGGGGAAGTGAAGATGCTGAGTGGTTAGTAAAAGGGGGGTTAAGAATTAGCCTCCTTTAACATTATTAAGTTAAACTTTTTAAGATTTTTGGTATTCTGGATCATGAAAACATTTATCTCTTGTACATAATTCCAGCTTTATGGACAGGTTTGAGAAGGACAAAATTTCTATTCCTCTATCTTCTTGGTCATATGACCTCCACACTAACAAAATCAAATATTCAATCATGTCCTGAACATTGGAGAACCAAGTTCCATGTCTCCTAGACTACAACTCCTAGAATCTCTGAAGATGGTTATGACCAGAAAACTAAAATGCTGAGAAAAGAGCCAAATAGTAGCTGAGATATTAATGACTGAAATCTAGAAATGAATAGATGACTTATTTTTAATTTTTGTTGCTGTGGTTGTAGCTGTATTGCTTTGACATTGTACTCCTCTTCCCCCAATACAAGATCAAAGAAAGTAAAGAAGCCAAGATGCTGAATAGAATGGGGAGTCTACTTTTGCTCTGATACTAGTTCTCAATTAAGAGACTGATGTCATTGAACTAGAGCCAGATCTTGATGCAATTGGGATTAAGGTGAGGGGGTGGGGAATAGCTCTTTGAAATTCCTCAGGGTTTTCTAGTATCCATGTCTTACAATACAAGGAAGATTTTGGTTGAGTTACACCGCCATAAGTTCTCTCACCTCCCAAAAACTGAGTGGGAGATATAGGAACTAACTGCATTTTGTTACATGAAGTCCCTTTGATCATACCTTTTAGGAAAATAACTTTTGGGGCTAATCATAACTGTGGCTTTTTAAAAAGTCATGGGATCAACACACATTTATCAAATTAATTGTAGGCACCATAGACCTAGAAGAAACTGAAAACCCAACTGTATAATTATATATTTAAATACATTTTGCTTTTATTCCTTTTTTTGATGATTCTATGCATATGAGTAAAAACTGTAAGGTGTGCTTATTTGTTTATGTGATTCTAATATGTCCTACTTATGGGCCCTTGTCAGTAAAACAGAACATAATTAAGGAGAAGATAGAAGGGGTTTTTTTTTCTGTTTTTTTTTTTTTTTCTTAAGTTTTCTTAATGGATGAGGACATGAGAGCTAATCTGATTGCCTTCCCTGAGAGTGACAATGTAAACACCCCTATCCAGAGAGAGGTTAAGCTAGGAGACAGAAAGCTGTCCTTTTCTGATATAAGCCAAGATTATCTGAAGATGTCCCCTTTACCTAAAATGGAGGTGCCCTTGGGACAACATGGTAGCTTGTTCAGACTTCCCAAAATGGAGAATTGTATCCTCAAACATGTGGGTAAATAAGTGATGATAAAAGGGAAGCAGAAGAAAAAGAAAGCAGTGGTTAAGAGCAAACTAAATTTTAGAAGAAAGATAGCATAAAAAGAGAGAAAGATAAACAAAAGAGGATAAAGGGAAATGCATAGTCAGTAATCATAACTATCAATGTGAATGGGCTGAACTCATCATAAAATGAAAGTAAATATCAGAATGAATTAGTAACCAGAATCTAACAATATATCGCTTAAAATACACACATATGAAGCAGTGAGACACTAAACTAAAATAAGGGGCTGGTGCAGAATATATTATGCTCTAGCTGAAGTGAAAAAAGGCAAGTAATATTAATATTATGCATAGGCTTACCAAATGACATAGCATCCAGATTCTTAAAGGAAAAGTTAAACGAATTACAGGAGGAAATAAATAGTAAAACTATATTAGTAGGGAGCCTCAACTTTTCCTCCTAGAGCTAGATAAATCAATCTAACCTTATAAAATAGATACAAAAGAAGTTAAGGAGATAGATTTTTTTTTTTTAAGTTAGATTAGATAGACCTATAGAATAAACTAAATGAGAATGAGGAATATACATTTTTCTTAGACATGGCACCTTCACAAAAACTAGTCATATATTAGGCTTTTAAAAATCTCATAATTAAATATAGAAAAGCAGAAATATCAAATATACTTTTTCCCCCCAAACCATAATGCAATAAAATTGCATTTAATAAAGAGTCATGAAAGCATAAATTAAAAGCTAATTGGAGAGTAGCTAGCTGGATAGAACACCAGCCCTGAAGTCAGGAGGACCTGAGTTCAAATCTTATCCCAAAACACTTAACACTTCCTAGCTGTGTGACTCTGGGCAAATCACTTAACCCCAACTAACTCAGGAAAAAAAAAATCTAATTGGAAACTAAATAATTTAATCTTTAAAAATGTTTGAATCAAAGAATAAATAGAAACAATCAACAATTCTATTAAATAAAATATCAGCAAGGAAAAAGAATTTTGGGGATGTGGCCAAAGCAATATTTAGGAGAATACTTATCTCTCTAAATTCATAAATCAGTAAAAGAGAGGGCAAATTAATGAATTGGGGTTATAGCTTTAAAAAACAAACAAACAAACAAAACAATTAGAAGAACAAATTAAAAATCCTCAGTTAAATACCAAAATAGGAATCCTAAAGAGTTGGAGAGATTAGAATTAAAAGAAAGAAAAATATTGAATAAATAAAACTAAAAGCTGGTTTTATGAAAAAAGACATACAATTTTAAATAAAGAAAACCAAATTTCCAGTATCAAAAATGTAAAGTGTGAATGTACCACCAATGAAGATGAAATTAAAGCAATTATTACTGATTTATTTTGCCCAATCATATGCTAGTAAAGCTGATAATCTAAGTGAAATGGATAAATATTTATAAAAATATAAACTGCCAAGATTAACAGAAAAGAAAATAGATAACAAGTAAAACTGACTTAGATAATGAAGAGACTTCCAATACTTAGATGGCTGAGTGAATTAAACATACCTCTGAAGCCCTCCCAAATTCCTCTCCAAGTTACTAGAAAGTTGCCTTGCTCTAGGAACAGGGAAGAAGGGCATGGGGGAAGGGGTAAAAGCATGGTGTCAGGAGCAGGGATAGTGCAGGTGGAGGGGGCTTGGATTGAGGTACAAGATCATCAGCAGCAGCCAGTTTTACAGTAGGGGGTATACAGCTAGGTTCCAAGCTTGGAGCCATCCATCAGAGAGACCCCATCCTCCAGCAAACCAGCAGTGCCTTAGGTAAGTGAGCAGTCTGTATAGCACAGCAAGGTAACAGCTCAGTGATCCCAGCCTAGCAGAAACTAATAGTGAGACCTTACCCCATTCTTGACCTGCAGTGAAGTTCTGCCCTGAGGCTGGCCAATAGAGAGACCCTGCTTCTGAGTCCTGTCAGCAAAGAAACCCTGTTTCCATAGCAACCCAGCAGCAATGTACCATTTCTGGGGCAGACCAGCAACAAGATTACTCCTCCAGGGCCTGTTAGAAGAGAGACCCTGTTTTCATAGCAACTGAGCAGCAGGCCTGGAGCAGGCCAGCAGCTAAAACTCAGGCATAGGAAAGGCCAACAGGAAGCATCCCCACCCACTTCAGTCTAAGTCAACAGGGTAAATTTTCCTTCAGAAAATGCAAAGTAGCTAAATTCTGATGTCCTGTAAAAGTCAGTAGTAAGACCCTGCATTCCACCATGAAAAGCTAGGGGAAATGCAGAAACAGATCTCAATTTTCAAATAAAAAGACCAAGTCACCAAAAAGGAGAGAAAAAACAAGCAAAAGAAATGACAACAAAAATAATAACTATTGAAAGTTGCTATGACGATAGGGGAAATCAATACATAAAAGAGTAATAAGGTTTACACATAAATATCAAAGAAAAATGTAATTTGGACTCAGAATCAAAAAGAATTCTTGGAAGAGCTTAGAAAGGACATTTAAAAAGTAAATTAGGTTAACTAGGAGAAAAACTGGGAAAAGAAATGAATAAGGTAAGCAAAGCAAGAAAAAAAGTAGTTAATAATATAGGGAAAAGAAATGCAAAATTTTACTGAGGAAAATAACTACCTGAAAAATAGAATTGGCCAAATGGTAAGAGAAGTACAAAAACTCACTGAAGAAAATAATTCCTTAAAAATCATAATTGAGTAGTGATTATATAATTGAGCAATAATGACTCTTAGACATCAAGATACAAAAAAACCCAAAAAAACAGAGAATAGAACATTTTAGCCATCAGACCTATTATTGAGGACAAACATTTTTGACCAAACAAGAGATAGCATCACAAGAAATAAAATAAATAATTTTGTTTACATGAAATTGAAAGGCTTTTGCAAAACAATGCAGCCCAAATTAGAAGAAAAACAGGAAATGAAGGGGGGAAATTTTATAACAATTTATCTGACAAAGTTCTAATTTTTCAAATAAAGAGTTGAAACAATTTTTTTAAGTAGAGCCATTTATCAGTTCATAAATGGTCCAAGGATATAAATAGGCAGTTTTTAGAAGAAGATATCAATGCTACCAACAGTAATGTGAAAAAAATGTTCTCAATCACTACTGATTAAAGGAAATACAATGAAAACAACTCAAATACTTACACCTATTAAATTGGCTAATATCTCAGAAAAAGAAAATAAGTACTGGGGGGATGTTTAAAAATTGAGACCATTTGTGGAGTTGTAAACTAGTCCAACCATTTTGGAGAATAATTTCTAAGTAGACCCAAAGGGCTATAAAATTCTGCCTACCCTTTGATTCTACCAAGATGCAGTACCACTATCACTACCAGGTTTATATCAAAAAGAGATCAAAGAAAAAGAAAAAAAAGGACTATTTGTTAAAAAAAACAAAAACAAAAACAAAAAAACACACATACCTATTCTTTTGGTGATGGCAAAGAATTAAAAATTGAATGAATAAATATAAACTGAAGAATGGATGAATAAGTTATGGTACATAATTATGATGGAATACTGCTGTGTATATGAAATGACAAGCAGGATGGTTTCAGAAAAACTCAGCAAGACTTGTATGAACTGATACAAAATGAAATGAGTAGAAAGATGAGAACATTGTATATATTTACAGCAACATGGCAAGAATGATTATCTGTGGATTTGGCTACTCTGATCATGGCAGTGATCATTCCAAAAAAAATGCTGATCTCTTCGAAAGAAAGAATTGGTGAATTTTGACTATAGATTGAAGCACACCTTTTTCTTACTTTTGTTTTTCTTGTTTTGTTTTTATGTGTGTGTCTGTTTTCTCCTGCAAAATGGATAATATGGAAATATATTTTGTGTTATATGACACATATAAATGATATTGCTTTGCTTTCCTAGTTGGGAGAGAATATGGAATTCAAAATGTTTTCTTAAAAGAATGTTAAAATATTTTGATACATAATTAAGAAAAATTTAATGAAATAAATAAAAAATACATTAAAATCCAATGTAAAAAAAGAAAAAAAAAGAAAAGAAACTTGTGTTCAGGAAACCACCTCCCACAATTGAGAGGTTTAGAACAAATGGCAAAAACCCTAGACTTCCTCAATCCCTTTATAGGCAACAGAAATCTGTTGGAATAGTGAAATAATTTGCCCAGGCCTTTATGCACTAGAGGCTGATAGTCCTTGTTATAATAAAAGTTTTGGTGTATATCTTGGGCTTTCTTGGATTTGGGGTGAAGCACATATCTTTTAGATTGAGTGTGGGACCTCTTTCTGACAAATTCTTATGTTAAATAGCATCAGGATAGTAGTAGGAATGCCACCTTATTTTTAAACTTCAAACTTTTGTTCAACAGTCTTGGTATAAATTCTAGATTATATTATTAAAGTCATAGTTTGTGTACATTTAGAAAGGAGAATCTTGATCACCATTAGCTAGAATAACATCGTTAAAAACAAATTATATTAGAAGAAGCTCTTTTTAATAGAAAGTAATTGACAAAGAAATGACATAGATGTGTTTCTGAATCTCAACGATGCATTCAATTGATTCTTAATGATATTCTATGTAAGATAGAAGAATGAATTTGATATATGGGTTAAAAGATGAATGAAAAGACAACTCAATAAATCATGATTAGTTGATCTACAAGGGGTTCTAAAAAGCTCCATTCTGTTTTATTTATTGTCATTATCAGTGATTAGATTAATGCATTCATTTCTAACATTTCTCCTGTAAGAGATTTCTTTGCTGTAATTCTACATGTGGTCTAGAATGGGTTTAGTGAGCTTGGCCTCTAAAGGAAGGATTTAGATAGACCTCATTCTTTTTGGCTTATAAAATACTGAGCCCAGTATACTGGAGAGACAGTGCATATATCAGCGATTCTCAAAGTTTGATCCAGAGAATCCTGGGGATCTCTGAAACCCTGTCAGAGGGTCTGTAAATTCAAAATTAGTTTTTATTTCTAATATGGTAAACATTTATAAATATAACCCACAAAAACACAGATACTCAATCATTTTTAATATTATAAAGATACTGAGAACAAAAGTTTGAATTATATCATAGTTTGTGATTTTTGTTCAGAGTTTTCCCATGAAAGGTAATGGGAGTGGTAAACTGGTAATCACAAACAATATAAGTTGTGTGGTAAATACTTTGTCCTTACTTTCCCAGAGCAAGGCAAGCTATATTTCCCTGTTCAATTTTCTATAGATACTCTTACGGGTCTTGGTTGTCTTTTCCCTTTTACTATTGCCTCATGTTTCTATTTTAATGTTATCTTCTTACTATTATCTACAAGTAATTATCACTACAGCACTATTTAACAAAGCAACATCAATTAGCTTTTGCCAAACCATATGTATTTAAGTGATATAGGAGCACAAATATTTGTCCCCCAATTTTTCAGGGACACACTAGACCCCATACCAGCTCATTCTCGGAGCATAATGAGCTCAAATTTAATGGAATTTCTTGTTGTTTGTTCTTGGTTTTCAAAAAATGCCAATGATATCGTAAGTTAATGTCTTGACTTGTTCATGAATTGGATTTAAATGATCCATAGTTGCAGTTGTCAGCTTCACTCTCTCTTCCAAAATCAGTAAAATCCAATAGGAAGACTACAGTCAAGATGACTAGTGATGGATGCTCCAGAATGCAGTTGTTGTGTTTGACATCTTCAAAATCTACAGCATCTGTTTTACCTGCCTTCATAGCCACTTGGACAAATTGTTCTCATCTACCTGTTCCACATAAGAAAGTCTTCCAAGATAGTTTTACTGTGGTGTGGCTGCTGTGCATGCTTTGTGGAGCCATCAGTAAGAGTTGAGTGTCAGTTGAACATCAAAGGTGGATGATCAGACTTGAAAAGGGCTTGATAAGCTCTCACACAAGAGATGCTAGTTCTCCTTTAACTCACCTCAATGGAAATCCTACATAGCCTTAGTTCACCAGTTTCATATTCTAATTATTGCTGGAAGATCCCTTCCTTCAGTTATAGCTAATCTGCTTTTTGAAAAATACTCCTCAATTCCTGAAGCACCAACGCTGGACCAGCTAGTTATAAATTCCACTGTGGAACTTAGTACTGGATATTTACTTCCTATATCCTTCCCCTAAAATGAAAGAATAAATGCTGAGGGAAAGAATTGTATTTTGTATTCCCAGGTCACATATTAGCCCCAGATAAAAAGAGTCCAGTTCCTTTTCCCCTATTTCATTGTCTTTCTATTTTTACCCAAATGCCATAAGCAAGAAGAAATCAGTCTCCAAATAGTGCCTTTTGAATGGCCCCCTTTTTTTTTTTTTTCTGCTTACATAAACTATCTAAAAGGCTCCTTTTCATTATGACTAGTAGGCAGGAACTGGTTCAAGAATATCTGCACATGCTCAAAATCTTTCCAAAGCATCCTATGATATGTCATAATAGCTCTCTGTAAGCAAATCCCCAGTTCTTCCATGTATGGAATTATATCAATCAAGCATGCTGATATGTGCTCACCACTATTCTGTTACAAGGTAAAGATTGTAGTTATTTTCTAAACACAAAGGAAATAGTTAGGAGATAAAAATGCCTCGCAAAATGCTTTGAAGGAAAAAAAGACCTTAGGAGAATGAGTGCAAGTAGGGAAATTGAGCGAAAGAGAGGTGTTACAATTAATTTTGTTCAACTTTTCCCCCCTTCTTGCATGTTAATCCTTAGTTATATGGGAGAACTCTAGAGAAAGGAGAAGGGAAATGACAGGAAATGACAGTGATGTCAATACAAAAGATATCAGTAATTTGTTTTTAAAAAAGTTATTAATGTGGCAAACATTTGAAGGCCTGTCATGTACAAAGGGGAATTAGACCTGCTTAGAGAAAAACAGCAGAATGACAAGTTGCAGAGAGGCATATTTTAACACAATACAGTCTGAGTGGAATGAATTGACTGGGGAAAGGGAATGGATTGTTCCTTCTCAAGAGAAGTCTTCAAATACAATCTGGATGACCACTTTTAACTTGAATAGAAATAGTTTGAATGCAAATAGGGCTTTAGGCACTAGAAGAGGAGGAAATGACTTTTGTGATATGATTTTAGAGGTCTCAAGAATATGTCCTTGATACCCAAGGAAAAAAAATAATAATTCCTCAGCTGCTTGTTAATTGTGAAAAACCCTTCGAATGGGAAACAAACATTTCATTCTACAATTAGAGATATTTTAAAATGGAAATATATTTCAGAAAGGAAGTACATTAATAGGTCAAAC
This sequence comes from Sminthopsis crassicaudata, assembly GCF_048593235.1. Taxonomy (NCBI): domain Eukaryota; kingdom Metazoa; phylum Chordata; class Mammalia; order Dasyuromorphia; family Dasyuridae; genus Sminthopsis; species Sminthopsis crassicaudata. The sequence goes on from NC_133619.1 coordinate 106,895,214, forward strand.
CATCTTAAAAAATGGATACCATGAGAGCCTTTCTTATGAACAGGTTTTCATAAGGGACAGGATATAGTATTTAGAAATTGTAAAAGGGAAGAAGATGAAAATGTGAAGGGTAGGGCAATGAAAAAGAGCAGTAAAAAAAGAGGAAGATAAACTGAAGAAAAATTTTATTTACTTCAATTTTGCTTAGGGTCAACCTTATCTCAATGTCTAGTTCTAAAAGTCTACCGTAAGGGAAATACTGTGATGTGGCTTTACTGTTTTCATTTTATTCCTGGCTTAAAACAGATCTTCAGACTGGTCTCTTTTCTTTTTCCTTCAACAATTGACAAAATCTCAGTTAGTCCAGGAAACCTTACTTGATTAAGCCAGATAAACAAGCTATAAACTATGCTCAAAGAGTCCTAAAAATTACTTAGTATTGATTTTTCACAATATATTTTAAATATAAAATATTTTACTCAGAATTGTTTTTGAGGTCTACTTTAATGTTTCAATGCAATTACTAACTATTGAAACTTTCCCCCCTATATTCAATCATCAGTTACACTCACTTTATACTTTTGTAAGTCAAATGACATTCTAAATTAAAGAGTCCTAGGCAACACACACACGTATGTATTAATGTTAATTTTTGATTAATATTAATAATTATATAACTATTGGATTTTCTTAAAATAGAATATACCTGATTATTTTTTTTCTACTTGTACTTCTTGTTATTATATAAAATGGACCCCAGAGAGCTTCTAACCCAGCCCCTCTACAATGGGTAACGTACATGGGAATTGTGTTATGTCCAAGATCATACAGTAAGGATCAGAGGCAAAATTTGATCAAAACTACTGCTTTTTCTATTATCTCATGCATACTGCCTCTGGAATGCTATACTTTGTTGCTGCTGTTATTTGATGGTTTCAATAATATTCAACTATTTAGGATCTCATTCCGAGTTTTCTTGGCAAAGATGCTGGAGTGGTTTGCCATTTCCTTCTCATTTTACAAGTATGGAAACTGAGGCAAACATTCACAAAAAATGACTTGTCCAGAGTCCCACAGCTAATGAGTATCAAAGGCCAGACTTGAACTCAAGAAGATGAATCTTCCTGACTCAACTGGCAGCACTCTATCTACTGTACCTAGTTCTCCTACATTGCCTGGAATACTACTATATCATCTGTGCCTAAATGTTCTCTCCCTCAAATCTGTCCTCATCAATTTTGCCTGTTCTATATATAGAATCTAATCTATGGGTTGGAGGGGGGTGGGGGGAGAAAAGGGAGCTGCAATGTGCAAAATTAGGTTTCCACAAAATTAGGTTTGCACAATGTCTAATTCATTTGCTAATAATGAGTTTCATATTTAAAATATCCCAGATCTGTCTTTTAAAAACATTGCATCATATATTTAGAGCTAGAAGGGCATGATGGTGGAGGCTGGAAGTTGTCTGAGTTCTCTCCAGTTTTCCTCAGAAATGCTAAATCAAGTTTCTAAATAGATACTGAAGTGACAGAAGCCACACGAATCTGGAGTGAAACAATTTTCCAGCTTAAGATATCTTGAAAGAACTTTGGATTTCACTTGGGCAAAAGGGGACTGCAGCCTAGTTCAGGTACTTTGCAGGAAATATAATGGGAAGCTCTTAGTCAAAGCACGGAGAAGTAATAGAGAGTCTTTGTCTTAGCTCAGTAGGCCAGTGATTCAGCAGGCCAGTTTTGAGACTTTTAACTAAAGTACAGAGGGCAAATTGTAAATCCTAGAATCCCTGCACAACAGGCCAGGCCAATCTAGCACAGTAAGAACACCTACAGTATTTCTGGCCCCAGTGCATAAAACCAGTGAGAAGCTCTTTTCCCCCAACTTCCCCTGCAAAAGAAGCTTCACATGGTGTCCCTTGTGCCCTAGAAACAGAGTTCAACTTTTTAAAATGAGCAAAAAGGCAAAAAATAAAAAGCTACTATGGTAATGAGGAAGAGAAAAACTCAATTCCATTAGAAGACAGCAATGCAAAATGCTTACATACAAAGCCTCAAAGGGATACAAGTTGGTCTGAAGTTCAAAAGGTTCTCTTAGAAGAGCTCATAAATGATTTTAAAACTCAAGAAAGAGAGGTAGCAAAACACTGGGAAAAATAAATGAGAGGGATGAGGAGAATTATAGGGGGGACCACCAGCTTTGGGGGTGGGGGGGAATGGAATCAATGGCTTGGGAAAGGAAGTACAAAAATTGATTGAAGAAAACTATTTAAAAATAGATTTGGTAAAATGGACTTTTATATATATACTGAAGAAAACAACTCCTTAAAAAAAGAATTGGTGAAATGGGGGGGGGGGGCAGGGGGAATTCACTAAATGAAACAACACCTTTAAAAATAGAATTGGCCAAATGGAAAGAGTGGTGAAAAGCTAGTTGAAGAAAATGATACATTAAAAATTAATATTGGAAAAATTAAATCAAATGACTCAATGAGACATCAAGAGTCAGCCAAAAAAAAAAAGAAAAAAAAAGGAAGAAAATGAAAAATATTTCACTGGAAAAAATAACTAACCTGGAAAATAAATCCAGGAGAGATAATTTACGAATTATTGGACTAACTGAAAGTCATGATCAAAAAAAGAGCCTGGACAACATTATTCAAGAAATCATCAAGGAAAACTGCTGTGATATTCCAGAACCACAGGGTAAAGTTGTTATTGAAAGAATCTACTGATCAACTCCTGAAAGATACCCCAAAATGAAGACTCCAAAGAATACTGTAGCTTCATTCCAGAATTATCAAATCAAGAAGAAAATACTGCAATCATCCTGAAAGAAATATTTTACATATTGAGAAGGCAAAAATCAGTATTACCCAGTTCTTAGCAGCTTCCTTGTTAAAGTCCTGGAATGTGATATTTCAGAAGACAAAAGAGTTTGGAGTACAACCAAGAATCAACTATCCAGAAAAACTGAGCATTATCTTTCAGGGAAAAAGATAGACATTCAATAAAATGAAGAATTTTCAATTATTTCTGTAAAAAAGACCAGAAATAAACAGAAAATTTGACTTTCAAATACAAGACAGGAAAGAAGCATAAAAGGTAAACAGGAAAGAAAAAAAAAAAGTTATTTAAAGGTTAAGCTGTTTACATCCCTTCACAGAAAGATGATACTTGCAATTGTACTGTTTCTTAGGGCAGTTAGAAGGGGAATAACATAGATTGAGGATATGGGTTTTAAGTTAACTTTGGTATGTTAACTGCTTAAAAAAAGAAGGAGTGGAAAAGGATTATACTGGGAGAAGAGTAAAGAGCTGGTAAAAATAGGATAAATTAACATGAAAAAACACAGAAGACCTATTACAGTAGAGGGAAAGAAGGTTAGAGGATGAGCATTGTTTGAACCTTAATTTCATTGTACAAGGCTCAAAGAAGGAGAAACATGCAATTTGTATATAGAAATTTATCTTACCCTATAGGCAATTCAAAGGGAAGGGAGAAAGAAAAGGGAAGAGTAAAGACTGATAGAAGGGAGGGCAGAAATACAAAAGGGAAAGGAGTAAGAAAAGAGGGGGGAGTTGATAGAAAGAGGGTCGACTGAGGGAGGTAGAAGACAGAAGCAAAACATTGGTGAGGAGGGAAAAGGGTAAAAAGAGAGAGAAAAGTATTAATGGGGGAAAAGATGATGGAGGAATACAGAGTAAGTAATCATAACATAATCTCACAACTATGTTGTGAATGGGATGAACTTTCCCATAAAACAGAAACAGATAGCAGAGTGGATTAAAAACTAGAACTCTGCATTATGTTGTTTGCAAGAAAAACATTTGAAGTAGAGAGATGCATACAAAATAAAGGTAAATGACTGGAACAGAATATATTATACTTCTGCTGAAGGAAAAAAAAAAAAAGGCACAGATAAGTGATCCTGATCTCAAAGCAAAAGCAAAACATTGATCTAAATAAATGAGATAAGGAAGAAACTACAACTTACTAAAGGGTATCATAATTAATGAAGTAATATCAGTGCTAAATATATATGCACCAAGCAATATAGCATCTAAATTCTTAGAGGAGAAGTTAAGTAAGTTGCAGCAAGAAATATCAAAACTATATTAGTGGGGGATCTTAAGCTCCCTGTCTCAGAACTAGCATTAGAAGGAGTCTCAGAAACCATCTTTTAGCCTTCTCAATTGGCAAATGAGAACTTAAATTCTAGAGAGTTTTCTCAGGGTCACACAGCTGCTGTGTCTAAGGTAGGAGTCTAAATCAAGTCTTTTTGACTTCGTGTAATTCTCTACCCTCTACACCACCTAGCTGCTTTACCTGTGTGACCCAGGACAAGTCAATCAGCCTGTCTGAGCTTTAGTTTTCTAATCTGTAAAGTAGGGGTTGCACTAATGGTTTCTGAGGTTCCTTCAAGCTCTAAAATTATGATGGTAAAATACAATAAGTGGGAGGTGAGGTGACACGGAAAGTAGATGTCATGTTTCTTAGAAAATTGACTGATTCCCTTTAAAATTGTACTTTTACAAGAGTTCTAAGAAGTCACACAGTTTTAAAGAAGCTACTAGTAACAGAGTATACTTATCTCACTCAATTTGGAAGCGCACAAGCCTCTCAAGGATTTACCCCCCTGTTGATCAACACTGAAGCTTTGACCTATGTTTCTAATCTGGACCAGTGTGTCCCATTTTCATTCCATCCCCCTCCACTGTCCCAGCAGTCCAGAGTCATCTTGCCTTTACCATATTAATGGCACAATTAGTGCAGATACCTAATCTGTATTATTATTATTGAAACTCAGAACCAGAGTACTCAAGAAATCCATCAGCTTCAATTCACAGGATTGTGGGCCACTTTTATCAGCCATAATTTTCTTCTTCAGTTGTTTCAATCAAGTAAGACTCCTTGTTAATCCATTTAGAATTTTTTTTTTTGGCAAAGAGAAAAGAATCCTTTGCTGTTTCCTTCTCCAGCCCATTTTACAGATGAGGAAACTGAGATAAACAGCATTAAGGGACTTGCCAAGGCTCATTCTTTTAGTAAATGTTTAAAGCCATATTTGAATTTATGAAGAAGTGACCTGGTGTTTGCATACACACACACACACAAATGTACATATTATTTTTTCTTTAAGGTTACCAAAAAAGAAGATAATGCACTTCATTCTCCCTTCAATTCCCATATAAGAAAGAACTTGATACTACAATTAGTAACAACATACAGGAAAGAAACATTTTCTACATCTTAAACAATGCATTTAGATGTAGCAAAATTATACAGATCCAAAGCAGACTGACCCCAAAAAGGGTAAGGCTCAGGAAAAGTATTGGTGGGTTAGTGATGACCCTATCTCAATTTTCTTTAAATTCCCTCCATCTAAATATTGGCTTTCCATGGAGCACATTCAATACATATCTATATGCATTAGGACAGCCTTCAACTGGACATGGTAGGAAGCTGGGAGCAGAGATCACAAAAGGGAGTCAGCCAGGTTTTTATTCTAACACTGGTGAGGAAGAAAAAAAGAATTATGGCAGAGGCTCCCTTCTGCTCTTTCTAGGGAGGGAGCATTGCCTGGCACAAAGGATTGAGCTGAATATTTCTGATGTGCCCCACAGAGTTGCTGCTGGTAAGAATTTTTTTTTCTAAAAAAATAGCTATATGCTGAGAGATATTGAATTTTTAAAAAAAGAAAAAAAATTGATGTGAACTTAGAACATATTATTTTGATATGAAGAAATTGAGACAACGTGGAGGAAAATTTAAATTCAAAAAGCTAAAACAATATAATTCTATATGGATTAATTTACACTCAAAGAAGTTCAATGCCAGTAATCTGTAATATTAAAAAAATGTAGCTTCTTTTTCAATTAATCCTTTTTGACTACTAAGAATGAATATTAGAATGGTAACAACTGGTTCTATAAATAAGAATAACAAAACGTTGTCGAGTTGGTGAACCCCAAAATCATCCCCCACATATTCTGATATTCCCTTTGATTCTCTTTAGTTTTAAAACTGAGTCAACAATCTTTAAAATACATTAAAAATATTCTTTGTTGTATTGTTATGTCTGATTCTTCATGATCCCATTTGAAATTTTCTTGGCAAAATATTGGAGTGGTTTGTCATTTTTATCTTCAACTCATTTTGCAGATGAGAAAACTGAGGTAAAAATAGGGTTAAGTGATTTTTCGAAAATCACTTACCTATTTAGTGTCTGAGGCTCGAATTTATCTTAGATCTTCCTGATTCCAGACCTGGTGTCCTATTCCCTATACCACCTAGCTGTCCTTCTACCCCTTGTCCCATATTCTTTGTTAGGGAATTAGTAGAATATAAGCTCTTTTGTCTAAAACAGCTTAACAATAATTAGAATAATGAGCTTTTGAAAATGTGTAAGCCAATTCACTGATTAACAAAGGAGACAACTGAGAAAAGGCCAATCAGATTTTGGGGACTGTTAAGGTTAGTTACTTAGTCTATTCTTCAGAGTCAGAGGCTGAGAAGTTAATAGACTTAAATTATTTTTCTATTTCTAACACTATTGTGTTTCTAGACTTTGTCAATTTAACATGTCATTGTGTGGAGAATGCTGGACTTGAGTCAGGAAAATTATGGTTTCAATTCCATTTTAGACTTAAAAGTCACATGATTTTGAAAAAAATTATTTAAAGCCTCTAAGCCTAGTTTCTTCATTGGTAAAAGGAAAGAATTGGTCTAAATAAGGTCCCTTCAATCTATGAGATTATGATCCTACTAATATTTTCTATTTCAATTTTTTGATTTGTTAAGAAAAAAGTAATACTAATATCACCTACATCATAAGGCTACTGTGAATATTAAATGAGATTTTTCAGGGTGCTCCAAAAATTTTTAGTCTTACTTTAAACTAATAATTTAAAGCTACACTGACATTTTTGCAAAACCTGTATAAAAAGAATGAAAAAAGAGAAAGGGAAAAAGTATTAAGCACTTGTGTCAGACACATTACAAATATAATTGAAACAACTATGGGAGGTAGATTCTATTATTACTCACATTTTGCACATCAACAAACTGAAATAAATGAGTTGTGACTTAACTTGGATCACACAGCTAGTATACATCTGAATTCAGATTTTAACTAAGGTCTTAATGATATCCACTACTCTATCTACTCTATGTTAAGTGTGAACGATTATTATAATTTCTTCATTTTTTTTCATCAGGAAAACAATGATGCATCCACTAAAGTCCCATTTCAATGTCAAGGTTGAGGAGAATCTCAATTATATATAACAATACCAATAAAATCCAAGGCATGGGAAATCTCCTTATCCTGGAGAATATTTGATCCAGAACTCAATGAAAGGGGAGAAACCAACCTAGTTCATCACAGAGGAAGCACATCAATAGGAAGCTGGTCACAGAGCAATGGATTTCCTCATGAAGTGGACCTAATGAAGTAGAAAGAGATTTTGACTTCTCTCTGTAAAAGAGTATCCATATCAAAAACAAAGCAAAACAAAGCTTATAACCCTGAAGTATTAGAATTAAATAAAATTACATTTAAGGTAATCATTTGTTAATCCACTCACAGTAAAATTCATACTTTTAAAAGTTTGTTTATTCCAGTAATTGGTTTACACTGAATCATTTAAACATTTTTGCCTAACCCCCACTTGTAACCAATGGCAAATATCTACAAGATGTATGGGTAGAATTGATAAAATAATCACTGACTATGAAACAAAAGGAGATAACTAGACTATAGGGGATTAAATTCATGTCAGCATCATTAATTATGCTTTTCCTACTTGCCTCATCATTTCCATTGGTGGACTTCCTAGGTAACAAAGTAGAGTACTTCACATTGATTCAAGAAGACCTGAATTCAAATAATACTCCAGACATTAGCTTATGACACTAGATAAACCATTAACTCCTTTCATCTCATTTTCTTCTTCTGTAAAATGAGGACAAAAACAGCGTACTTTGTCTTAAGAATCATATGAGAAACCATATGCAACATTAAGACATATAAATGCTAGAGACTTCTATTGAAGATTCAAAATAAAGCAAAAGGGATAAAATGTATATGAAAATATTTTGTAAGAGTTGAGAGTTATAAATGCCAAGTATTGAATTATGACTGTATTGTTGAGCAACAACACTGGTATGAAGGATTTCCACCTACTTACCTTTCCTCAAACTCACTGTTTCAGCCAGGCGAATCTATGAACTATTCCTTACATATAAACCAGTGGGCACACCTTTCATAACTTCCCACTTTGTACCAAATAACTTGCTTCTCATTCGTCAAAGCAGCTTTAAAATTGTTTCTTTGGACTTTCCTAAACTTGCCTCACCTAATTCTAATGTACAGAAATATTTAAAAGGTATTTCTGTTTGGCTCCAATTGATTGTGTGTGTATACATATATATATATATATACATACATATATATATAATAATGTATATATATGTGTATGTATGTATGTATTCCTTCTGTTTCTGCTCTTTGTTTTCATTTTTATGTGGAATTATCTCCTTTGTATTGGTGGCACAGTGGGTGGAGTGCCAGGCCTGGAGTCAGGAGCACTCATCTTCCTGAGTTCAAATTCAGTCTCAGCTACTTACTAGTGATGCAAACGAGCAAGAGACTTAACTCTGCCTCAGTTTCCTCATCTGAAAAATAAGTTGGAAAAGGAAATGGCAAATCACTTCAATATCTTAATCAAGAAAACCCCAATTGGGGTCACAAAAAGACAGACACAAATGAAAAATGACTGAACACAGCTTAACAGCAGCCAACAACAAATGCTTTAAATAGTTTGTTCTATATGAATAACCCCTAAATACACTTGCTTTTTTTGACTTAATAGTATTTCTAATGAGGTAGCAGACTTTAGATATATACTCCCAATGTGGCCTATTAGGTAATGAAATTATTTCTTTAGATTAATATCACATACAATGCCTCAGACAAGTAAGCATTCTAATTGCCTTTCATTACTGCTGCATAGTGGTTCAGAAACAAAGTGTTGAATCTGTGATTTCAGATTTTCTCTTTTATTAATTACAATTTAAATGAGGCTTCTTGAAATGGTGTTCTACTTCTCTTCTCTGCATCTAGGAGGGTGCAGGCAATATGTTTCCTAAGGCCTGGAGAGGAGAATGAATGTCTCCCTTCCAGCTTCTCTCATTTTTCCCCTCACAATGAAAAGCTTAAATAAGCACCAGCAAAGTAGCATAGGTAAATCACATTGGAAACATAGCAAATATTGGTGGGACGGTGGCCAGCATGTAATGGAGAAGAATGTGATTTCTTGATGGATATTGGCTCCCTATAACATTACTATATATACTTCCTTTTTACATACTGAATAGGCAAAAATAGACTCAGATTGTACTTGTTGAGTGCACTGCCCCAAATCACTGACTTACCAGACTTTCCAGTGACCATTCTTAATATCTTTTGGAAACAAATATTTCCTTTAGTTATATACTTACAATAATACGAATGGGCTTAATATTATGATACTGGTATGTACCTATCTTTTTATGGGAACTTCCTCCAATGGTGGACATCACGCCTATTCATATAGGAGTATGCTAGTATATGTTTAACAAGTATATCTCCCAAGACACTTTAAGCTTTAATGTACATTATTAACATTTTCTCCATCATTTTTAAAAGTTTAAACAATTTACAAAACACTAAAGCAATCCCTTATTTGTTTACTTATTTCCAAGATGTAAAAACTCACTGACAATTGACTGTCATGAAGCTCATTCTGATTCCAGCCTACTCCCATGTTCATGTCTTTTCATAGTGAGTCACTCCTATTCACACGTTCCTTCAAATACCTCACTGAAAAAGAAACTACTCAATAAATTCAGAGCCTTCTTTTGAATCTTTTTACATTACCTAGGCAATAGAGAATATGAGTTATCTCACTCCATGACCAGAATATCTAATCTTTTGACCATGAATCTACTCTGTGATATTCTTTGTGCTGATTTTGATATAAATTTTCATGGAACTTTTGTGCAGCCTATTCATAGTCATCATGCACCACTACGTTGCCCTTTGATTGGCCTACAAATTTAATTCTTCAGAGGATATGGAATTCCATGATCCATAGCCAAGTAGCAACACTGGAAGGATATTAATGTTAAAAAGCTCCAGGGAAAAGGTTGGGACTATTAAAAGAAGAGGATAGATTCCCACAAGCAATCCAGTCTACTTTCTTCTCCCTATTAAATTTTGGGTCCAACTTATCCACCTAAAGTTTCCAATCAAAGGATACTTAATGATTGACCAATACTATAGACTGCATGTCTCCTTATATGTCACAAATGATAGACATACTTTTTTTTAGTTATTAATTTTTTTTTATTATAGCTTTTTATTTACCAGATATATGCATGGGTAATTTTACAGCATTGACAATTGCCAAACCTTTTGTTACAATTTTCCCTCTCCTTCCCTCCTCCCCAGATGACAGGTTGACTAATACATGTTAAATATGTTAAAGTATAAATTAAATACAATATATGTATACATGGATAGACATACTTTAAAAAATATTTTATTAAAAACTTAACGTTAAATGTCAATACAAAAACAACTGCACACTAATTATATTTAAATAGATGGATTCTGATGCCCAAATTGTCAATACTCTATTTGTAATTTTTTCCTTTCAAATCCACATCAAGATTCTTATTTATTTTCAGTTTTAAGTTGATAATGTATATTTCATTATGCTATATCTGCATTTTTCCCTTTTCACTATTCCATAAAGCTCTGTCCAGATTCTTTTATAATTTATGCATTTATTCATCTTAATTAATTTGAAGTAGTAATATAAAATACATTGTTCAAGAGTATTCAGATAAAAATACAATTGGGAAAGAGTTAACAAATGAAAATATAATAGAACACAGATAATGTTAATATGTGATTTTCTAAGTCAATTAAGTTATCTGAATTGATTCAGGTTTCCTTAGTTGTCCCATTTCTGTTTGAGTTTGACACCAGTGCTTTATAAGTCACTTTCAAGTGTGTGTTTTTTTAAACCCAATAACATATAATGCCACTATGAAGATCTTTCAAAAAATAACTGTTTTGTTTGTTCTTTGGAACAAAATCATCAAAATATATTTCTTTCAAAGAAATTATTGGATTAAAAGGTATGACTAATTTTTTTTATAAATTTCATCACCTATACCAGATTAAGCAGCCTATAAATTTGCAATTTCACCAGCAATAAATAAGTGCACCTGTTTCATCAAACGATATTGTTTCCTATCTAAATTTATTTTATTGGGGCAGCTAGGTGGCGCAGTGGATAGAGCACCAGCCCTGAACTCAGGGGGTCCCGAGTTCAAATATGATCTCAGACACTTAACCTTTCCTAGCTATGTGACCCTGGGCAAGTCACTTAACCCCAGCTTTAGGGGGGAAAAATATTTTATATTTGTGTTATATCCTTTCCTTCCACCTATCCTCAATTATACTTTTCTTAAATTAAAAAAAAGAGGGAAAAATCAGCAAAATTTTGCTGAAGTTAGCAAAATCCAATTCAGCAAAACCAATCAATATAGTTTCTACAACACTAAATTCTCTTGCTCTAATTATTTTGTTTTTCTTAATTTCTATAAATTTAACAATTAATCAAGAATATTTTATTTGATTATTAGAAATTCATGTTTCCTTTTGAAAATGATTTGTAAATATTTTATAATCAATTACTTACTTATACATTGTTGAATGGAAATTTCCATTGTAATGTATTTTTATTAGTTTCTCATATATTTTATATAATGGATTTTTTTTAAAAAAATTACCATAAATATCTATTTTCTTCTAATTGCTTTGCTTGTAGTTGAACAGAAATTATTTATTTTTCAAAATGCATTATAATGACACAAATTTAATTGATCCAGAGTAATCCCTTTTATTTTTTCCTTTTTTGAATTATCTTTGCAACTGAGATAAATATTTCATTCTATTTTTCTCCATCTTTTCTGAGTTTTTTTAATTTAATATTTGTTGCTCATTCCCATGTAATTAACAGTATATATAAATGAGGGCTAAAATCTATTTTTCTAAAAAATGGAGACTTTGTATTCTTTAATTATTTTCTAAAGTGTTTGTTTTTTAATTAATCTTTTGGTTCAATTTGTTTAAATATCTGGAATATTCTTTTTTTTTTTTTTTAATTCATTTTTCCAAATTATCCCCTCCCTCCCTCCACTCCCTGCCCCTGATGGCAGGCAATCCCATACATTTTACATGTGTTACAATATAACCTAGATACAATATATGTGTGTAAATACCATTTTCTTGTTGCACATTAATTATTAGCTTCCGAAGGTATAAATAACCTGGGTAGATAGACAGTAGTGCTAACAATTTACATTCGCTTCCCAGTGTTCCTTCTCTGGGTATAGTTATTTCTGTCCATCATTGATCAACTGGAAGTGAGTTGGATCTTCTTTATGTTGAAGATTTCCGCTTCCATCAGAATACATCCTCATACAGTATTGTTGTTGAAGTGTATAGTGATCTTCTGGTTCTGCTCATCTCACTCAGCAACAGTTGATTTAAGTCTTTCCAAGCCTCTCTGTATTCCTCCTGCTGGTCATTTCTTACAGAGCAATAATTGGAATATTCATTTTCTTCCACTGTTTCTATTAAGCTTAGAACCTGAAAATTCTAATAACAATCAAGGGGAAAATCTAAATGCCAGAATCTCACAGGGCCTGGCCACCCCCACCCAGCACCAGAAGTCAGTCAATGCTGATTCAATGCAGCCACAGCCTCTTGTACAGGAAACCTCTACTTATAGAGGAAGCTTGGAAAACCTCCCCTGCCCTAAAAGTAGACCTTAACATTTAAAAAAATTAATAAAAAAGTAAAGAGAACTCTGACCATATACAGTTTTTAATGGTGAAAGAGAAAAACAGATTTCAAACCCTGAGAAGACTAAAAGCAGATTGTCTCCAGATGAAGCCCCAAAAGGTGATACAAACTGGTCCCCATCATACAAGGCTCTTCTAGAAGAAATTAAAAGAGAGTTAGAAGAAAAATGGGGAAAGGAAATGAGAACTTTGCAAGAGGGTTTGGAAAACACATATAACTCATTAAAAGATAGATTTGATAAAATGGAAAAAGGAAACAACTCTTTAAAAAACAGAATTTGTGAAATAGAAAAAGAAAATAACTCCTTAAAAAACAGAATTTGTGAAATGGAAAAAAAATTCCATAGAACAAAACAACTCATTTAAAAATTCAATTGGACAAAAAAAAAAAAAAGTAAAAAAAATAAATGAAGAAAATAATTCACTAAAATTCAGAACTGAATAAATGGAAACGAATGACTAAATGAGACAACAAGATGTAGTAGCTTTTAATCCTTAACATATTATTGCTACTTTGGAATTAGAGGAGTGAGGTTTCTCATTGATTTCTGAAGGAGCAGAATAACAAAGAATTCCCTGGAGTTTTTTAAGCTAAATTCGGGTAAGAAAGTCAAAGGCTGTCTGTACATTTGTTATAGGACAAAGAAAATGGAGAAAGTTCTTTGAACAGAATCTGCTCCTGGATGATGGGTCTAAATCTTTTGCTTTTAATTACACAAACATTTCCTACTGACTGCCTCCTTTACACAAGCATACACAATTCTGTTGTAACAAAGAAAAAGTTAAATCAATCTAACTGACATAGTGACTATGTCTAACATTACATAGCCATAATTCATTCTCCCTAGGTTTCTAATCACAAGAAGAGATATGTTTTATCATAAATTCAACTTTTAACTAAAAACATCATTTTGATGATTTACCTTCTGTAATACAGTTTGAAATCTGATATTATATCCCCTTCATTCTTTCTCTTAAGTTTCTAAATAACATTTCTCTAAATATATTTTCTATTATTTGACTAGGTCTGTAATATAACCCTTTGGAGTCTGATTGATATCACTAAATCCAAAATTTAAGCATAATAAGTTTATTTAATGTATACAATTAATAATTTTTGTTATATTGGTGCAGCATAGCTCAATGAATCACTTTCCAATTATTTGTCTTCCTTTTTGTAATATTTTATTTGTATTTATATACTTCTCAAGTTTGAGTTATATTATCAGCCTAATCACTTCTATTACACTGAAATAATATAAATGGATTATATTCTTAGGATCATGAAGGAATTGTCTCCATTTCAATTTCATATCTTTGACATAGATATTCCTTGGCAAAATCTAACTAATATTTAGTGGATAGAATGCTAATTCTGAACCTCTAAAAATGGAGCCAGTAGAAACCCAGATGACAGTAAAGACAGATACCTTCAAATACTTCAGAGTACCTATCTGAACGTAGATTCAACTATTTGATCCTGAGAAAATGGGGCCAGAGTATATGTTTTATACTAAAATTCTATGATTGTCCATGTTCTGTGGGTTCTAGAGTACCATAAAATATTTATCAATTCCCTCAAAATAAGTTCCACAGCATTTTCCATGTGTGAAACTATTTTAGCCAGGCTTAGACCCACACACACATGCCAGATTACAAAAGTTGTTGCCTTTGGCCACCATTCTTTTTTTTTTTTTTGGAAAGAAAGTGAGTCAATTGTCTATTATCTAAGGAACTTTCTGGATTCTGGTCTTCTTGTGCTATAGTTTTATAATGTTTAAAGTAAAAAATTTAAATGTACAATTTATTGTGATTGGTTGTTTTAATTTCTAATATCCATTTCCCATTTCCACTTATTTTTCCCATTACTGAATATTTTTAATAGTTCAGAACTTGGTTTTAATTACATGTCACACTTCTTTTAATATTATTCTTTGATTTTGATTGATTTTTAGCTTTTTAATAATTCTGATCTTTTTTGCTTATTCATCTAATTTTGTTTGCTTTATAAGAGCCTCACTTGGAACCATACTTGAAAACTGAATCCACCCAGAAAGAAAAATGCTATAGTGGAAGTACTTGTGTTCCCTGAATTAAACTGCAGATATTACTCTAAGCTCTCTCATTAATCACTAACTCATATTAAACCAGTTTGTTCAATCTCCAGACTTTTGTCCCCTGTCAATCCTGAATATTGGATGCTCCAGGGGACCCATATGCCCTCTTAGAGTAGATTAAAATAAAGAAATTGAATCAGATAACACCCCACAAGTCCTTAGACATCTAAATTTATTATCCTCTCATTTTATAATCTTAAGAAACATGGGCCTTGTTTGGTTAAGGAGTCTCCTCAGGTCCTAACTCCATCAAAATAAAGACTTATTGTAGGATCTCTTGTCTTGATTTTTTTCTCATTTCCCTCTTTCTCTACTTTCTTTGAATGTGTTTTGACATGCTCCATTCATTCTCCCATCTATATAAAAACAACTTCCCATTCACTGCCTCTGATGCATTTATCCCACTGCTTTGAACCTACAGTTGTTTAGGTCAACAGATCAAAGAATCTGCTTGTTATTTTTCTTTCTAAACCAGACCAGAGGGGGAAGATGTCTACAGCTTCCTCTTGTCACTTGCCTCTTTTCTTCCCATCTGAATGACAGTCCTATGAGTTACCTGTTTTACTTTAAGAAAGAGTGTGGCATTTAATTCTTGAAATGTTAAAACAACGATTTCTCTTTCTCTACTCCTGACTCTTAAATTCCTAATATATTTAATCTTAGATTAGATCAGACAATCTTCCCTTAGCCTTCAACCAGAATAAGTATTTAAACAGGCATAGGAGAACTGGGAGTAGCAGCTCTTTCTGGACCACTTTCTGGTTCTAGGTCAGCCATCACTTGGGAAACAATTCCAATGGACAGTGGCTGGGCCTTCCCTATCAACTATCCACTAACTGTTGTAGGCAGGATAAGCAAGTCAGCATAGCTGAAGGAGAGGCAGGAAGAAGCCAAGAGAGAGATACAATACCTTGACCATCACCTCCCCTCACATCCTGAAAGTCTGTCCCTCCTCCCCCTCATTGATTAATAATCTCAGTTTTTCAGGAATGTTATTTTAGGTATATTCTTTTTTTTAGGTATATCTTTTTTTAGGTATCTCTCTCTCTCCCTCTCTCTCTCTCTCTCTCTCTCTCTCTCTCTCTCTCTCTCTCTCTCTCTCTCTCTCTCTCTCTCTCTCTCTCCCTCTCCCTCTCTCTCTCTCTCTCTCTCTCTCTCTCTCTCTCTCTCTCTCTCTCTCTCTCTCTCCCTCTCTCCCTCTGTCTCCCTCTCTCTCCCTCTCTCTCTCTCTCTCTCTCTCTCTCTCTCTCTCCCTCTCTCTCCCTCTGTCTCCCTCTCTCTCCCTCTCTCTCTCTCTCTCTCTCTCTCTCTCTCTCTCTCTCTCTCTCTCTCTCTCTCTCTCTCTCTCTCTCTCTCTCTCTCTCTTTTTAAAGACTATGATATGCTAAATTTCATTATATATTAGGAGTAGTCCTGAGCAATTATCCATGTGAAGGGAAGAGATAAGTGGAGCTATGAAGATTAAAATGTCACAGAACTAGTGATAACTGAGGTTGTATAGTATAATAGAAAGATTGTTGTTTTTGGAGCCAGAGAACCTGAGATAAAATCCTACCTCTGATACCAGTTATGCGATTTTAGGAAAATGATATAACATCTCTGTATCTCGATTCTCATATATAAAATGTGGAGTTTCTAGTTTTATATCAGCTAACATTATATAGCATTTTGTGATTTATAAAGTATTTTGCATATGTTATCTTTTTTAAATTTTTCAATGGCATTTTATTTTTCCAAATATATGTAAAGATAGTTTTCAGCTTTCGTTTTTGTAAGACTTTGTGTTCAATGCATATGTTATTTCATTTAATTATCATAACAATTTATGGTGTAGGTGCTATTATTATATAGATTTTACAAAGGAGAAAACAGGAGAGGGGTTAACTTATTTGTCTAGGGTCCTACAACTAGTGTCTGAGGGAGGATTTGAATTCAAGTTTTAGTGTTTTGTCTATAATATTAATATTCTATTATTATAATATATTAATATTCTATTATTATAATATATTAATATTCTATTAATCACACTATTTAATATCCTTGCTATGATTCTTTGAAGCAGAATTCAAAGGTAGGTTTTCAGATGCCAAGTTTAAACTTCTTTTCACTTCTGTACAGAGATACTCCTTATTAATATTGAAGTTATTATTACCCCATTTTACAGATGAGCAGCATGGGTGATGTGCCTAAGATTTTACAACTAACAGATTATGGATTTTCAATTTGAGCCTGAATTTTCTAACTCCAAGTCCAGTGCCTTTTCTCTGATGTAATTTTAATCTTTCGGCTAGCTATAATCATTTGGTTGTATGGACTGATATCTCTTTAGTTTATTACAGTTATAACTGCCTGTCAATAAGAGACAGTTTGGATTTCAGAAATGTATATGTGAAGGCAAAGTGTTCCATTTTCTCCCAGGGGCTCACTTCACTCAGCATTTTCACATTATAACATATAGCATGATTTAACTAATGATTATCTTTCACAAAAGAAGTACACATAGGATTTTATTTAGCAATTAATTAGTTTAGACATATTCCTGATTATGGGTGTTTAGCTACATGAAATTATATGGATATATAATCTTAACCATCTATGTGATATAATATATATGCATATGCACTCATATGTACGTGTACAAATCTTCTCAGTCTGGCATATAATTGAAGAAATTAGACATGAATACTGATGAAGCACAAGCTTTTCATGTTTTCATTTCCAGGCAATCTGTGAAGTAAACCAAGAAGCAGACTAACTTCTGTAAAAAAAAGCCTAATGAAACTATGAACAGAGAGACATTATTAAAAAAAAATCTCTGAGAGAAAAATATTTTCATAATAACTAATAATATTATCATAATAACTAAACATAATAGTAACCATAATATAATATTAACATAATAACTAAAAACAAGACAACCAAACCAAGAGCCATTGAAGTATAGTTCAAGACCCTTGGCCTATCAATTAACTAATAAGTATTTATCAAGATGTTTGCATTATGCTATGTGCTATATAAATTATTGGAGATATAAAGAAAAATGAAAGTGTCTCTTCTTAAGGAGCTTACATATAGCATATGTATATATATATATATACATATAGTATATATACACACACACACATATATATATATAAAATCATGCATATATATATTCAGTAAATATTTATTTATTCATTTATTTTTACTGCCATTTAAAACTTCAAAGTTTATTCAAGAAGGAGTTACACTATTACTGGTTTGTTGGGGAATAAATTTAAAAATAGACAAAAGCAGTTTGTTTTGTTCCTTACTAGATCTGGTAATAGAAGAAATCCTTTTTGAAAAAATAAAACAGTTCTCTTAATGGTTTTATTATTTATAATAATAGCAATAAACAATATCAGCAGAAATTTATCCCTATTTAAGAATTAGAAACACCTCCCACATCCAATCAATGGTCAGGTTCTGTTGTTTTTTTAGAACGTCTGTAAGATAAGTACTTTTCTCTCTTCTGCAACCACAATTCCTCTGGTATAGGTCCTCATTACCTAATGTACTGGTCTTTACCATAGCTTGCATGTTAATTGATGTTCCTAACTCAAATCTCCTTCTATTGTAATCTATTTTCCATTCTGCTGTCAAATTGATTTTAAAATATATCTCTGAACTTCCTTTTCAATAAATGTCATTGGCTCCATATTATCTGCAGAATCAAATATAAAATCCTGTTTAGCTTTTAAAATTCTGTTACCTGGCCTTTTCTATACTTTCCTTCTTTTACCTTATTCCTCTCCATATTCTCTGTGATCCAGTAATATTAACCTCCTTCCTGTTCCTTGTACAGTTTACATCATCTCTCACTTTTCATTGGCTGCTCCTCATACTTGGAATGTGGCACCCTTTTCATCTCCACCTCCTATCTTCCCTGACTTACAGAAAATCTTAACTAAAATCTCCCCTTCTACAAGGAGTCTTTTCCAGCATTTATTTTTAATGCCATTTGAAATTACTCCTAATTCACCCTGTCCATACCTTCCCTGTATATCATTGTTAATATGCTATTTCTCCATTAATCGGTGAGCTACATGAGAGAGGAAACTTTTTTTATACTTTTCTTTGTATCTCCAGGACTTAAGGACAATGCCTTGTACATTGCTGACATTTAATAAATGCTAGTTTACTGAGTGAATGACTGATTAAATCTAGCTAAAGAAATGAAGCAAACAGAACAAAAGAAACAAATATGTAAAAATATGGTAGTCCTGGAAGGAAACAAGAAATAACATGAAAGGCTCATCTAGTAAGTAACATTTCATCTATTAAGTGATATTTTTCACTTAGTAATTCTAAAGTTTTTTACACAGAGGTAGTATTTGTAGATTCCAAATGGCTGATATCAATTAATAACATGAAAAAAGGCATATTTAATATTTTTAAATGAACAACATAAAAAAAAGAAAACTAACAAATACATCACAGTGACCCAAAGTTTAAATGATACATGTAGTAAACCTTTCAAAATCATGATTTCCACATCAATGGCTTTGACCTGATTGAGACATTTTCTTTCAAGGAGATACAGTGAACACTTCATGGTCTTCAAAGCTAGAGTCATTATATCTGACCCCATCCCTTCTCCTCAATACTGCTGCCTCCTAAGTCAAGTTCAAACCTTTACAGTCATTCTGCTTCTTTGCTATTTCCAACATTTCTTAGCCAGCACCCCAGTGAGTCCTTGTTGTGATTCCCTCTGGAGTCACAAGGCTTCTGTGTTATCCTCACAAAGCAGCATACCCACTCCTGGCACAGTCTCTGTACAATAAAGAAGCCTTCCTCAACTACCATGTGTTACATGAATACTTCTGTCATAGCAGGCACTTCTGCTCTTCTCCCAGAGGAATATCTTTGTCCCTGTGAAACAGTCATTACATGAAATACTGCTGGGCAGGGGGCCTAAGGCCTGAGTGAAGGGAAGAATAAAAAAAAAAAAAAATGTTCAGGTTGGAAGAGGAGCAAATGTGAGTAAAGATGCTTGCAGAAGAAGGAGAAAAGTCATAATGATGAAAAAAAAAAAATCTCCAAACAATGCAGCATAACTTGAACTGCCAGGAAACAACATCGGCAACAAATTAGATCAGCATGAAGCATTCAGGAACAGAGGAGAAATTTCTAAGCCAAATCCTTGGTTAGATCATAAGACTAAGAGCAAAACTATAAACAGCATGTTCTGAAAAAAAAAAAAGAAAGAAGAAAAGAAAAAAAAAAAAAAAAGGGAGCTAAAGCTGTCACTCAGAAAGGGAGAATTAGGACTGCTGTCAGCTATTTCTTTACCCAAATATAGAGGTCTCCACCCGTTATATCGTCTTCAGTATGACTAGATAGTAAGTCAAAATTGAAAGAGGATCAGAGGTATTTAAAATCAAGATAAAATTTTTACCATATATGATTTTCTTCAAAAGAACATCAATTTTTATTTGAATTCTTTGCCAAGATAATAATGATACAGACTAGTAGGAAGAGAAATTTGATCAAAGGCTGCATGTGGAAGAACTATACAATATACTTAAATGGATTCCGGACTTATGATGATTATATGTAGTGCATAAAAGATGTCTTGAATTATTAGCATATGTCTTGACTGTGTTAAAGCATTTTTCTTCTGATGTGCTTTATTTGAATTTGGGAAGCTTATTGCTGAGACTACTTTCTCTAATCACACACTGATAAAATTTTATCCTACTTTGTTGGGTAGTCCATAGAATATTGAAAGAGCAATGCTATGAAAGAAAATCAGAAGATCATAGATTTAAAAATGGAAAGGATCTTAGAGAGAATTTAGTCTAATCCACTAATTTTACAGATGAAGCAACTGAGGTACAGGGTGGTTAAGTGAACTGTTCAAGATCATAAAGAAAACAAGCAAAAATAGATTTTGAATGTGAGTCCACTGACTCTAAATCTATTGCTCCAAATCTTAAAATAGATTAAATAATGAAACCTCCATAGTATCAAAAGGACCTAGACATGAATTAGCATTTCCAATTAGCATAATCTTAATCAACCTAAACTAGGAAAATAAATTTACCTATGTCTTCTTAATATGTATAAAACAAATGACCATATTTCTTTTTTCTAGATCAGGGGTTCTTAATTTGTGGGTCCATGGATTTGTTTTATTAATTTTTAAACTATTTCATAGGAGTTTATGATCCTATGCATTTTGTTTTATGGATTTAAAATCATAAATATTTAAAGGGTTCTATAACCTTCTTCAGATTGCCAAATGATTCCAGGATATATATAAAAAAAAAAGGTTAAGAATCCCTGTTCTAGAGGCTTACAATAATTCTAATTTTGCCTAGTATTTCAAAGCATTCTTCTTATGTATTTAAGGGGAGAGACTCTGTAAAAAAAATGATTTTCTAAGCGCACAGTCATTTTGCTCGTATCACTGGTCTAGAAATTGAAGTCCTACTCCTGTCCCAGACACATAAAGAATCTATTTCTGGGCCTTAGCCTTATGGCTCTTGGATAGTTTCTTGAAGATCTTAGCTCCTTAGTAAAAAACATATAGATTTTTACTTTGGCCTTAGCACTTTCAGGTTATTTTTCCTTCCTAAACTTTTCTTTGCTGGCTGCACATCCAACTATAAGCACTGTATTTCCTGACCTTACTTTGTTCTTGTACTTACTAGTTCCCCGAGTTCAGGGAACCTGGTCCTTAATTGACTCTTCTCCAACAAATAAGATAATGTATGCAGCGCTTCACAAACTTTATAGACTTTGGTGCATAAGTGCCAGCATATAAATATTCTTTCACTGTAGTGCCACTAGATTTCTTGGTTCTTGGACCAAAAGCATCTCTCCTTACCTTTGTACCCATTTGACACAAATTCCCAATAACAATGATTGATTTTCCAGTGATTTTTTTGATGGGGGAAAAGAGAAGTAACAAATTCAGAAATAATTAGAGAAGTACACATACACACATATACATACATACATACACACTCATATATACATATGTGTGTATATGCATACACACACATACAAACACACACAAAACAAAACAAATAAAAGACCCTAATAATTCTAGATTAGGTAGTGCATAAATTTTCTAACTTTTTTTGTTAAAAATTTCCCTGGTTTGGTTTATGGGCCCAAAAGAGACTGTTGTACTCTACTACAAAATGTTCCTTGATGATTTTTCCTCTGCTAAGGAGCACATTGCTGAGCTAAATTTCTTTTCTCCATTTTTCCTAAGGCAGAGGAGGGCTATAAAGATGACAGAATATACATATCAGAAGTTGTGTGTGTTTGTGTATGGATGTATTTCCCTTCACTTCAGAAATATAAACTTGCATAGAAAGCACCCAGAGACTAACCAAACCAGAAGGTCAATCAATAGACAAAAACCATTTTTGGTCCCAATAACTCATGAAATCTTATTTTAAGATTGTAAGAGTTTGTGAATTACACCAATGAAATAAGTAACCCTTCCAATGAATGGATCTTTTAAAATATTAAAAATCAAGAAGAAGGGGGGACAAGCCAGTTGAAAGTGAACCTAAAATTTCATTTATTTTTAAGTCAAAAGTTCCTCCTAAGTGTTATAGCTTTTAGAAACAACTGTTTAGCTACAGTATTCTAAATCATTAAACTTTTAGGTAATAGCCAGTTTCTAATACTAGCATTAATTAATTTTATTTTATTAAACAGTGATGATTAATTTGGTGAACTATTGCATGAATATGGTAGCCTGCTAAAAACTTGAGATTCATTCTCTCTAAGTATTAGAACAGAAAGCATCTCTCCTTTCTAAATTCTTATCATTCACCATTGAAAAGGGGGAGTGAAATTGTAAATCTTTAACAAAAACAAACAAACAAACAAACAAAGCAAGAGACTAAATTAGTTTGAACAGAATATGAAAAGTAGGCTCAGAGTAATTTAGGATAGACTAGATAAAAGCTTCCTGATAGGCCTTGTTAACTAATACAACAGTCTACTTTAAAAAAAAGGAACAATAAGATTTAAATTATTTTATATGGTTCAGTCAGGGAACTACATGAAAGTTAAAAAAAAAAAATCTTTGAGTTTTCCTAAAGTTCAATGATTTATCTGAACACAAATCTTCAACACATGGCATTGTATGGATGATTTTTTGCCGGGTTCATTCCATTTTCCTCATTTCTTTATAATCTTTCAGATATATATCCCTGAAACTAACTCAATTGATAATTCCATTCTTAGGCCATATACAAGTCTCTTCATATGTATTATCACCACTGTAAAGAGAAGAACCTCTTAGCATTTGTCAAACTCTTTGAGCTAGAATGTGTTTTATGAATCATTTAGTTTCACCCACTTATTCAACAAATAAGGAAGTTGATGTCCAGAGAGTTATATCTATAGTCAAAGAAAAGAAAAAAATAACAAGAAGAAAAAATCCCTATGAACTTTGCTTTTTTGTTTTTAAAAAGAAAGGAAGAATAACGGTGGAAAAGAAAGGAGAAAGACAACAGATACGATGGTACAGTTCTAGAAACAAGAAAAATTCAGATAGTAGAAGAAAATGGCAAAGTATATGTTTAACCAAGTTTTTTTATTCTTATTCTTTTGCTTTAGATTATAATCTTTATAAGGACAAGGACCAAAACTTCTACTTCCTTTACTCTGCTTGAGTCCTAGAAAAACTCTATAGTGGATTCTGGATAAAGGGTGTTGACTTACCAAGTCTTTCAGCAGCATAAATAGAGGTCTTCTGTAGCTGAATTGCCTTAAGGTATGAATTAAAATATAAACCTGTAAAATATCAATAAAGCTGACATAATTTTTTTTTGTTCCTTAAGATAGAAAGTAAAAAGAATATGCCCTTAGGACAATATACTGTGCCTAAAGGCTATCCCAATCTCCTGCCACATATTATATTGGAGTATTATTACATTTTGTCTATTAAAGACATGGTGCCTTTGGGATTTTACAGGGTTTTGAGCATGAATCCTTAGACAGTTCAAATTTTAGTTGATGCAGAATTATATGCCATGGTTCTAATACTTATGAGTGGGACAAAATACCAATCTTTTCCTTGAAATGGCTAATATGAGTATCAAATTACCAGCCTTCACCAAGCAAAAAGGAATGCTAATTAAAGGGGTAGGACATGTTCCAGTTGTTCTAATCAAAGAGAGCTTAATCCTTCCATAAGCTGGCTGGCTTTGTTGGAAGAAATTCTCAACAACCTTGTTACTTTTGATAACTGTAAGCCACTGACTCATGGCCCCTTGACAGCTAGCTGAGCATGTAATAACATTTCTCTGTATTTGGGGACTGGCTTAGCTGGCTTTATAATAGATTATTGTGGATGTTAAAGTGAAATGTTAGTCTTTCTTTAAAGCTCTGTATTCCCCAGTAATTAAGGTTATAAAAAGGGCACTGCGCACAATACAGTTTTCAAGGTCGCCAAACGCAGATATAAAAGTCTTTGGTTTGTGTAAATAAGGTATTAACCATAGGTTTATTCTGAAACTGTGTTATAAAAAAGAAGAAAAGAAGATTCTTCAAGAACAACAAGATAAAAAGGTTTTTATGAATATGTCCTTTCCCCCTTTAACTATGGAAAATTAAAAATATAGAATACAAAAGAAAGCAAAGCTACTGAAGTTGCATTGAACATATTGATTTTTGACTAGAGGAGAGGGGATGTCACAAAATTCCAATAAGTTGAACTTTCTCCTATAAGAAGCACCATCAGATAACAGCCTTGAGTTTCATCTAAAAGCAGTTGAGGTTATTGAGTATAACAAGAACCTTAGAGAAATCTCAACCTTTGGCATGACAAATCTAGTGGGACCATACAAAGTAGGATTTCATTTTAATTTTCAAGGCAGTGACAGTTATTGGCTGTTTGTGTTCCCTACTCATTGTAAATAGAAAAAGTTAAAAAAAGAATTTACCCAAGAGAGGTTTTTAACTACTAGTTCCAAAAGGGGAAAAAAAACCCCAACAACACTAAAATGACTTTTTTTTTTTTTTATGAGTTTGATTATTCATCTACCTTTTGAACCAAATATACACACACAATTATTATGGAAGGAAATATTATTCCTTCTATTTCAGAGGAAACACCCCCATATAATGCTCAATAAACATAAAAAAGTAAAGTGAGAGAAGGAAAGGAAGAAACAAATAATTTCTTATTTATAAGAAATAATAAAACAACTTCCTATAGAGCTAAGATGGTTGCATCAACTATAAAGGATATTAGAGTAGAAATATATCATTCAGTGTCAGGAAAGCAATCATGTTTTCATTGTACCACCTGAGATCAGGACAGATGTTCCCAAAGGTGAGCACCTCCCCTCTTCCATTTTAAAAGGATGAAAAAGGAGGACTTGTAATACTTTATGGCAAAGACAAAAATGTCACATTCGTAATTGCTATGCAGATGGGTAAGTATATGCCAAATAAAACCATAAATTATATTTCTTATGCATTAGATGTTAATTGTGTCACTAGATAAAAGAGCAATTACTGGATAACTTAAACCTTTTAAAAGGCACAATCAAGAAAATCATTCAAATAACCTTTTTGACTAGAAATTAAGGTTCTTTTCCTTTCAAGTTCCTCTTTGCACCTAGATTCACTCAACTTCAAAACAAAAAAATTCATATTATCACATTTTCCTTCAAGAAGAACATTTTTAAAGGAATAATAGAAGCTCAGAAAGGAAAGAATCCATTGTGATGTAGCCAAATAACATAAAGAGCATATAATCCTGCAACATGAAGCAAGAATATATTGTAGCTAAAGAAAGTGGCGGTTGTGAAAGTATAATGACAATGAGAACATACTATCAGTCTAATGAGTTGATATAATATGATACCTAAAAGCAAAATTATTTTTTTACATTCAATACTCAAATATAGCTTCCATTTATTTACTTTCCCTTTTTTTAAAGGTTTTATTTAAATAACATTCATTATGAAATGCCTATAGGAAGATGAATAATTCAAACTATATGCAATGCTAACCAACTTTTAAAAATAACCTAAATACTAAGAGTGTTGATCAAAAGCGCTATAGGAAAGATGTGGACCTTCTACATGTGATAATGTCATTTGGATGAAACACATGTAAGCTTACTCTAAAAAGTCTCCTTTGACAGTTAGGCCCTTGGAATAACCATACCCTCTACAGATTTGAAGGGGGGCAAACATGTATATATGTGTATACACACACACACACACACACACACACACACACACACACACACATATACAGAAACATTCCTTAGCTATATAAAAGTTTAGAGCATAGAGTATTAACTTTGTAGAAATACCACTGTAAAGGTGGATGAATTGGATCATGGGATTTAATGATAAAAGAGAATGGAGAAAACATTAATAGATTAAGATAGTATATGAAAAAAAGTACTAGATCAGATATCAGGAGACCTGATTCTTGCTAGCTGTTTAAGTTTGAACAACTCATTCTCCCTTTTCAGGCTTCTTATCAGTAAAATGAGGGAGTTAAACTCCATCATCTCCAAAGTTCCTTTAAATAAAAATCTGTGATCTTGTCCAACATTGCATTTGCAGAGGAGAAAAATAAGGCTCAGAAATTTAAAGTGACACCCAATTTCACATAGCTACTAAGTGGAAGAAGGTAATTCAAACTTAGATGTTTGGATTTCAAATCCTTTGCCTTTAACAACTACTATCATGACAATGTAAAGATGCTTGGGAATTTGCCTATTCTGTTTATAGCAGCAAAAATACTTTTAACCTTTTCTGTGAATGAAATTGGGGCTGGGATGAGGGCTAGATTCTCTCTCATTTTTTATTCAGTCTTCAGAAACTTCTCTTTTATGAGGAATATCCTATTAGCATTTGTGGACACATTTTATTGTGCCCCAATTGCTAAGAAAAATAATATACATGATTGCCATGGTCTTTCCTTTCCTTCCCTTCTCTTCCTACCTTTCCCCTCCCTTCCATACCCTACCCTTCCTTACCCTTTCTTACCCTTCCCTTTGCTACTATTTCCTTTGCTTCCTTACCCTTTCTTATCTTTCCCTTCCTTATTCTTCCCTAACCTTCTTTACCCTTCCTTTTCCATTTTCCCTACCCTTCCATACATACTCTTTCCTTCTCTTCCCTATATTTTTTCTTCTTTATCCTTTCTTTTCCTTCTTTACCCTTTCCTTCCTTTCTTTAACTTGGTCTTTTCTTCCTTATCCTTCTCTTTCTTACCCTTCCCTTTCTTTTCCTTCACTATCTTTCCCTTTCCTTTCCTTTCCTCTCCTCCTTCTTTATCCTACCATTCTCTACCCTTCCTTATCCTTCCCTTCCCCACACTTCTTTTCTTCCCTTTCTGTCTCTTCCCTACTCTCCCCTATCCTTCTCTTGCTACAATCATCTTCCCTTCTCTTCCATACTTTTCCTTACCATTCCCTTTCTTTTCCTTTTTCTTCCTTTGCCAGTCCTTCTATACCTTTCCCTTCCCTACCTTTCCCTTTCCTTCTCTATCCTTCTCTTCTTTTTTACTTACCTTTTCTCACTAAATCTATGAGCCTCACAATTTCTATCAATTGGTAGAAAGCATAGATTAAAGGGGGCATGAGTTAATGATAACTATCTTGCCAAGGCAATATGACAAACCAAAATAGTGGCAACAGAAATTGAAAAGAAGGAATAAAGGCAAAATATTAATTCTCTGGACTGAGTGCAAGAAAAAAAGGGAATAAAAACTATTCCAAAGGTTTCTGGTTCATTGTTTACTCTGCCTCTTATTTTCCTACATGAGTATGGATTTAAAAAAAATTAGTATTAAAAATGACAAAACAAAATACAATATCAAACCACATCTTGTCTTAAAACATTACTGGGGCAGAATTAGTCTGCAATGACTGAGAAAGTAATCCCTTACTGAAACTTAAGATGATATGAACATCATGTGAGTATTTAAAGATTTCAATACACCTGTGATTTCAATAATGTATATATTCCCTTCTGTAGTACATATTGAAAAATATCCATTCTCCTCATTTTGTGTAACTTGTTCATGGGACCCCACTCAATGTGCTGTTATTGTTGTTCCATCATTTTAATCATGATTTACCATTCATAACCATATTAGGTATTTTCTTGGCAAAGTTACTAGAGTGATTTGCCATTTCCTTCTCCAGATTATTTTGCAGATGAGGAATTGAGGCAAATAGGGTTAAATGACTTGTCCAGAGTCACACAGTTGATAAGTATCTGAACTTATGATGACAAATTTTCCTGATCTTTGCAAATTTGATCTTTGTAGATTCTCAAACATATAACAACAATAATTATAGATCAAGCCTAAATTAAACTTGGTCTAAACACCCAGATTCAAGATTTTAAAATGTAATAGGTCCTTATGGACATTTAAATCCAATGAAAAACATTTTAATAATTAGGAAGAAAAGATAAAGTTATTAAAAACCACCCTCCATAATCAGTAACCTATAAGAACCCAGGAGAGTGTCCAGAAAGCAATCAGAGCTCAGCAGTCCTATGGCAACCAACCAACTTAGCATTCTGTAGGCAGTGAGAACTCAGTAGTATTCTTCATACAGTCATTTCCCCTTCAGGCAATGCTCTTTGTACTTAAAGTAGCTGAGTGTGTAAGGTGAGGAGAAGAAGAGCAGAATGAAGGGACAAAATAGCTCATTCCCATCAAAGGGAGTCTCTATAGGCAGCCCAATGGTGTAGGGCCAACTGCCCCTACCCAAAGGCACTCAGTCTTTTCCCACAGTATATAAGGAAGAATGCTTCTGTTAAAATTTGAGGTTGCATGATTTCAAGAAACTCATGATGAAGATTTTGCTCATTGTCTGAGATGAAAGATGAGATGAGATGAAATATGGCAAATGAGATACATTTTTGGACATGGTCAATATAGGAATTTGTTTTGCTTGACTGCATATTTGCTACCAGAAACTTTCTTTTTTTCTTTCCTCCCTTCCTCTTTCTTTTCTTCCTTCCTTCTTTATTTCCTTCCATCTTTCATTTTTTCATTTCTTTTTCTACTTTTAGTAGGAGCAGAAATGAAAAGGAAATATAATAAATGTTTATTATTTTTTTAAAAATAAAAGGTAATACAAAAGTTAAAAAAATTGTTTCAGAAAAAAAGTCATTTAAAACTGTACATTTCCCAAAACTTAATCCTTCTCATTTTCTTCTTCTTGTTCAATTCAGGATTCAATTTATTGTCCATCTGCAATTTCTGTCCAGATTAGATGGATTGATGGACTAGTTTAATGGCATTTAATAAAATAGCATATTATATTTTGGATATTAGATATTCTTTATCCATGTTATTTATCTTGTATAAATATAGCAATTAAATCAAATTCTTTTGAATATTATAAATATCAATTAAGGAATCTATCTTGAAAATTCTTGAATCAATTACCAAAATAATATTGGTAAACAGAGGCATCTGAAAGACTTTACCATCTACGTAATATCTCTTTGCTATTTACATTTTTAACTACACCTTTTCTTTGACCGTGGATGAAATTCCTAAGAAAAGCATATATCTTTTTATGTAAGGCTTTATCTAATTATTAATAATCAGATTATTATTATTATTCTTTTGCTGAGGCAATTGGAGTTAAGTGACTTGCCACTATACCATGCTGCTGATGCTACAAGAAAGAGAACAAAAACATCAAAAATATGCCACAGTTGATGCCACTGCAAATGCTAATTAGAAAAAAGGGGAAGAAGACAAAATTCACCAAAATAATGAGAACTTTTGAGTGAAGTTAGATTTCTGATTTTAGAAAAGGCAATTGATAACTATGGCTACATCAAAATGTTCAACTAGAGCAAAAGTCAAAACCTGAAGAACAACACTATTCCAATCAAAAAGCTCATGCTTTTGGGCATTCTTTATTTTACTTTTTTCCCTTAATATTTTTAGCAAAGCTTTTGGTGTGTGCTATTTGTGTGTGTCTATATTTATGTGTGCATGTACAAGCACACATATTTTAATATTAATCATCTCTTCAGTGAACTCAGAGAAGTATTAATTATTCATGCTCAGTCAGTAAAACCAATAGGTGAAAACTGATCACATTGGAGCTTATGGACAGA
The DNA here is from genome assembly GCF_048593235.1 of Sminthopsis crassicaudata. NCBI lineage: Eukaryota > Metazoa > Chordata > Mammalia > Dasyuromorphia > Dasyuridae > Sminthopsis > Sminthopsis crassicaudata. The sequence goes on from NC_133619.1 coordinate 106,925,343, forward strand.
AGTTTTTACCTCTTATAAGTCAGGGGACATTTCTCTACATTCTCTTCTCCAAAAAAATAATTCAGTAGTTTTATATTGTTTTTTTTCAGGCCTAGAAGTTTCAGCAACATTAGCTTATGTTTCTTTATTAAGTGGAACTTTCAGAACCTTTTTTAAAAAAATGAATTTATTAGATTCAAAATATTGGTAATGTGCAAATGACTTTAAAATAGAGTATAATCTTATCTAATGTACATCCTCTTATTCAGTACTCTGCTACTCATTTTTTAGAGGTATCTAGGGAAGTGGAGAAATAGATTCTGTCCTCAAAACCTTCAAAACACTCTGTCAATTAACTTATTTTTACATCTTCTCCAATGTTTAATAAATTCCTATACTTGTTCAGTTATCATTGAATGAATGATGAAATAAAGGAATATAATTGTCTATACCTTACAAATATAAAAGATGTTTGTGTTAGTAAGGTGGCAAAATTTTAACAGGCATATGGGGAAAACAATTTTATTTGAAATGATAGTTCCCTAACTTCTAGTCACTTGGGTTGTCAAGGTTATTATGTGACTACAGAGTGATCCCTTTGTCTTTGAAATCATGACTTATGAGGCAGAAGAATCAGCACCAATTGTATTCCCATTACTATACTGGAAAACTGTTTTAGGTGTGAGGTCAAATTAAGCTTTTATCATATCAAAGTACTGAACCAGATGCTCAGAATAAATAGTATCATTAATCAGTAGTCTTATGGAAGAACAAAGGATCATTTGAAGATGGCATTTATATGTGGGAATCATTTTATTTTCTCCTTGTTTCATTTGGTATTACATGGTAACTATGAGGAATTTGAAAAACATATGAGATTATTTTTATTGTTTGAAAATATACAAGCAGATGGGGAAAAAATTCCTGCACCAAATGGGATCATCTTTACTGTTTTATTTCTAGTTTTATGATTAAATTAAACACATTTGGAGTTATTGTAATAGCAGAAGCCCAGAAATAAATCCAAGATAGTATAATTGGATTCAGAAATAAATGAGTAATAGATGTGTCAACAGTGAGCCATAGAGGAGGATAGTTTCAGACTAAGTTTTATGTTAGTAAGTAGTTAAAAAAAATCCCATGAGCTTATTCATTTATAATAAAATGTTAACATAGTCAGGCTTCAGTACAATTGAAATTGATTTATGTGTTTGTGAAAAAGAAAAAAAAAAGTGAGATAATCTCTTCTGTCAATCAAGATAAAATTCGGTCAAATATTCTTTTTTTTTTTTTTTTTTTTTCCCTGAGGCTGGGGTTAAGTGACTTGCTCAGGGTCACACAGCTAGGAAGTGTTAAGTGTCTGAGACCAAATTTGAACTCGGGTCCTCCTGAATTCAAGGCTGGTGCTCTATCCACTGCGCCACCTAGCTGCCCCTCTGTCAAATATTCTTGATATTTTTAAAAATTAAATTAAAGGAAAGCAAAATTTGCATAAACTGAAAATTGTATCTCTAAGCTTTAATAACTTGAGTTTCATATATACATACATACATACATACTTTTTGAAAATCAGTGCCAAATAAATCTATAAGGACCCGGAAGGGAGCAGGTGAGATTCTGGATAAGCAATAAAACTTTATGAATCAATCAAACCAGACAAATTTGATTTTCTCTGACAGAATGTCAGGATTGTAGAATCAATTTAATTCATTAAATATTTATCACGTAGTACTCAACACTGAAAATTTAAAGTTTCTGGGTACATTTTATTTTGGTTCCTGAGATTTCCTATCACATACTGGAATCTTTCTGCATCATTCTCAAAATGGTTGAGAGTCAGTGAGCTGAGATCCTTAGCTTGTAACTACAGCACAAAGCATAGTGCCTGCTCACAGTAGATCTTGAATAAATATTATTTGATAGACTGAAAGGATGGCATGTCACTCATAAGTTTTGTGGTTTTGTATACTAACTACTTTCTTCAAGAAAACATACATAACAAATGTTTTTTTTTTAGTCATTGACTTCATTTTATATCTAAAAATTAGGTAATATCATTTTGCCACTAATGTTTTAATTAAAATTATTTGCACTTAATGCTTTTGGGGAGGATAGGTCTTTTATAGAAAAAAAAAAACTGGAATAACTAATTTCTATGGATTTCAAAGTTAAATTATATAATATGTTAATACCCTTCAAAAATACACACAAAATCTGGCAAATAACAATCAATATTAATAAGTGTACTATATAGTAACAATCAATAAATACTATATAGTAACAAATAAGAAAAGACTGCTTACCATTATGGAAATGATTTCAAAATCAGCTGTCTAGATGTAAACAAATCATTGACAAGCTAAAACAAAGACCAAAATCAGTGTGAAATCTTAAGAAATTATAAAAATAAAAAAATTTTTCTTTGATGCACTAATAGGTCCAATTATGTCATTGGCAAAGAGGAGTACTTAAGAAAAAGCTAGTAAAAACTTATTCTTCTTCCGTCTCTTCAGGATTTTTGTGAATATTTTCCTTAAAATGACTTCCTAATGGTATTTATTTATGCCTTTGAACATAGGAAAATGTTGGGATCATAAAGATTATTTGGGTGTTTTTACATATTATGTTTCTATTTGTAGTCAGAGAACACCATAGAGTCATTGATAGTATTGTTCAATCCCCAGAATGTAATCAAGACTGTTCTCATGCTTTTGGTAAATTTTGAGCATATATCCTTCATTCATCTGACATGTATATATATATATATATATATATATATATACACACACACACACACACACATTCTGGGCTATGTTGGCTTTGGGCTAGATAGTTTAAATGTCACATTGGAACTAAAGAAGAGAGGTGTAGATAAATAGTTAAAAAATTTACTTAGCCGTTGCAATAGGCTACTCAGCAAAGATAGATACTAAGGACACTTCAAATTGATTAAGCTGAGCATAACTCCTTTGTCTGAGGTGGCCATTGATTTCCATCATCTACTCATCAAAGAACTTTTGGAGCTTCTTATATCTACTTTATAATCAGGAAATAAAGAAGTGTTGTCAATATCTTTAATCTTTAGACTCTTGAACCAACCAATTCCTAAGAATAGTATCAATACCTTTTAAGTAAATACTAATTTGCATAGGTACAAGGACTGGGATATTGTTCCTATCATACTTTACCTCTTATTCATAAGGTCATTAAGATCTTCCAAAGAATCAATAACCAATTAAATGATTTTAGGACTGTTATTAGTCAACTTTTAAAGATTAAGAAGTCTGCTTTAGACAGCACTAAAGGAAAAAAAAGAAAATCAAAATAGAAACACACCAAAAAGAAAAAAGAAAAAGAAAAACAATGCTACAACTCCCTGAAGGAATGGCTAAATCTGAGAGATTGCAAGAAAGGACTGAGTCTTGGGTCTGAAGGACTTAACAAATGTCCACAAAACCTTTTCTATTCATGACATTAGTACCCCATTCATAGCCTCTAAAAGGATCACAGTAATCTGCTGAAGAACTCTGCCACCTAAACAACTCTGACTACTCCTTAAAGGGCAACTAATAGCTATGTGGTTTAAGATGCTTTTTCTTATAGCTATTTTTTCTTGTTCCAGATATTTCTTCCAGATGTGTCTCCAATTTTTTTTTTCTGCTTTACAAGTCATTTTATGAACCAGGCTTTGAACAGAGCTATAGCCTTAAGTCTATATTATTATTCCACATAAGTAGCTATAGCTCTATAGCAAATCTTTCTTCTGATAGGGCATTTTCCACTGGTTTTGCTTTTTTTCTGTCTTTGAAAATCCCCTACAAGCTCCTATGAGAGATCAGACAAGAATCTTTGTGGCAAAAATCACAATATTATATATAATACAAAATAGCTCAAATTCAACTTATTTAGACAAATTCTGAACTTTGTAAACGGTATAAAATACATTTGCCCTAATTTTTACAACTTCCTAGGGAAATTAATTAATGACAAATATTGCCACAATAAAAAAAGTCAAATAGCTCAAAAAACACTGCAATCATCAAACACTTGGATTTCTTGCTGATATCTGATATGGCATTCATAGATAAAACACTAAAAAAATAGTTTAAGTTTAAATGATGTAAGTAATAGAGTTAAAGTTAAATATGGAGTTAAAGATTTCAAGTGATAGAGTCTTACTAAACAATGAAAAATGATGAAGTGAAGAAAATACACTATAGGAAACTTTACATTAGACCTAATAAAGCAAATCATCCTGAGAGTAGGGAATTAAACAGCTGGAATTTAAAAGATAACAAATAGAAGTAAAGGCAAGTAGTCTTACAGAATCTCTATAGCAATTTATCATTGTGGATATATATATATATATATATATATATATATATATATATATATATATTTTACCAATATAGAATAAAGGAACTGTCATAATTAGGCTTCATCACCTCAGTACCCAATATACTATGTGAGAAAGTGAAAATGATCCTTTAAAATATGAAATTAAGATGTTACTGCATGTTACAGTTAGGATATAGAAGAATTCGATGATTTGGGTGATAATTGAAATGTTTCCATATCTTATGAAATATTCTAGAAGAATTAAAGTGATTATATGTAGCACTGTTTTTTCTTTAAAAGACTCATAAATAAGAAAAAAAACCCATGTTTCCTTTATCATTTGTATACCTTTTTATGAGAATTATACATTTAAAAATATGAAAATGATATAGCCAGTCTTTTATAAAAGATTCTTTATAGTATAGCAGATGCTCATAGTAATACTCAACTGAAAAAATAAAGAAATATAATCTTACATTTTGTTTATTATTTATTGATTATTTCTCCTCCTCCACTCCTTTTATCCAGCAATTTATTTAGTGGAGCAAGATACAATTTTGCTTTGTTCTTCAGTTGTTTTTAATCATATCAAAATCTTTGAAACAATGTGTGGGGTTTTCTTGACAAAGAGAAGTGATTTTCATTTTCCTTCTTCAGTGGATTAAGACAAACAGATTAAATACTCCTGAATTATCTAGCTGCCTCTATAACTTTGCTTGCTTACCTCCAAACAAATGCCTCTCAAGTGAGATAATACAATAGTTCATGATAAATGAATCAAGAGATATAACTTTGTTCAATAATCCTGAGTCAAAATATTGTCAACAAAGGTGTTCACTTATGATGTGGTAAAATGAAAAATATCCTATATAAAGTCCAGTTATAAGAGACATTTCATGTAGATAGTAGGCTTTATCAGATACCATGAGTAGGTGGCAAATTTGTTTATTGCTTTCATTGAACCTCAGTATATTCAAGATATTACTAGTATGTAGTGTTGGTGATTTTTGAGGTGCATGCTCACATTGAAAATATAACAGCCCACTCTGGTGTGTGTGTATATATATGTGTGTGTGTGTGTGTGTGTGTGTGTGTGTATGTATAGAAGCATACATATTTTGAATTGTCTCTGTCAATGGATAATATGCAAGATTTAGTTCATTTCAGTTCACTATTATTATACACAATAATATACTAAGTATTTTGCACACAAGTACAAAAATAAAACAAGTTCTGCCCTCAAGGAAATTATATTATACTGGGTAAACCTAACATATTCACAGATAAGTAAATGCAAGATGATTTAAGCAAGCAAGGTATAATAAAAATTTGAAATGCTAGAAGAAGAATGTCTTTTTAGAAAATGATACCTGAACTGAGCTTTGAAGGAAGCTAAGGGTTCTAAAAGACTCAGGTGATGAAAGTAATGCATTATATAGACTTAGGGGAGAGCCTGCTACAGATATGAGAAATAGAACTTCAGGACTCAGTAACAGACAGTTAAACTAGTTTATCTGTGACATAGAGAGAATTAAAGGAGGAAAGTGGCCTGTGTTTCATATGGTATACATTGCAACTCTTTAACAAATATTCTCCCGATTAAGCTATTGTATATAGAGCAATGTTTCAGAAGAATCAAAATTCAGGTGACTCAGAGGGCATGTGAAAGATATATGGTAGATATAAATAGGCTGCAACATATGGTCAGTGATGATTTGCATGAAATGTGATTGTTTAAAAAAAAAAAAAAAGCACCAATAAGGTTATTTTTGAATGGAAAGGAAGGTGGACCAGTCAGAAAAGCGGAATGAATAGCCTGCTCTGTATTGGAAAATGTGGAATGTTAAAAGCTCTAGTGAAGCCCTCCAGAACACTGAGAAAGATCTTTCAGGGGTTATGGACAAGAATCACATGGAATAAAAATGCATAGCTAATTAGTATATTCCATTGGTGGTTGGAATATGGCCATTGAGATCATGAATGAATGAATGTGTGAGTGAGTGCATAAATGAACAATCATTTAAGTATTTTTTATGTGAGAAAAGTTTTACTAAATGCTAGGGACATAAAGTAGTCCTTTCCCTCAAGGAGCTTAGATCCTAACAGGAACTATAAAACATAGTGTTATGTCCCATGACCCTATGGTTTCCCTGCCCCCTCCTTCTTAGTGAAGGGTAGACATCAGAGAGCTCCTCTCAGATACATACACTCTTTAAGGAGGACATCCAAAATGGCTATCTCTTCATTTGTCATCCAGATGCACTTCTCTGGCCTTCATCATGCTTCTGAGACAGGTACTCTTCCACCCACTCTTTTTGTGTTTTCTCTATTAGAGTGTGAGCTCCTTAAGCACAGGAACAATCTTTTACCTTTTATTGTTTCCCATGGTACTGAGCACAGTGCTTGTAATATAGCAGGCATTTAGTAAATTTTTATTGATGAACCTTGGGGAAAGTATCAAGGAGAGGTATTTTCCTTTGGAAAACCACAAGATTATGAGTAATACCACAGAATATCTGATCTTTTCTGCACAATTTCCAGTAGTGATGACAGTATTGCTTTTAATTATTGTACTATATATAAAATCTGAAAAGTCAATGAAAGAAGGAATGGAAAAGAGGATATAAGAACAATAACAGAATGAATAACAAGCTAAGAATGAATGTAAAGTAGGGTTGGGACAGGATAGCTACAGAGGGCTATGTGACATACTCATTAGTTAGGACACAATGGGCCCCAAAATAGAAATTCCAAAATTGAAAGGAATAGGGTGTCCTGGGCAAGGTTTCAACATCCTAATCCATTTTTAATAATCCATTTTTTTTAGACATATGGCCAAATGAATGACTATCTCTCAAAGAAGAGATATCTGCTTGGTAAAAAGTTGTATCTCACAGAAGTTTGTCTCAAGACTACAGATGATTATTATTTTAATTAGTAATCTGAAATTCACATTCTTTTTTACAAGAAACACATTTAAAACAGAGTGATACATACAGAGTAAAGGTAAAAGGCTGGAGCAGAATTTATTATTCTTTAACTGAAATAAAAGAAAAGCAGGAGTAGCAATCCTCATCTCATATCAAGCAAAAACAAAAATAGATCAAATTGAAATTTCTTATGAAAGGAAACTACATTTTGCTAAAGGGTACTATAGATAATGAAATAATTTCAAAAAAAAAAAAAAATCCAGTCTGCTATCTGCTTCCATTTTATGGGATAATTCATCTCATTCACATTCACAGTTAAAATTACTAACTCTGTATTTCCTGCCATCTTATTTTTCCCAAGTTATATTTTTCATTTTCCTTTTTCCCTTTCCCTCCTCACCAGTGTTTTGCTTCTGACCACCACTTCCCTTAAACAGCCCTCCATTTATTTTTCCTTTTTTTTCTGAAGCTGGGGTTAAGTGACTTGCCCAGGGTCACACAGCTAGGAAGTGTTAAGTGTCTGAGACCAGATTTGAACTGGGGTCCTCCTGAATTCAAGGCTAGTGCTCTATCCACTGTGCCACCTAGCTGTCCCCAGCCCTCCCTTTTTACAGCCCCTTCCCTTTTTACAACCCCTCCCCTTTCTTATTTCTTTCCTTTTCTATTTCTGTTCTCTCTTCTTTTAGCCTCTCTCCTTTCCCCTTTTCATTCCTATTTCCCTTTAAGGTGACACAATTTTTTTCTGTGAAGCTAAATATGTTTGATATTCTCTCTTTGAGCCGAATCTGATGAGAGTAAGGTTCAAATAATGTTCACCCTCCTTCCTTATTTCCCTCAATTGTAATAGATCTTTTTTGCCTCTTCATGAAATATGTTTATCCCATTTTACCTCCAGTTTCCTCTTCCACCAGTACAATCCCCTTTCCACCTCTAGTTTCCTTTTTATATCATCACAATAAAATCAAATTATACCTATACTCTCTAATTACACCCATAATAAAGATACAGTTTTCAAGAGTTAAACATATTATCTTCCCATATAAGCATGTAAACTTTTTAACTTTTAAAAGAAACAGTTACTTTTTTTTCCTTTTCTTTTTACCTGTTTTATGCTTCTTTTGATTGCTGTATTTGAAGATCAAATTTTCTATTCAGCTCTAGTCTTTTCATCAGAAACAAATGAAATTCACTTGTTTCACTGAATGTCCATTTTTTCCCCCTGAAAGATAATGCTTAATTTTGCTGGATGGTTGATTCTTGGCTGCAGTTTAAGTTCCTTTGCCCTTCAGAATATCATATTCCAGGTTTCTTGATCCTTTAAAGTGGAAGCTGCTAGGTCCTGGGTTGTTAGGATTACTAAGTGAGAACTGAGGTTGTCTGGATAGTTACAAGGTGAGAACTCAGGTTGACTTGGTAGAAGGAGCAAGCCCATTGGCTGAAGTGGTTCTTCCCAGAAGCCCTTGCATTATCCCACGCCCATTCTCTGGGAGGATAAAGAGGACAGCAATCCAGGAAGAGGAAAGGACTCTGAATTGCATCAGGCTTGACGGGGTTCTCTGCAGGAAGGGAAGTCACTTCTTTGGACAAGAGTTAACAGCAACTGCCTGGAGACAACGGTTCATTACAGGAAGAAGAATCTGTCGGAGAGATTTGAGTAGAAGACACAGCAGATTTCTTCCCAGAGAGCGATCCAGCAGCTTCTGGAGACGACAGCTCGTTACATTTGGCGTCCACGTGTGGGGCAAGGACTTTTGCTTATCCTGACAAGAGGAGCTAGACCAGACCTTCGCAATTTGGCGCCCGAACAGGGACAGACACGGTCCTGATTCCAGTGGAAAAGCTTCCGATCTAGATCTCAGTCTCTCTGACCCAGAACCGTGAGTAACGAGGAAACTTTGTTAAAGATTAAGTGAGCGTGCTAATAGATAAATAAGGAACTTGTTAAGGGCTAAACCAGCAATCTCTTATAGTGAAATGGGGCAAACACCTTCTGTTCAAGGAAAATGTTTAGAGAGCATCATCAAGGTTATGAAAAGCCAAGGCTTGATTATAATTTTAGAGGAGATTACTGAACTTTTAAGAACTGTGAAGGTTATATGTCCTTCTTTTTCTCTGGAAGAAGAATTGGATCCAGATGAATGGGAATTAGTAGGAAAGCAATTAGGTGAACACTACAATTCCAGGCCAAACTCAATTTCCAAAGATACAATTCATATATACAATGTAATCCAATTGGCTTTAAACAATGTTATTCTAAAGGAAGAGATGAAGGAGCAAAATGGGGAAGTGTCAACTAAACTAGGTGAAAAGGATGAATCAGATAACAATGAAGTTAAGTACAATTCTGAGCAACAGGAGCACCTCCCATCTCCTCCCTCAATTAACCCTTCATGGGTGGAGCAAGAAGGAGGAGAGGAAGAGGCAGAAACACAAACAGAATTGCCTGTGAAGCAGCCTAAGCCTATGACAAGATTAGAAAAAGCATTGGTTAAAGCTAAGAGAGAAGGACAGGATATAAGTGATTTTATACATGCATATCCTGTGATTGAAAATATTGATTCTGTAGGTCATAAAATGAGAAGATATGCACCTTTAGATTTGAATAAAATTAAGGATTTGAAAAAAGGTTGTACCCTTTATGGGACTACATCAGCTTATGTCAAAATGTTACTAGATGGTTTGTCTTATGAAGTCCTAACCCCGAATGATTGGAAATCCATAGCAAGGATATGCCTGGAACCTGGAGAAAATTTATTATGGCTTTCGGAATTTCATGAATTATGTAAAATTCAAGTCAGATGCAATTTGGAAATAGGAGTTAACACACAATTCACTTTTGAGCACTTAGCTGGTGAAGGTCAGTATGGAGAGAATTCGGAACAGATTAATTATACCATGACAATATATGAGCAAATTGCTAAGGCTGCAATAAAAGCTTGGGGTGTCCTTCCTGGACAGAAAGATCGTGGAGAGGCTTTCACTAAAATACAGCAAGGTCCCAATGAACCTTTTGCAGATTTTGTGGGACGTTTGCAAACTGCTGTCAAAAGAACTATTGGAGAAAATTCAGCTACAGAAATAATGACCAGACATCTGGCTAAGGAAAATGCCAACGAGATTTGCAAAAGAATTATATGGGGATTAGACAAAGATGCTCCTTTAGAGGAGATCATAAGACGCTGTGCTACAGTGGGAACAAATGCTTTTTACACCCGGACAATGATGAATGTGGAAAGGCAGGGTCCCTCCTGGCAAGGGACTTCTAGAGAAACTCGGCGATGTTTTCAATGTGGAAAAATTGGACATCTAAGAGCTCAGTGTAGGTATGGAGATACAGTGAGAAGACAGGGTGAGAGAAGACCTAAAACCCCATGTCCAAAATGCAACAGAGGACTCCATTGGGCATCAGAGTGTAAACTAATTCAGGGAAATAGGATGAGGGGCCCAGATCCAGGGCCCCAGGCAAAAAAGACTTGGGGCATGATGGCAGCTGATGTTACACCCAAAGAACTTTTAGAAGGCCAGGACTCTGATTTAATCAATCAGCAGAAAAGTAATCACATGGCAGAAAGGGATTACCTGATAAGTGAGCCAAAAGGCAATCAGATTGCAAAAATGGATTACACTTGGGGAGAATACAGGCCTTTTAAACCAACATGGCTGTGTCCAGTGCAAACAATTCCAATGTAATTGCCAGATGATGAGAAGAGATTTAGAAAGTCGTAAATAGAAGGTAATTAGATAGGTTAACTGCCTGGGAGAGAGGGTTTGCTTGTATTTCTTCAGCTGGAGAAGGAATCAGATGGGTGCCAACAAGTCATATTCGCCTTGTCCATCAGAGAGAGACAGAAAAAGAGAAAGACCTCAAAATAAAGGAGAAGATCTAAGAAACATCTGACACTGAAAGAGCATGGATAATAAGAAGACTGTTAAAGAACTTTAAAAACCAGCAGGAATCATTGGACTTCCTCACACAAGATGAGACTAATGGACAATGGACTTATGGACATTTATAAATTTTCAATTTATGATTATGTTATATACTTCTAGCATGTGTTATGTTAATATGTTACTATGTGCTTATGTAATTTATGTAATTATCTGTAATACTTCCCATATTGATGGATTTATGTTTCAAGGTCATTTATGTAATTATCTGTAATACTTCCCATATTGATGGATTTATGTTTCAAGGTCATGACTGTCCTATGTTCTAAATCAAAAGAAAGGGGGAGATGTTAGGATTACTAAGTGAGAACTGAGGTTGTCTGGATAGTTACAAGGTGAGAACTCAGGTTGACTTGGTAGAAGGAGCAAGCCCATTGGCTGAAGTGGTTCTTCCCAGAAGCCCTTGCATTATCCCACGCCCATTCTCTGGGAGGATAAAGAGGACAGCAATCCAGGAAGAGGAAAGGACTCTGAATTGCATCAGGCTTGACGGGGTTCTCTGCAGGAAGGGAAGTCACTTCTTTGGACAAGAGTTAACAGCAACTGCCTGGAGACAACGGTTCATTACAGGAAGAAGAATCTGTCGGAGAGATTTGAGTAGAAGACACAGCAGATTTCTTCCCAGAGAGCGATCCAGCAGCTTCTGGAGACGACAGCTCCTAACACTGGGTAATCCTGATTGTGGCTTCTCCATATTTGAAATATTTATTTCTCACTAGTTGTAATATTTTCTCCTTTATCTGATAATTCTAAAATTTAGCTACAATATGCCTTGGAGTTTTCATTTTGGGATCTCTTTCAGGAGGTGATCCATGAAACCATCTTTTTTTTTTTTTTTTTTTTTTTTTTTTTTTTACTGTCTTCCAGAATCAATTGGTAGAAGGAGGGATGAGAAAAAAAAAAAAAAGAAAAAAAAAAGGATTCTCTCTTTATCTTACCTTTATTCCAAAAACCAATTCCTTTTTGAGATTTTTTCATACTTAAAAAGCAAAGATGACAAGTTACTTTGATAGAGTGGACTGATTATAGAACGGTAAAGGAAATGTTAACTGGTTCAGTCTTTTTTGTAACATTTGACATGTAGTTCTGTACTTTTGACCATTAGGAATATAAAATTTATATTTTGCTTTTCATAATTTTGTGCAGTAAACTACACAGAATCCTTCCTCATTTAAAATGTGAGTCATGATTGGAGAAAGGAGTCCTGGGTTCAAGAACAAAACAAAGCATCTATTTGTCATATAACTATTGAATAAAGACTTAATATGAGTATTGTCCATTTTACAGAAAATAAAATTGAACCTCAAAAAAGCTAAATGAATTACAAATATTCACATGATTAGACCCTAAGACTTCTAATTTGGTACTCTTGGAATCTATAAAATACAATAAGCAATTTCAAGCAAGCAAATTAAAATGAAATATCAGTGATTCTCAAAGTGTGATTCAGAGAGTCCTAGGAGTTTTTGAAACCCTTTCAGAGGATCTAGAAATTCAAAATATGGTAAATATAAATTTAACCCACATAAACAAAAACTATGATCAGATTATCAATAAGTTTTAATAGTATGATACTAAAAGCAAAATTTTTAGAATCACTAATAGAGTGTAGAAGATAGATGCATTGAGTATTCACTGCAATAAACTGATTTGATTGTTTATTAATTGTTATCATTCTATGGACCCAACCATATCTCATTACTATTGAATATGAGCCTATTCTCCCTTCTATTCAGCCTTCCTATCTCTTAAATGGTCCAAGCTCATGCAGGCAAGATGATTTTGCTCGTTCATATTTTTGAAGTTGAGTAGCTTTCTTACTTTAACCTAATCTATTCTTTTCAACCTATCAAAGTTCAACCCATTAAAGATTCAATTCCCATTCCTGTATGAGACATCCTTGGACTCTTACAAGCCAAATTGACAGTCCTGTTTCTGAATTAAAAAAAAAAAAAGACATTTTCCCATATTCTTTATTTAGGCATTTTATAATACACATTGTAACACATTGTGTTATGAAACACATATTTTCTGTTAGAATTTTTCCCCAGGTATATCTCAGACACCTTAAGGGCAGAGAAAATATTTCATATTTAAATAAATCTCTCCACTTAGCAAAGTATAATTGAATTATCCAAAAGAAAAATCAAGTGCTCAGAATTAGAGAAAGTATCCCAAATGTTCATTTGGATTATTTGTGTCCAATTTGTGGCAGAGCATTCTGAACTTGTACTGGTTTGATCAGTCAGACATACTGTAACTTGATTCTATCGATCATTCAATAGTAATGTCATTTTGGTCCTCTTAAAAATCAAGGACAAAAACCAATATCTGCAATATATGCTCCATTAATGTTTGACAAACCAATGAATGACTGATGTCCTACTATTGCATTTCACATTACAAGGACTAAAATAAAAATCTAGAAAACTTTTTTCTTGATTAAATCTTAGCAATTTGGGCTTCTCATGGAATCCTGCAAATTTGCTAAAGCTGTGAATTATTTTTAGTAGTTTTTTTTAGTTGATTTTCTAGGATTCTCTTTGTATATCAGCATATCATCTGCAAAGAGTGATAGTTTGGTTTCCTCATTACCTATTCTAATTCCTTTAATTTCTTTTATTTCTAAAACTAACATTTCTATTACAATGTTGAATAGTAATGGTGATAGTGGGCTATCTTGTTTCACTCTTGATCTTATTGGGAATGGTTTTAGTTTATCCTCATTACATATGATAATTGCTAATGATTTTAAATAGATGTTACTGATAATTTTAAGGGAAACCCCATTTATTCCTATACTCTCTAGTGTTTCCAATAGGAATGGGTATTGGGTTTTGCCAAATGGTTTTTCTGCATTATTTAAATAATCATATGATTTTTGTTAGTTTGGTTATTGATATAGTCAATTATGCTAATAGTTTTCCTAATACTAAACCAGCCTTGCATTCCTAGTGTAAATATTACTTGTTCATAGTGTATTATCCTGGGGATAACTTGCTATAATATCTTTGCTGATCTTTTATTTAAGATTTTTGTATCAATATTCATTAGGGAAATTGGTCTGTAATTTTCTTTTTCTCTTTTGACCCTACCTGGTTTAGGTATCAATACCATATCTGTGTCATAAAGGGAATTTGGTAGGATTCCTTCTTTCCCTATTGTCTATGTTTCCAAATAGTTTGCATAGTTTTAGAATTAATTGTTCTTTAAATGTTTGGTAGAATTCACCTATAAATCCATCTGGTTCATTTTGGGCTTTTACAAAGTTAAAATAAAGACCTTACCAAAATGAAAATGTACACATTGTAATGCCTTGTCTATTGTAGATCCTTGGTAAATTTTTGCTAAATTAATTTTAGAAATATTAAAAATATTTTAGTAATTGAAGAGAATACTCATTTTTTAAATGGAATACTTCACTTAATGGTGAGTCCCTATACTTTTATTGTCCATTTTCACCTGTCAATATGCCATACTATGAAGAATTCTGGATAGGGAGTCAGAAAACCTGATTAAGGCCAAATCCTGGTTCCTACAGTTATTACCTGTATAGTCTTGGAAAAATTACCCTCCCTTTTAGGAATCAATATACTCCTCATCTAAAGTCCCTTCAAGCTCTTTGTTTTTAATTTAGTGTATGTGTGTGTGTGTATGTGTGTGTGTGTGTGTGTGTGTGTGTGTGTGTGTGTGTGTGTGTATAATTCAAATAATCACATTCTGAACTGCCTTGTGTTGAGTATGGGCTAGCTCCCTGGAGGGCCTCAGGATCAGCCAGAGTCAGGATAATTTAAAGTCCTTGGTTTTTAGGGGGAGAAGTGGAGGCAGACAAACTTCCATGAGGCTTGCCAAAGATATGTCCTAGATCCTGGAGTCCAAAGTCACAGCTGCTCTCCTCCTCATCCTGCCGCCAAGTGATTCTGCCCTCTCTCCCTTTGCCCTCCAGTCCTTGTCTATGATTATCTTAACACCAAACATTCTCTAAATTGTTTGACTTTATCAGGATCTATTTGTAAAGCAAAATGTTGACATGGGGGGCAGCTAGGTGGCACAGTGGATAGAGCACCAGCCCTGAATTCAGGAGAACCCCAGTTCAAATCTGGTCTCAGATACTTAACACTTCCTAGCTATGTGATCCCGGGCAAATCACTTAACCCCAGCCTCAAAAAAAAAAAAAAAAAAAAAAAAAAAGTTGACATGATTAATATTGGTTATGTTATTCCAGGTGGCAACCAAAGTAATAAAATATTATAATTTTTGAAACAAGCACTACCAAGAAGTTGTCAATTAATAATATAATTTGGGTATGATTGCTATTCTAATTTTACTTATGCTCCTTGCCTTTTGACAGTAGTATCAACTGTACTTTAAAACTTTGTTGAAAAAATAAATCAGATTTTCATGTTTTCTTTATCTGTGTCTAAACAATCAAAATGAATTGATAGAATTATACATATTGAAATTTCTTACCTGCCTCTTCTCTCAAAAAAAAGTAAAGAAAAGAAAGGAATGAAGGTTGGAAGAGGAAAAAAGGACAGGAAAGAGGAAAAAAGGAAGGAAGGGAGGAAGAGAAGGAAACAAAGAGAAAGAAAACAAACACATATACACATATATCACTGAAGTAAAAGTGGATTTCAACCCTGATTTTATTACCGTATATAGATAAAACCCTTATAATAAGCACAATACCTGACACATAGTTCAATACTTAGTAAATATTTGATAACTAACCAAATAGAGTAGCTGTTAAAAAACAAAAAAATGTTGAAAGGAAGTAGAGTTTTCATGTTGGTCTTCTAATAGCTTGACAAAAGAACCAGTAAAAGGGCAGTATTCCTATACCCTCAAATTTTATTCTGGAAAGTATGAAGGTCATGAAAAAGATAATGAAGAGCCCAAAGGAAGGGGGCAGACTGAAGAACACTGATTGGAAAGAAGTAATGTAAAAATGACAATTTAAAGGTTTAGTGATTTTTGCCCTAACTTGTAAGCCTCTTAAAAGATGCATGTCATTACTAAATGTTTAAATACCTGATGATGGCTGAAAGGGGGAAAAATCCAGAAGGAGATTTTTGAACTCTCATTATATATGCAGTGGAATAAGAAACTACACACTCTACAATAGTAATTAGCTGTGCTTAGGAACACTCTGAAGAGATGCAATTACCTTGAAATGAATTCAGCACTTTAAAATATACATTGAATGCATTTATTTATTATTTATGTTGAAAATTAATTGGTCATTTGCCATTTAAATTAATGTGTAGTTCCCCCAAATCAGGTGGCAGATAGCTTCATAATAGGTAAATACAACTTCCTTAGAGAACAGATTAAAGATAATATACTTACTGGAGGGCATGTTCATTAGTTCCACTTATGCTCACAAATACTCCATAAATGAAGTAATAAAATACATTTTTGGTCAAAAATGATTCTCTGCTGTTGATTTAATTTTTAGAAATAGAAATTAGAAAAAAGTTATTATATAAGGGGTAGAGGAATAGGAAATAGACCTTGTCAATAAATCCTGCCTCTGTTCAGTACTACACCCAAATCTATGGTTAGCCTTTTTCTTAATAACATTATTAAATATTTACAAAGTGCCTACTTTGTGCAGAATGAGGAGATACCAAGTTTAGGTAAAACATGATCACTATGTTTATGGAATTTCTAATGTTACATAGATACAACTAACCATTTTATGACAATAATATACATTACATAATAAATATAATATAGAATTGTTGAACAAAATAAAAGAATTTCAGTATGATTTACAAAATAAAACATTTTTAATTTTTTAAAGGAGGAAACAACTTATAATAAATGTGTGTATGTATATGTGTATATATATGTATATATACATATATATAGTCAAGAAAAATAAATTCTCACATTAGATATGTGCAAAAAAGCTCATGTTTCTAAATAACAAATAAAGCTAATTTGAGGCACAGTTTATTCTAGACTCTTGTCCTCTTCTCTTAAAAGAAAGGGAAGAAAGGAGAAGAAAGAATAAAAGAAAGAGGTGAAAGAAAAATTAAAAATGAGCAAAATAGAAAAGGAAGAAGGAAACCTCCTACCTCCCCCACTTTTGGCAGATAATCAGAATTACATTTGATTGGGATAAAACTAAATGGTTATAGACATAATCATAATACATTTCATTCATTCATACAATTCATTTTTAAAATTATAGCTTTTTATTGACAGAACACATGCATTGGTAATTTTTCAACATTGTTCCTTGCATTGTTCTAACTTTTCCCTTCCCTTCCTCCACCCCTTCCCCTAGATGGAAGGCAGTCTCATACATGTTAAATATGTTATAGTATATCCTAGATACAATATATGTGTGCAGAACTGAAAAGTTCTTTGATTCCGAAGGTAAAAATAACCTGAGAAAAAAACCAAAAATGCAAATAGTCCACATTCATTTCCCAGTGTTCCTTCTTTGGATGTAGCTGATTCTGTCCATCATTGAACAACTGGATCTGAGTTAGATCTTCTCTTTGTTGAAGATATCCACTTCCAGCAGAATACATCTTCATACAGTATCATTGTTGAAGTATATAATGATCTCCTGGTTCTGCTCATTTCACTTAGCATCAGTTCATGTAAGTCTCTCCAAGCCTCTCTGTATTCATCCTGCTGGTCATTTCTTACAGAGCAATAATATTCCATAACCTTCATATACCACAATTTACCCAACCATTCTCCAATTGATGGGCATCCATTCAATTTCCAGTTTCTAGCCACTACAAAAAGAGCTGCCACAAATATTTTGGCACATACCAGTCTCTTTTCCTTCTTTAATATCTCTTTGGGATATAAGCCCAGTAATAATACTGCTGGATCAAAGGGTATGCACAGTTTGATAACTTTTTGGGCATAATTCCAGATTGCTCTCCAGAATGGTTGATCTGTTCACAATTCCACCAACAATGCATCAGTGTCCCAATTTTCCCACATCCCTGCCAATATTCATCATTATATTTTCCTGCCATCTTAGCCAATCTGACAGGCTTAAAATTCATTTTCAATGAACCAATGGCAAATAAAAATACTCAAAGAAGAAAAAATTAATTCTCTGCATAATTGACAAGAATGCTTTAAAATTTGTAAAATAATTTACATATGAATATCTTATAATATGAATCTTAAACAGGTTAACTTGTCTGTAGTTACTCCAAAATGACAAAGACAAGATTTAAAACTGTGGTTTACTGATAAAACAATAATCATACTCAAATAACTTATTTACTTCAATATTTTGATATTTTTATTTGTTTATTTCATTATCGTAGATACTTTTTCTATAGATGCAGGTTGTCACCCTTTTCTGACTTATTAATCTTCAAAAGTTACCATGATGGATAAGCAATAACAAATAAACTCTATTATTCTTAACCAATGTTGAAATAGACCTTCCCCAACTTAGGCAGGCTTACTTTTGATCATGCCAAAGGTTTTCAATGGCTCTGAAAGAAAGAATGAGTCTGATAATTGAACAACTCTAACTCAATCAAATTCACTTCATTCACAAGTCAAGACATTACCCCACGATGTCATTAGAAAGATGAAACAATAACAGACAAATCCAGGACAGAACCAGAAAATGTAGCACTGAGCCACAGCTACAAAGCATTTGCTGCTAAGGTGAAAGTGTTTTGTTACACAGCTTTCCAAAACTTGGGGACACTACTATGATATGAGGAAGCAGATTAAGACTTTAATGAAGTTAAAGTTTGATCAATCAATATAGATTGAGCAAAATACCTGTGGAAAAAGGATTTACCTTCACCTTGCTTAGATACCTAACTGTAGTTATCTTTAAAGTTCTAGAAGTTTATATTTAGTGATTTCAACCAACCTAAATCTCTCAACAATTTAACCTTGCTTACAATTTGTTTTTAATACTGTTTTTGCCATTTCCCAGTTAATTACAGCTGCTAGATATTTCTTTTTGCCTTTCTCTATGTAATTTGTTGCTGTGGCTTCCGAGAGAGAATAACATGTAAAACTAAATATTCAATAGTCTACTTATACAATGAAGGGAATATTCTGATTGATAGGGTTTAATTAATAATATACTACAGTAAAATGTCTCTGCTCAATTTTAGAGAGTTTCATTTGAGGTGATAGTGGAAATTTGTTAGAATTTTCACTTTCTAATGAATTCTCTAACTTTCTAATGAATATCTATCCATTGGTCTTCTAGTGATTTGGAATCTGGACACTGGGAGTTTATAAGGATGGAATAACTTGCCTCTCCCCACCTCAGTTCCAGACAAAGTAATAAATACCAAAAAAGAAGCATCAGGGATTGAGGTGATAGTGGAAATTTGTTAGTAGCTTCACTTTCTAATGGACTCTTTTATTTGTAAGTATAATCTAATTTTTAAAACAACCACCAGGGAAAGGATCCAATTGGAGCTACTAACATCCCTGATGTGGGGAAGTAATTCCTTAATGTAGATGAGATGTTGTGTGGGAGTAGGGGGCCAGAATCAATGAATTAAAATGTTCTATCAGCTGTGTTTAGCTAAGAGTGAGAGGAAAGTGTAGACTTAGATCTCTGGTTTCTAAAGCAAAACCCTGTTTGTCAAGGAAAAGCAGTTGGGAAGGGCATAGAAGAAGAGTTTCAAGGGTGGCCTTGTGTGTGTGTATGTATGTATGTTTTAATATTGTAGAAAAAGAAGAGGTATTTGCCAGATTCCTTTTGTCTATGGTCAATATAGTGAACTTGTAAGAGTTTTTCTTTTTTTTTTTTTTCAAGTAATAAATCATTTGAAAGCTGCACAACTTGAAATAGGCTTCATCCAAATGAGAATCAAAACAATAATCTAAGTAAATATGAATGGGGCCAAAAGACAGGAGTATAAGATAAGATCAGGGAAATAAGATGGCCTGAAATCCATGGAAGTTTTTCTCACTTAACATGGGGAGTGGGGCATAGAAAGCCTTTTTGTAGAATCTGAAAGTGGTACAGACAACCATCTTCCCATGGGACTGAGCTGGGAGGCTGTAAGTGAATAATTGCTTTTAGATCTATACTACTATATGACATACTGAGGATGAGACTAGAAGAGTTTAGAGTATTAAAAATTATACTTTTTTTCTGATCAATGCAACTGCTGTGGAGAAGGTTAAAATTCAATTCCAAGCTAAGAAGAAAAGCATCTTATTTGGAGTTAAAGACAAAGGATCCAACTTTGAGTTTTTCTTTTTCTATTTATTATCAGCATGATTTAAAGTCATTGTTAAGAGAATACCTACTTTGCCATCATTAGCAATATCCTATTTATGTATGGGTCTTCTAGTGATTTGGGATCTGGAGGTTGGGAGTTTATAAGTACAGAATAACTTGCTTTTCCCCACCTCCATTCCAGACAAAGTAATAAATACCAAAAAAGAAGCATCAGTGATTGAGATGATTAGATTCTGGAAGGAGCCTTCTGTTGTTATTAGGTTTAAACATCCTTAACACAAAATTGATACCATTCTTAGAGGCAGAACCTCTATAGGCTTTCAGATGTGGCAAATAATTGTAATGCAAAAGACATAATATTTCCTCCAACACTCAAGATGAGTAGAGAGTCTAACAAAAAGGAAATAATTACAAATGACTTAGGCAGATATTAGTAAATCATTCTTAAGAACTGATAAGTTTTCTATTCTTCACTAGAACAAAGAAAATTATATTTATTTTTAATTTTTTTTCATTTTTGTACCATTGAATAACACTAAGCAATCCAATACATGATGCACTAGAATGCCATATTTTGAAATCAAGAAAACCCTGAGTTTGAATCTTGCCTGAGACATAAATAAACCTTTGCTTATTATCTGTGGGACTCTAGATAAGTCACCTAAATCCTCTCAATCTATTTCCTCATCTGTAAAGGCTTTTGTGATGATACCATCAATAGCTATGTTCTTGATACTTGCAGGTCTAGATTTTCATTATCTTATGCTGTTTTGGTTCTTCTCATATAGCCTGACCCCTGCTTCTCAGTTTCATTTGCTGCATCTTCATGTTGGTTGAGATCCTCTAATCAGGTACTTTCCTCAAGGTTCTGTCCTGAATCTTTCTTCTTCCTTTATGTTATTTTTCTATTTTTCATACTGTTCAGCTATAATAGTTTCAATTATAGTTGTTAAGTATAAGATTTTTTATAAAGAGTAAGAATCTTATAAAGCCCTAATCTTTTTCTGATCTTCAATTCCAAATTTTCAACTCCCTCTTATACATCTAGACTAGATTACCACAAGCATTAAACTCAACATGTCCAAAATTAAGTTTTTCCTAAAATCCCCTCAAGTTATCAAAGTATAGCTTCCTTCTTATTTTATAAGTATTTTATATTTTATTTTATCTTATTATCTTTTTATATAATTTTAATAATTTTATTATCTTATTTTATAGTTTATAGTTATCTAAGTTTAACTAGATAGTTAGCTGCCATTCTTTTTTTTCCCTCAATAGTAGTTTATTTTTCCAAATATATGTAATGATAGTTTTCAACATTCATTTTTGTAAGACTTTGTATTTCAAACTTTTTTCTTTCCTCACATACCTTACTCCTCCCCCAGATATCAAACAATTTGATATGTTATGCATGTATAATACTTTTAAGTATATTTTCATATATCTCACATTGTATAAGAAAAATCAGACTAATATGAAAAAAACAATGAGAAAAATACATGGTGATATTTGATTTCAGTCTTGATTTTTCATTTTCTCACCCTCACATCCAATCTGTTACTAAGTCCTGTCAATTTTACCTTCACAACATCTCATTTATTCCCTTCTTTCCTTGACACTGCTACTATCCTGGTGCAAGCCCTGATTATCTCATGCTTGGAAAATTATAAAAAACTGATAATGGATTGGTTTTTCAGCCTCAAGTCTCCCTACTCCAGTCCCTTCTCTACTTATTGATCTATTTGCTTTTCTTAAAGCAGAAGTCAGAAGATTTAAAAACATATATATAATCCTAGAAGCAACAAGGAGCCCCTATAGAAAACTAAAACAAAAACTCCACTGTCTTCCTATTACTACCAGGATAAAATATAAAATCCTCTTTTTAAACATGCCCCCATATACACCTTTCCAGTCAATTATATCTTATTGCCTTTCACATACTGTGGAATCCAGTAATTTTGGCCTTCTGGATATTCTTTGTTTTGATTGTCTCCTGTGTGGAGTTCTTTCTCTCCTAGAATTCACTTTCTGGATTCTTTCAAATCTTTGATAAAATGTCACCTCTGTAAGAAGTCTTTTCCAGTCCTCCTTAATGCTAATACTTTTCTTCTGTGATTAATTTTCATTTATTCTGTCTATATTTTGTTGCACATAGTTGTTGGTATGTTGTGTCCCCCACAAAACTTTGAGCTCCTTAATGTTATGGACTGTTCTGATTTAACTTCCTCAACACTTAGCACAGTGCCTGGCATATAGTAGGAGTTTAATAAATGCTTATTGACTTTGGTTGAAATATATAAAATGCTTTGTAAGCCATAAAGAGCCTGATAAATGTTAGGTATTATGGCAAACCATTTTTCTTTCTCTAGCTTTGAATTCCCAGTTTTCTTTGCAGCCAACATTAACGGCTGCCTTAGATCATTAGCTCTATAAGGTAAGAACAAGATGAGAAAGAGAAACACTAAGATTTTAGAAATTCATTTGAATAAAAGTTAAAATGACAATTAAAAGGGATCTAATGGAATTGTTCCATGACAAAGTTTCACCCTCTTTACAAAGTTGTTTATTAGAAAAATGAGACTGCATTTGTACAGCCTGTAAGAGAAATTGGGCACCATCACAAATGTCTCTAATATCTAAATATAAGCTACTTTGATGAGATCCTCAAGATCACCAAGTCTGAACCACAAATAATTAAGTTTTTGCTAAACATGCAAAGCATCAATGCATTACTCACCACTTGGAATCACATTATCAACATTCAATGAATCATTCAAATTCCAGGTGTACTTCTCGTATATATCTGTAGATCCTTAGTGTCACACTGTCAAACTCAGAAAGGCAGTGCTCAAATTAAATACTCCAGTTCAAACTTTAACATAGGAATGAGAGATGATCTAACCTGACAGTTCTCTAGAAATAATCATTCTGACTTGTCAAAGATGGTACATGCCTGGATCTCTACATTATTCAAAAATAAAGGAAGCCAGGGAGAGGAAAGGAAGTGACAGAAAGTCCTACATTCAAAAATTAAATACTTCAAGGTAAAAATAAAAGGGAGGGGACAAGTATTTTCTTATAGCTGCACACTTTCACTCTGAATTTTTAAAACTGCATCCATTATATCTGTCAAGCTCAAGAAGAGGTTATAAATGAAAAGAATGTGGTCCAAGAAGGGGAAAAAAAAAAAAAAAACAAGCCAACAACAAGTGCTTAGTATTTGGCTTATCATTAAATATACAATCATGATATGAGAAATTACTTATTTGGGGGGGGGTAGGGTTAAGTGCCTTGTCTAGGGTCACACAGCCAGCAAGTGTTAAGTTTCTGAGGCCAGATTTGAACTCAGGGCTGGTGCTCTATTCACTGTGCCATCTGATTGTCCTTTACTTAATTTCTTAATGATTAAATATGAATATTTACATACAGTTTATACTTTACACTTAAAAATATATGAATTAATCTTGATTTGTGTGGTCTTTTTTCTACTCTATATACAAGAAAGCTTCAGTCATCTTTAATTACAGTCTACTTGTCTTTCTGCTGTGCTAACTTAGTTATTGCTACCAGGGATGCAGTGGCACTTATGGGCATTTCCCTATTTAAAATAGCAATAACCCAAAGCAACAGTGAAATGGACGTCGTAAACTGTATTGAACATCAGCTCCAAGAATTTCATTTTGTCTCTTGAGCGAGAGTTGAATGAACAATGGCAAACAATTTCCTTCTCTGCCCTGTCCTCAGTCCTAATCTGCAAGGATCACCTCTGGAGTTGAAATGGCAGTTCAGACCCTTTTGCCCAACTGAGCCTTAGATCTCCATGAGGAGACCATCGTAATGGCACTGCAGTCATCCCATGAATAACAAACTAGCTAGGCTGAGTCAGCTGGGTCATCTATTGCTCCCTGCTCACAGAGGAGAGCAGGGAGTGATAGATAGCTCCATTAACTCTGCCTGACTAATGCACACTTGGGGAACACCAAATTGGGAACATTTTTTTTCCCTCTTTCTGAAACAAACTGCTGAGACCATGTCAGTTTATTCTCCATTTATAAAAACCAATAAAGTTTTAGGAAGCTTGAATATTAGCAATAGAAACTGTGAAAATAATAATGATAGCTTATTCTATCACTCTGGAGTATTTAATTTTTAACTAACACCTTTCATTCCAGATGGTCAAAATGCTTTGCTGGCTTTATTTACAACCATTTAAGCACACTTAGTTTTTTAACCTGATTGGATATCCATTTCAGGATTAAGATGTCATAATGTATAAGTAGGTGATATGTAATGTCTATATTATAATTATAAAAGTACAGAATTATGAAGAACATTTTATAATTTGTTGTTATTCATTCATTTTTCGGTCATGTCTGATGCTTCATGAACCATTTTGGGCATTTAATTGGCAAAACTACTGAAATAGATTACCATTTCCTTCTCCATCTCATTTTACAGATGGAAAAAAAAAAACAAACAAAAAAAAAACTGAAGCAAATAGGGTTAAGTGATTTGCCCAGGATTACACAGTAAGTATCTTAGACTGGATTTGAACTCAGGAAGATAAGTCTTCTGACTCTAGGCCTAATGCTCTATCCACTGTGCCACCAAAGCCAGAGAAATATTTGTAAGACTTCTTCATAGCTCATGATTCAACTTACATAGTCTAAGTCACACATAAGGGTGTTGTTTTTCAGATCTGTTTCTTCATTCATCCCATTAACTTCACAAATGTATATGGGAATGCACTGGAGATAATGAGGGGGAATCTAGTCTTGAACACTACAGCTGATACTCCCTCTAATTGAAACATTTAATTTCCCTTAAACTTCAGTTTCTTTATATATAAGCTGGAGAGGATACAGTTCTTGCAAAAGTTGTTTCATGTGAAGAACTTTGTAACACTTGAAATATGAGCCACCATGTCTCATAGGATTGGAGAGCTAGAGCTGGATAACTATCTTCTGATGAATTGTCCAAGATTACACAGGAAATGTCAGAGGCAGGACTTGAATCCAGGGTCTTTCTATACAGAGACAATATTCTTTCCTTTGTACAAAGATGCCTTTAATTTAAACAAATAACCAGACATGCTCAAAAAATGATTTACTTAAGGATTCGGTTTTGCTGAATCATTACAACTTGCCTACTTGAAAATCCTGGTTGCCAGCAATAATTTAAGAATAATTTCTCATTTTCAAAATTGTTATTTTGGTTTCTTGTACATCATGGATATTAATTAATCTACTGTAGTGAATTTGTTTCAAAATGTTTTATTTTAAAAAGAAATCTAAAAACTAAATCTATCATCAGAATAAAAGTAGATTTTCATTAAAATGTGCAGATACAGATGCTGTTAAATTTCTCTAATGAAACTGTAAAATAGTCAAGCAACCCTCATCATCTGAGCTGTTTTTTTGTTTCATTTGGTTGTGGTATTTGTTTGATTACAAATGATCCTGATTTCTCTATCTATTTCCTGTCTTTCATCTACCCATACATATTGCTGCTTTTGTATACCTTAAGTGTATGTACAAGGACGATATTGAATTTTTTTTTCACTATATAGATAACTTCTCTTCTTCCTTAACCAAGGCTAAATGAAACACATATAGAAACTGTTAGAACTGATATTAAAAAAATTTCAGTATTATTTATACCATACTACTCTAGCTTTCAAATGGTGACAGTGTTTTTTTGAGGAGGTTTTAAGATTAGAATATTCCAACAAAAGTAATTTTAATAATGAAACTGTGAGAAAGTATGTAAATAGATTGAAATTTAAAAATGAAATCACAACTTCAAAACCTGGCAAATTCATGTTTTTAAGATGTCTTTCTAAATATATATATTTTTAAATGTAAGAAAGTAGTTTTTGGGGAAAAAAATCCATCCAATTATAGCAATGATCTATTGATTTAGGAACCAAACTTTTAATAACAAATATTCATCTAAAACAGGAAGGTAAAAGTTTAAAATATCCTCCTAGTAGTAGCCTTCCTCACCCTTATCAAACGTAAAGTGCAAGGCTACATGCAGTTCTGAAAAGAACCAAACATTGTAGTACCCTACGGCCTCCTATAACCATTTGCAGATGCTGTAAAACTATTCTAAAGCAAATAGATATCAAAAAGCCCCAAAAGCTCAGATAGTCATTCAAAGTTTCCTCTGATTCAAATTTTCCTGATTTCAATTTTTCCCCTGGAAAGCTCCACTTCATATATGTATATTATGTACTATTTATAAAGATACAAAGAGGAGCTTAAAAAGCAAAATTCTCCAAAGATATTTTTGTGTATTTTGTTTATTTTTTATTGGGAGAAGGTGGGAGGGAGGTAAGAAGTAGTCATTGAAAAAGAAAATCTTTAACAAAATAAAAAAAAAGGAAAGGAAAAGGGAATGCAGAAAAAAGTAAAAGGAAGGAAAGGATAGGAAAGAATAGGAAAAGATAGGAAGGAAGGAAGGAAGGAAGGAAGGAAGGAAGGAAGGAAGGAAGGAAGGAAGGAAGGAAGGAAGGAAGGAAGGAAGGAAGGAAGGAAGGAAGGAAGGAAGGAAGGAAGATATAGCCTAAAATCACATAAATAGGGAAAATTATGACTCAATAGCTCCATATTACCGAATAAAACAATAATTGTGGCTCACAATGAAGACTGATTCATCAGTGGATAGGACCTAGACTTGTTTCATTGTATAGAGATTCCAGTTGAGAAAACTTTCTTTATCAATTTAGATCACCATGTTCTATGAAAATTTTAGTACTGATGATTTGCTTGGACACTAAGGAGCTAAATATATAATTGGCTCAGGATCATATGGTTAATATGTGTTAATAAATAAATGAACATTTGTTATCTACTATGTTCTAGCAACTGTGCTAAGCAGGAGGGATACAAAAAGAAAGAAAAAAGCATACCTTGCCTTCAAATAGCTTATAGTCTAACAGGGAAAACAATGTTCAAAAAAATTCACACAAAGCAAGATACTGAAAAAAAAAAAAAAAAAAGAAAAGGAAGTCAAGAGAATTAAGAGAGATTGGGGAAAACTTTCTGTGAAGCATGAGGATTTTAGTTAGCTAATGATATTTAGATAGCTAATGAAAGCTATTGAGGTCAGTAGTCAGATTGGGGGGGGGGGGGAAGGAATGTTCCAAACATGAGAAAAATGGAAAAAGGAGAGAAAATACCCAGAGCTGAGAGACATAAAACATAGTGTGTTGTTTGTTCAACAATCAGTTCGGCAGTGTCACTAGATCAAAAAGGAGATTGGGGAAAAAGGAGGTTGGGGAACAAGTTGTAGGAACATTAGAAAGAGAGAGAAGGACTAGATTATGGAGACTTTGAATATCAGAGCATTTTATATTTGATCCTGGAGGTTAATAGGGAGTCATTGATTTTATAAAGAGATTGCTTGATCAGGTCTGTGCTTTAGGAAAATTACCTTAGTGGAGACTTGATTGGAGAGAAGAAAGATCTAAAGTGGGCAGATCCACAAGCAAGCTATCTCAATTATCCAAAAATCAAAGGATGGGAGTCTGCACTAGAGGTGATAGATTCAGGGAAGAAGAGGCTTATTTGAGACACAGTGCAAAGGTGAAATTGACAGGCCTTGGCAACAAATCAGATATGGAGAGTGAAAGATAGTGAGAAAACCAGGATAACTCCTAAATTGTGAACCTGAGAAATTGGAGGGGGGGGTATTGTCCTCTACAGTAATAGAGAAAAAGAGGAGGGGGGAGAAATATAGTGATTTCTGTTTTGGACATATTGAGTTTAAAATATCCAGGTTGAGGTGTCTGAAATATAGTTGGAAATACAAGAAAGGAAGGCATTAGAAAGTGTAGGTCAAGATAGAGTTGAAAATCATCAGCATAGAAATAGCAATTAAAAGAGGATAAAGAGAGAAAAAAAAAAAAAAAAAGGTTTCAGGACATAAGCCTGAGGGAAAGGGTTAGAGGTAGGGATCTAAATAAGGAGACAGAGAATGAACAAATAGATAGGAGGAGAACCAGAAGAGAATGGTGTCCTAAAAACCTAGATAGAAGAGATTTTCAAAGAGGAGTGATCAACAGCATCAAAAGCAGCAGAGAGTTCAAGGAAAGTCAGTAGCAAAATTTGAACCCAGGTCTTCTAGGCTTTATGGTTGACTCACTATCTTGAACGTAACACTAACTGAGTCACTAATAAAAACTTAAATTAACTTGGATATTATTCATTAAAACCCTACTCTCAGGTTCATCACACTATAAAAATGACGCTTAGTTATCAGAAAAACACAAGCTGTGGCAGGTGTCTCCAAAACAAATTTGGTTCAATGTGGTCCACTATGATCCCAGTGCTTTATTTGTTATTGTTCAAAAGTCTGCTTGGCTAATTTTGAATAGGCTCATCACCAAGCTAGCTACAATTGTGATAGATTGTTTTAGCTACTTTAAGTGTTTGGAAACTATTTACAAAGTTATATAGCAATAGCTATCTCTTGCAGTAAAAGGACTAATTTAAATGTCTTCTCTTAAAATCTTCCCAAAGTGCTTCATCATGATGAAGGGTTAATCCCAGGGTCATGGAAAGTTATATACCAGCAGAAAATTGGTATCATTTTCGAGATCCTATCCAACTGAAAAGTCTTTTGGAAATGGCAAATGAATATAGCAGTCAATTGAGAAACCATCTAGCCAAATCAGAAAAGCTTAACATGAAAAGATTGGTCACCTCATACATTTTTCAGCCACAGTAGTTGTAAAAGACCATATAATAAAGCTAGAGTAAATATTTGATGTGGATTCAAGGAGGAAGTATCCATCCTAAAAACCAAAGCAAAAAACATGAATCCTTTAGGTAGAGGTTTTTATTTAAATTCCCATTTTAAGAAGCCTGAAAAAAATACCAAAGACATTTCAAGAAAAAATCCATTAAGAATGATTAAAATAAGATTAGGCTTAAAGTAGAAAACTCTAGTTACACAGCAAATTTACTTATTCAGACTACTTAATCCTCTTGTGACAGCAGATCCATGAAGAATTATCTCATTTCCAGATGTTGATCAAGGTGATCATAAGATGTAAGATGAAGCAGGTGTTGCTGGTGAACAGTATCTGCTTCACTGATTCATTAAACAAGAATTTATTGAGTGCTTATCATGTGCAGAGCACCGTGCTAAAGTGTGGCATTAACCCTACTTATTGTTGTCCCAGTAAGCAGCAGAAATCCAATGAAATTTTATAACCTGAAGCTGAAAAAAACCAAAATACATGTCTACTTTGAATATAGCTCTTATCAGCTTTAATAACTTGAACATTATTAACATTAAATCCAATATATGTTCCTGCATAAGGAGCTTTTGTTGGGTCTTTACATATAGAAAGATAAGAAATGTTTTGCCCTAGGTGGGTGAAGTGTCACAGAAATATTATATCAAGCAATTTTCTACATCAAATGATTCTGAAAGGAATTCCAACCTTGAGAGAACTCAATACTGCAGGGAGGTCATATCTAGTGTAGCATTAAGATGCTTCAGTCATCTAACTAGTTACCTAGCTCCTCCTTAGTATAAGTTGAACTTTGGTGTCTTTATCTCTGCTCCTTTTTCAAAAGCACTTGTAGTGATAATTAGTCTCCCCTCCAGGTAGACATAAATCTTGGAAAGAGAAATGAATGGAAGAGAGGGGATCTGGGGAGTGCTGTACCTATGGGACTGCAAAGCTACTTTTCAAGCCCAAAAGGATTAATGACTTACATATTACCATATCTGATAACTCTGTCTAGTGTCATTGTTGAGTAAATAAGGTTCTACATGGAAACTAAGCTAAGTGGTGTAATTTGGGATTGAAAAATAAAACTTACTTTTTTTTTCACTATTATTTATGTCTGAAAAGAAAATATTTTTGAAGGAGTCAAAAAAATTAATCCCAATTATTTAAAAACTGCAATTAATTACATATGACAATTGATATATAAATTTCTACCAATAATGCTAATCATATTATGCTAATATTTACATAATTAATATTCAATCAAAAGATTGATAATTATGGTCTAATACATTCTTTCGCTACAAAGATTAAGGTTTCTTTATTGATTATTATTTTTGTACTTATTTAACATGAGCATCAGCGATATGTTCATATGCTCCTGAACCTGTATAATTTACATATTTTAAAATGTCTAAAAGTCATTGTTTAGTCCTATCACAGTTTCTAACAAAACTGCTTTGTTGATGCTCCCTTTCATAGATATGTATCATGTTGACACAAAGTGTACTCAAACACTCCATTACATAACAGCAGTAAATCCAAGTGGCATTAATGCTCTATCAAATCTCTGAAGCAAGACTAATAATAAAATGAGACTCATTGTGTTAGCAGCCATTATATCATTAGAAATTGCCAAAACCATGTAATTCTGAGCTGTTTTTGATCTAGATTTAATTTAATAAAGTAAATTGTTTCATTGTTGAGTTTTATTCATTCAGATTTTTAGTTATGTTCACCTATACTTAAAGTCCTACTTAGATAACATTTAATGGCTCACATTTACATATTACCATATCTGCAAAACCTTTAAATGTTATCTCATTTGATTCTCACAACAATGCTGTCAAGCAGATGATATTATTAACTACTCTTTTTAAAAAATTCAATTTCATTTCATTTTCAAATTCACATTCTCTCCCTTCTGCTCCTTTTTTTTCCTCCTGTACTCACCTTGAGAGAGCAAAAAAAGCAAAACTTGTTATAAACATGTATGTCAAACAAAAGCTATGAATAGATAATTTTCAGAGGAAGAAATACAATCAATAGCTATATTATCTGTTCTTTATAAGAAGATAAATTGAGATTCAGAGCTATTAAGTGACAAGACCTCACAACTAGTATCTGAAATGGACTTTGAATTTTCCTGAATCCAAGTTCAGCTCTCTGTTCATTGGATCATACTGACATTTATTGAGAAATAGTTGTAGCCTTGTGAAAAGATTGGTGAATCTGGTTTATCTCTCTCCCCCTACTTTCATGATATATAGTAAACTCCTTCAGGTCAGGACTTTTCTTAAAATTCTGTTTTGTCATCATTTATTTCATTTATTTTCATTTATGCTTGATGTATATGTAGAACAAATATTTTGATTCATTGATTACATAGCTTACCATTATATGCATTATCTATCTATTTCTATCTATCTATCTGAGCATCAGATTCCTCATTATTACTAGGGATAACATTTTCTCAGTCTAGTAAGAGAAGTGTTTTGTAAAATTTAAACTGATACTTAAATCAGAATACATCATTCTTAATCCCCATGGTTTAGTTCTCAAAAACTGTCCTCAAAGACTTTAAGTTTTCAAAGATGAAGCCTTTGAATTCAAGAGTTCAGACAATTTCTATCTAATTGGAAAGGATTTAAGAGGAGGCTTGCTGGCCAAGGATCAACTTTGCTAGATATAAAGAAGATAAAGCATCACATAATAAAGAAGAAACTGAAAAAAATTTAAAAGAACTATCCCTCTATTACAATCTTTTCCATAATGATTGGTAGAACAGTAAGACAACAAGAATATGTAATGGCTTCTAGGTGTAGCCTCTCCCATGTACTTCTACAGACCAATGAGATGGTCCATGAAGTATAAATTTGGGAGACCTTTGAGTGTGAAGGAGTAAGCTTTGTTGGAAAGCAGCATATGTTCAAGAAGACCAAGAAGCTGGGCACAAACTGTAATGAAGTACAAAACAAGAGGATCATCCTATCATAATCAACTTCCTATGGCAATTCAAATGAAAGAAAGGGTCTGATTAGTAGTGGATTTTTTTTTTTTTCTCTCTCTGCTGCCAACCACAGGGCTAACTAGTGACTTTTTTTCTTCTCCTCTTCCTTTACTCCATCTGTTGAGGCAAAGCTGAAAAAACATTTTTTTTTTCCTTTACCATTGCTAAGTACTCAAGAAACAAAGATTAAAAAACAAATTTGCTCATGCCATCAAGGATTTTACATTCTTGGAGAGTGGGAGAAGGAGATGGAAGTATTTGCAAAATAACTAAAATTTGTTTTGTTTTGTTTTGTTTTTAAGAGTAAGGGTAACTAATAGCTGTTAGTAGTCAGGGAATGTTTTATGTAGAAGTTTATATATTGAATTCTGAAGGAAATTACAGATTCTAATAAAAAAGTGAGAAGCAATTCCATTACAGAAATGGGAGGACAATCTATGCTAAATCAAAGAAACACATAGCTAGAATAAGTCATGTATGAAGATGAGTGATATACAAAAGTTGTAGTGCTTTTTTAAGCTATTAAAGGTTTAAATAGTACTAAGTCATTTGGCATACTTTGTATAATAAGGCTGAAAATGCATGTTTGAGTTAAATTGTAAAAGCATTTAAATGCCAAACAGGGGAATATATAAATTATCTTAGAGGCAATTGTTGTTTGCCCATTTTTGAAAAAGACCAATGTTTTCACAGGGTGATGTTTTGACTTGTGCATGAAATGGATTCAAGTGAGGCAGAGCTATAAAATCATCAGCCTTATTTTCTTGTCCAGAACCACCAAAATCTAGTGGAAACCCCCCCACAAAAGTCAGGATGACTAGCAATGACCTGGGATATAGTGGATAACTTTGGTAGCTTTGATATCTGGCTAAGTTCTAAGCACTCTACAATACCTTCTTCAACTGCCTTTGTGCTGTTAAAATGAACTGTTCTTATCCACCCATTCTGTCAAGGGAAGTTTTTACATGCTTAGGGTATAAAAGACATCTCCTAAACTGACCGATAAGTTTGAGGCTTGTCAGCAATAATTTTAGGAATTTAGACCCACAAAATAAAGTAAAAATGAGAGCTATTCTTCTAGTGATCCAATTTTTTGATTTAATTTGGGGAGGGATTTCTGCAAAGGATATTCCACTAAAATATGGCTCAGACAATGTTAGAGTTAGGAAATATTGTCTTTGCCATTATAAAAACCACAATACTATAAAAGCAGCCTGAGATTGAAAATTTGGTGGTGTTTTTTCTACAATGTTATACTACTGATTTATGTTCAAATATTTTCCTAGTGATTTTATATTGATGTGGTCTAGTAATCTGTTCAAGTCTCCTATTTTTATCTATTAATGCTTCTTATAGGTGCCAGGGACAGGTAGATGGTACACATGGCCAAGACAATTCTTAGTTTCCCCTCTAGCTAGTTACAGTCTTGGAAAGAGAGAGATAAATGGAAGATAGGAACAATAAGTTCCTGCACCTAGGAGACTGCCAAGCTACTTTCCAAGCGCAAAAGAGTATCTAGTGATTCAGTACAGTATCATTTGTTGAATAAATAAGGTTCAACATGGAAACTGTTTAGTTTCTACATGGAAACTAAGGAAATATGTCAGATTTTTCTTTTCCTTTCTTCATTCTACTCCTCTTTGGATGGAGTTGGGATGAACAGTTCATTCTGCTGAGTTCCCTGGGTCTGCTTCTCTCTTTCCACAGCTTGACTCCTGAATTCCAGGGACAATTCTTTCTTGAATCCACAGTTGGTTCTTTTCTCTGCTGCCAGGGGTCATATTCCTTGAAGCTGGCTCTACTAACTCTCTCTCAGTCTCTAATTCTCTGCTCCCTGCTGGATGCAGTGTCTCCTGCTGGGTAAGTAGTTCTGCTGCAAAATGCCATGGCAGATGGTTGAGGGAAGAAAGAGAAATCCTGTACTCCTGCTGCTGCCCTCTGGTAGAAGCATAGGGGTCACATTTCACAAAACTCCTTTCTGCCCTGAATGTTTCTCAGTCTGGCAAGTATAGTTTCTAAAGGTCATTGGGAACCTCATCCCAATCTTGCCTAACCAACAGCAACCAACCTTTTAATTCCATTAGGGAGATTTGTTCATACTTTATAAAGTGATAATAACATAGAGACACATCTTTACACTTTCTTTAATACACTAATACCTTATTACTTCTGTTATCTGTCCTTTACTCTTGTAATTATATCAACCAAGGAAAGGGAATTTATTAGTCAAGGAGTAATTCTACACACACACACACACACACACACACACCTGAAGATATTTGGGTGGGAAGCCATTTTGTGCCTCTATACAGTATAAACTTATCTAAAAAAAAAAGCATAGATAGTTGATTTGAGAAAAATCTATGAACTCAAACCAAAATACATAAATTTCTTAAAGACTTGTAGCACATTGTATGTCCATTCACTGGGATCCTGCGAGCTCTAAACATATCATTGAATATATCTTACTAGAATATCTGTTTTGTGAATGTTCTGTTAGTCATTTACCTGAAATGAAGCCTGAAATAGCTTATTAAGAGATCATTCATTACTAAAGAAGGGAAAGGGACCTGTAGGTGCCAAAATGTTTGTGGCAGCCCTTTTCATAGTGGCTAGAAACTGGAAGATGAACGGATGTCCATCAATTGGAGAATGGTTGGGTAAATTATGGTATATGAATGGTTTGGAATATTATTGTTCTGTAAGAAATGACCAACAGGATGAATACAGAGAGACTTGGAGAGACTTACATCAACTGATGCTGAGTGAAACGAGCAGAACTAGGAGATCATTATACACTTCAACAATGATACTATATGAGGATGTATTCTGATGGAAGTGGAGATCTTCAACATAGAGAAGAGGTAATTGAATTCCAATTGATCAATGGTGGATAGAATCAGCTACATCCAGAAAAGAAACACTGGGAAATGAGTGTAAACTGTGAGCATTGCTATGTTTTTGTTTTGTTTTGTTTCTCTTCCCAGATTATTTTTACCTTGCGAATACAATCCTTCCTTTGCAACAACAACAACAAAAAGAGAGAGAGAGAGAGAGAGAGAGAGAGAGAGAGAGAGAGAGAGAGAGAGAGAGAGAGAGAGAGAGAGAGAGAGAGATCATTCACTGCTACGTGGGGAAAAAAGTATATAAGAACACATGTTTCATTCTGCCTAGTCCTGTGAACTTCCAAATGAAATCTGAATTTGAAGCAAAGAACACAAATGGTCTTAGAAGATTCAGAACTAAAGATGATGTAAAGAAAAATTAAAACATACACAATTCTCTTGGAAGGAGTTCCCTAGCATTCTCCTTGTGTAGCTGTCACCTGAGGCACTTCACATGTGTCAGATTACCATTAAACATGAATACCAGTGGATCTATCAATAGTCCCTTTATCACCATATGACTGACTGACCTTTTCCAGTTTAAACCTAATTTAAACATGTTTTGAGGGCATCCTGGATGAAACCATGAAAATAAAGAAGTAGGTTTTCACTAATGTTATTCTGAAGCAGATCACAACTGCATAATAGATTGAAAGATGCATAGAATATAAAATTCCATTGTACTTATTATTTGTTGACTATAAAAAGAGGTTTAAATTAAAGCAAAACTCTATCTTAAGAAATCACTGTAATGTGGCTCTCATAAATATTCTAGAATTGTACAGATTCCCTTAAGCATTCCCATAAGATTGTTCAAAAGACCCTTTGATAATGAATATCAAGTTCTATATAAAACGAGATGCCAATAGTGCTTGTCAGTATCATGGAGCATATCTGACTCAGAGTTTCAATGGTTCAAGTTAAATTTCCAGTTTGTGAGTAGACTAGAGTATTTTTCCAACAATAACTTACAAGTGACAGGCAGTACAAAAAACCCCATTAGGGACATACGTGACCAGAAATGTGATGTGGACAAGAGTAAGAGACACAAGGTAGGGGCAGTTTGAGTGTTGAGTAGTATTCCTGAAATATTAAAAGAACCCAAGAAAAGCTTCTAACACATTTGGTTGATCCAGTGGGAATTATGGAAAGACATGAATAGAAATTAGCTGGATAAGAAGGTATAGAGGGGTTATAATTTTTTTTCAGTGGAAGATGTAACCCCATCAATAGGAACATTGAATTATAGATTGAAAAAACTTGGGAAACTTATAAAAATATTTAATTTGATGTTCTTAGTCCTTCTTTGTGTCCAGCTTAATACACTGCCTCATAATAAACATTTCATAAATGCCTGTTGATTTCATCGACTTTGGCAGTCTGGTAAAGTCTAAGAATGTTATCTCAGGATAATGTTTGTTTATAATTAAAAGAAAATGTAATTTTCATTTGTAAACTAGCAGAAATAATGATTTTTACTCTATCCACATTCACAAGTTCCCTGAAATCTGTCCACAGATCCTGCAGACCTCTGGTTAAGAATCCATGATTTGAAATTATGTAAATACTTATTTGATATTTTAAAGTCTATCAAATTTTTAATCTCTTGAAATAAAATATAGTTTATTGCTTTTAAAAATCAGTGTGAGTTGTTTTCTTTCTTCCTGCTGCAATATTCTTAACAAATTATCTAAGTTAATTTTACCCAAGCATAAAAAAATCCATTGTACCAATAACTTATACTTAAATTCTATCTCTATATCTAAATATTTATAATATAATATAATATAATAATAATATCTTATCAGTATTCAGAACTACTCCATATTAGGAATATAACTTCCACAAAGGAAGATGTTCTTACTTTGGATGTTCTATCAGCTGGTTTTAAACTAATCCTTTAGCAATGAAAATGGATTATTTTGGGAGGGAAACACTTTTGTTTAAATTAAACTTATAGGATAATCATTTGTTACAGTATTAATAAGAAGACCATTACCAAGCAAACTTTATCTTCCCAAGCTTTTCAAACCTTGTCCTTTTTTTTTTAGTTCTCATCTCCATCAGATACTCAGGGCCTTTAGGAAGCCTCCCCAGCAGGAATAAATACTGTCCCATATTCTTCACCCTCCCCAACAAAATTTATTGTGCTGGATCTCAGCTCTTTGGAGTGCTATAATCTACAAGGGGACAGTTAAACTCATTTAAGCTAAGGAGATAATGGATGATAACATTTACATTTTAACAGCTCCTTTGGAGGCTCAACTCAAAGTGACTAATGATAGGAACAAAAATATAACCAGACAGATCAGTTAGGAGAACAAGAGTTCAAACTATACTAAGTAGATATCATCCTTGTTTCACCCACTTTTCAATAAGACCCTATCCATTTCTAAAATATAATTTATCTTTTAATAAGGTCGCTTACCTATTAGGAAATTAGGCATAAGAAGATAATATTAAAGATAGTTAAGGGACCTAGGGAATGAGAAAGCTCTTCAGCTGGGGCTCTGAGAATGGGAAAAGGACCATAATTTTAATAACTGAGGTTGGAAAAAGTAGACATGCTAGGCTTTAATGATGCCATGTATATTCATGTATTGTTTATATGGTTATAAGAAAGCAAGTAGTCTTGATTTTTGTTCCCTCTAGGGAGAAACAGCACATACTAAGGTAACTAGGGTTAGAAGTATCATTTAATAAGCAGACTCCCTGTATGTTGAGATTTCTTAGAATTGAATCTGCTGAAAATCACTCATATCTACTTGAACGGTAATGAGAATAAAAGTAAATATAAGCTTTTGCCCAGAAGGCCCAAATCTGGTTGGATTAATCCCTTTGTTCAATATAAATCCTCAAAACTGCACAATGAAATCCTTTCCTATAAAGAGACGTAGAGAGTAATAAAAGTCCCTGATAGACACGTGGTTGGAAACCTTAATGAAGAAGAAATTACATGAATAAATATTTGGGAATTCTAATGGAATAAAAGCTCAATATGAGTTAGAAGTTCCATTTGGCAGCCAACAAGCGAATATAATTTTGTTCTTCATTAAGAGATGAATAGATATCAGGGATAAAGAAATGATAGATGTTCTATTTCTTTTCTTGGTTCTCCTTCTACCTATTAGACCACTTCTTTTCAATTTTCTTTGATGGATCCTCATTTAGTCCATACATTCTAACTGCAGATCTGCTCTACCCTGGCCCTCTTCTCTTCAGCTTCCATATTACTTCAATTGGTGGTATCATCAAAATCCATGGATTTATTTATCATCTTAATGATTATGATTCTCAAATCTACCTATCTTGTTTTCACCCTTATGCTGACTTCCAATTTCACATTTTCTATCGCCATTCAGGCATCTCAATTAGCTGTCCATTAGACATCTTAAACTCAACATAAACAGAACTTAATTCATTTTATTTTCCTCTAAACTATGTTCTTCAAATTTCTTTATTTTTGTTTTAAAACCCAATCTTGATGAAAATTTGATATAGCATCTATGTCTTTACCCAAGTCACTGACAAAAATGTTAGAGTATAGTACCAAGCACAGGCTTTGGATGTACTTTTGAAGACATCCTATCAGAGTGACACAACTACAAATCACTCCTCTTTCAGCCAGGTTATTTAATCAGTTTCTTGCTCATTTAGTTTTATTTCACATTTCTTTAACTTTTCCTCAACAGTAGTATGAGAACATTTATTAAATGCTTTTCAAATCTTTTGACCCTCAAGTTTAGAAACCCTAACAGAAATCAAAATAAGGTCAATTCAAAATGATCTGTTTTTGATGGAGTGATATTGATTCTTTGTAGTCACCATTTATCTTGCTAGTTGTTTACTAAGATCTCATTCTTCTTTCTGTCAGTATGTGAAAGTTTATCTGTGGGTTTATAGGATGGTTTTATTCAGTTTTTCTTGATCTTTTATTGTTTTAGATATTTACTTTTATTCCTTTTCACTTGCCCTTGAGAATATTCCTCAGATATTACCCCTGTAGTATTTTACAAGTCTCAAAGATTGTGAATTCTTGAATTAGGAGATACAAAGAGGCAGCTAACCCAATCTCTGCTCTAAACAACCACTTAGGAGGAGAATTGCTATTTAAAAGTTCTTGTAGATTCAGACAGGATCTTTAAATGATCCCTGAGTTAATTGTAAATTCTGAGATATCACCTCACACCTCTCATATTGGCTAAGATGACAGAAAAAGATAATGATA
Organism: Sminthopsis crassicaudata; assembly: GCF_048593235.1. Lineage (NCBI taxonomy): Eukaryota > Metazoa > Chordata > Mammalia > Dasyuromorphia > Dasyuridae > Sminthopsis > Sminthopsis crassicaudata. The sequence goes on from NC_133619.1 coordinate 106,964,618, forward strand.
AATATTGGAGGGGATGTGGGAAAAGGGGGACACTAATGCATTGTTGGTGGAGTTGTAAAATGACCCAACCAATCTGGAGAACAATTTGGAACTATGACCAAAGGGCTATAAACTGTGTATACCCTTATCTATCCCAAGGAAATCATAAAAGAAGAAAAAGGATCCACAAGTGCAAAAATGTTTATAGCAGCTCTTTTTGTGGTAGAAAAGAACTGGAAAGGGAGTGGATGCCCATCAACTGGGGAATGACTGAACAAGCTGGAGTACATGGAGATAATGAAATATTATAATTATACAAAAATGAACAAGCTGATTATAGAAAGGCCTAGAAAGATTTACATGAATTGATGCTGAGTAAAACAAGCAGAACCAGAAATATGTTGCATTACATACAATAACAGCAAGATTATGTGAGGATCAACTATGAAAGGCTTGATTTTTCTCATCAGTTCAGTGATCCAAAGCAATCCCAATAGACTTTGGACAGAAAATGCCATCTGCATCCAGAAAAAAAAAAATCTAAGGAGAATGAATCATCATCAATGATTAACACATGCTGTGTTCATTTCTTTTTTCTGTGGTTTATTTTTTATCTCTCTCATGGTTTTTTCCCTTTTGCTCTGATTTTTCTCTCCCAATATGATTCATAAAGCAATGTGTATTAAAAATAAACTTACTACAATAAAAATTCATAAGGTTTTTATTTTCTTCAAACATTCCTTCTTCATTCAACTGTATAGAAACAACCTCTTTTTACGGTATTCCTTCCTTTTATATTTTTGGAGAAGTTATAGAAAGTAACTATTCAATCATATACTCTGACATATTAGCCAACCTTCAGGGTGTGAAGTGCTACCTCAGAATTGCCTTCTCTAATTACCTGTGATTTAAAGTATTTTTCCATATGACCATTAGTAGCTTTGCTTTCTTCCTGTGGAAACTGTTTGCTCACATACCTTATTCTTATATATTTAAAAGATGAGACTTTTATTAGAGAAACTTGTTGCAAATACCCCTGTTGCCTACTTTTCTTCTCATTTTAGTTATATGGCTTTTGTGTGTACAAAACATTTTTAGTTTTATGTAATCAAAATTATCAGTTTTAGAGGGATGATTCTGTGAAGACAGCAGAGATTGTCAGAAATTTTCAAGCTTTCAATATTTCCCTCACAAACAAAAGAAGATTGTACCTCAAGACAAAGAACCTTGGGTGAAAAATAAATGAATTGGGGAAGAACAAGAATCCTCCTGGGACAATCTGAGAAGATCCGAAGAAAAGCCACAGGATTGAAGTTTAACTGGTATGAAGTATAACACCAAGCTACTTCTGCTGAAACAGCTAGTAGGGAGCCCTGGGGCTGGCTGGGTTCAGAAATAACCTCATGTGGAACTTGGAACTTTTACTTTCCAGACTGCAAGGGAATCTGGGGTCTGAGTCTGAAAAGAGTGAGGAAAGCTCTCCTGATAAGGAATGCCAAACCCAGCTGTGCTGCTGAGACTACTTTGGGTGAGAAGAAACCAGTACTACTGAGTGCAGAAGCTTTAGGGTAGGAATGTTGTGTGATGGCACTTACAGGAAGAAAGTGGAATTCCTGGTTTGGAGTCCCAAGTCAGAGGGGAGATCTGAAGTGAAACCAGACACATCATCTCCTCCATCCCAGTACTAGAGGTGATTACACTAATAATTGCTTGTTTAAAAAAAAAAAAAAAAAAAAAAGAATTTGTATGAGCAGGCAAAGGAAAAAGAACCCAACCAAAGAAAGTTACTATGGGAATAGGAAAGACTGGGATTTATCTTTACATGAGGATATTGAGGTTAAAAAAAAAAAAAAAAAAAGGTCTCTTAAATGGTTACCTGCCTCAAAAGAATTTATAGTAGAATTTAAAAATATATATTTTAAAATCATATGAGAAAGATTGAGGAAAAATTAAAATAGTAAAAATAAATAAGAACAATAGAAGAAAAAAAATTATAAAAAAGTCAACCAACTAGAAAAAAAGATCTAGAGTCTCAAAACAGAAAATGACTCTTTGAAAATTAGAATTAGACAAGGGGAAGACAGTGAAGTTATAAAAGACCAAGAAATAACAAGGCAAAATATAAACAATTTAAAAATAGAAGAGAATATGAAATATAAAAAAAAAACTGAAAAACACACCAAAAATAGAAAATATAAAAATAATTGTACTGTTTGAAATCTTTGATGAAAAAAGAACCTTGAAACAAAAATACAAGAAATAATTAAAGAAAAATTGCCTGATAAAACTGATAAAACAATATGGGAAAGTAGAAATAGGAAAAAACCAACACATCACCATCTCTAAGAGAACCTTCAAGGAAAACATTATTAACCTCCAAGAAAAACATTATTGCTACATTTCAAAACCTGTTACCAAAGAGAAATTTTTTTCTTTTTTCATATATTTTTTATCTTTTATTATTATATATTTTCATTCACAAGACATATGCATGAGTAACTTTTTCAGCACTGACTTTTGCAAAATCTCTGTTCCAACTTTTCCCCTCCTTCCCCCCATCATCTCCCCTAGATGGCAGGTAGACTAATACATGTTAAATATGTTAATGTATATGTTAAATGCAACATGTGGATACATATTTATACAGTTACCTTGCTGCACAAGAAAAATTGGATTTAGAAATACTAAAATACAAGCAAACAACAACAGAAGGAGTGGAAATGCTATGCTGTGGTCCAAACTCATTTACCATAGATCTTTCACTGAGTATAGCTGGTTCTCTTCATTATTGAACAATTGGAACTGATTTGGTTCATCTCATTTTTGAAGAGAGCCACGTCCATCAGAATTGATCATCATATAGTCTTCTTGTTGAAGTATACAATGATCTCCTGCTTCTGCTCATTTCACTCAGCATCAGTTCATGTAAGTCTCTTCAGGCCTTTCTGAAATCGTCCTGCTGGTTATTTCTTACAGAACAATAATATTCCATAACATTCATATAACACAATTTATTCAGCTATTCTCCAATTGATGAGTATCCATTCAATTTCCAGGTTCTAGCCGCTACAAAAAGGGCTGCCACAAATATTTTTGCACAGACAGGTCCCTTCCCTTCTTTAAGATCTCTTTGGAATATAAGCTCAATAGTAACACTGCTGGATCAAAGGGTATGCACAGTTTGATAACTTTTTGGACATAATTCCAAATTGCTCTCCAGAATGGCTGGATGTATTCACAATTCCACCAATAATGCATCAGTGTCCCAGTTTTCCCACATCCCCACCAACATTCATCATTATCTTTTCCTGTCATTCTAACCAATCTGAGAGGTGTGTAGTGGTATCTCAGAGTTGTCTTAATTTGCATTTCTCTGATCAATAATGATTTGGAGCATTTTTTCATATGGCTAGAAATACTTTCCTTTTCTTCATCTGAGAATTATCTGTTCATAATCCTTTGACCATTTATCAATTGGAGAATGGCTTGATTAAAGAGAAAAATTTTCAAGCTACAACAACAATAAGAAGAACCTAACCCAACACTTCAAATATGCTGGAGCTACAATTAGAATAGTACAAGATTTATCAACATGTACAATAGAAGACTGAAGATCCAGGGTGTGTAGATTAATGGGAATGGAAAAAAGAAGACAGGAAAGAGTAAAGGAGAAGATAAGGGAAAGATCCATAGTGGGGGTGGGGTGGAGAAGTTAAGTAATAGTAAGGCAAGTTAAGGGGTGGAAGTAAAGTAAAAGAGTTAGTAGGAATAGAAAATAAGAAATATATATTAACACAATTAATAATGACCAGAAGTAGGATTTATTAGGGAAAAAAAGGTAGGGGTAGTAATCATTGATTTCAAAGTCAAATTTAAATATATAATCAACAGAGATATCTACATTATATGTCAGTCATACTAATATATTTTAGATATATGTATATCTATATATATGTGTGTGTAAGTATATATGTATATGTATAATTATGTAGATAGATAAATATGACTATGTGCACACATGGGTGTATACATCTTATGTTATATAAATAGACATTTTGGGGTCTTGTGGCAAAGAAATGGAGGGAAAAGAATGAAATAAAGTGTGTGTATCAAAGAACAAAAGAAAACCTGTAAGGAAGCAAAGCAAAGATGGACGGCCATGAATACAATGTCTTTTATTATCATATATACTTTCTTGAAATGAAAATGTATTGTTGAATATTTTAAATCTTCCCCGGTGTTTTACTGGGGATATGATTTTTCTTTCTTTTTTCTTTTTTTTTTCTTATTTTGCATTTAAATTTTAAATAACTAAAAATATTAAAAATTATCAATTTTATCTCTTATGAACCTCTATCTCTTATTTATTCATGAACTTATCTTTTCATAGATCTGACAGATAATTTATTCCAAACTCTCTTAATTTGCTTATGTTTATCACCTTTTATGTCTACATTATGTATATAGCTTAACTTGTATTCAAATACAGTGTGAAATGTTTATCTGTGTTTAGTATATACCTACTTTTCTATTTTCTCAATTTGTGTCAAATAGTTAGTTCTTACACCAATAGCCAGGATCTGTGGATTTATCAAATACAAGGTTGCTAGCTCATTTGCTTTCATATATTATATGCCTAATCTATTCCACTAATCAACCATTCTATTTCTTAACTAACACTAATTTTTTTGTTATTGTTGAAGATGATTATAGCTTTATAGGATAGTTTAAGCTCTAGTGTTGCTAGACTCTATTTTGTCTATATTTTTTCATTGATTTTTAAAATTGATTTCTTTGATATTCATGATTTTTTGTTCCTCCAGATGAATTGTATTTTATTTTTCTAGCTCTTTAATGTAACTTTCTTAGTAGCTTGATTGACACAACACTAAATACACAAATTAATTTAGGTAGAATTTATTGTCTTTTTTTGGTGAAGATGAGAAAAAAGGAAAATGACAAATGCTCGAGGGGACATGGGAAAATAGAAAAACTAATGAACTGTTGGTGGTATCAACTAGTCCAAACATTTTAGAGAGCAATTTGGACCTATGTCCCCAAAAGTATAAAAACTTCATACACTTTGGCCCAACAATACCATTACTGGTTCTATACTTCAAAGAAACCAAGGAAAAAAAGAAAAGGACCCATATATACAAAAATATTTATAGTTGCTCTTTTTGTTGTAGCAAATAATTAGAAATTAAATATATATATATATATATATATATATATATATATATATATATATATATATATATATATGTATATGTCAGTATTATAATTCTAGTTTTCTCAATGTGGGGGAGAAGTAGTAGAAGGGAGAGAGAATCTGAGACTAAAAATAAAACTAATATTGAATTGCGAAAGTTTAAAAAAAAAACTAGTTCAATAATGATATAATAAAATAACCATTAATAGTATTTTATCAACATAGTGGGAATTATCTACTGCACTACTTTATTAATGTTTATGTTCTGTATCAGCTTAGAAAGGGCAGCTCAAGTCTCTGTCCTTCACTTTGAACTATTTAAAATTTTAAACAATGACTTGGGTAAAGACTTGGATAGGAAAGACAGGTAACACACTGAATGACAAATTCAGAACCTGAAAAGACATTTGTAGTTTAGAGTATTGGATCAAAGTTATGTAGGCACAGTCTTACACAAGGGTGCCAAAAAAAAATCAGTCTTATAAACACAATTTAGGAAAGGTACAATTCAGCATGAATGAATGAATTAAAAGGCACTTATGAAGCACTTACGGTGTTCCACAAATTAGACTGGGTTTTTAGAAATAAAATACAAAAAATTATGATCATTTTTGACATCAAGAATATAATATTTTTGGGTGAGTATTTGAGTAAGTGAGGAGACAACACTTATAGGAAATGATGGTAAGAGATGGTGTTTTTGATGAGAAGTCAAAGGGTTGGTGAATGAAACCATAGAACACTTGATTATGATATCCTTTTCAGGATGGTAGAGCTGATCTGATTATTGTTTCTTGAATTAAATTTGGAAAGTGGATGAAGAAGAAGGGAGGGTAAAGGTGTATGTATGGCTAGGTTGGTATAGTATGAACCTGGCTGGAGATGGGTAATTTTAGTGAGTCACTGCAGGTGGGCTAGGGAGAACTCTCAGTAGCATAAGGCTACAATGAATGAATTGGAAAAAAAAATTAAAAATTTAGAATAAAAATTCTAATGGAAAAGATTTGGGATTTGTAGTTATGTTTAAATTCAGTATGTCAACAGGATGGTAATGGAATCCCAAACTTCAATGTAATTTTTAACTCATTAAGAGTGTGTTCCATAATTAAAGAGATGATAATTTGCCTGTATTTTGATATCATCATACCCCATTTGGGATATAGCATTGAGTTTTATATATCACATTTTAAGAATGACATTGATATACTAAAGTCTTTTGAGGATAGCATTCAAAATAGTAAAATACCTTGAGATTTTACTAAATGTAGATAAGGTGAAAGAACTCAGGATGTAAGTGATATTAGAAGCTTATGTTTGGTATTTTAAAAGATGACCTTTGAAAGAAAGATTAAATTATTTAGAGCAGAACTAAGAGCAATAGAGAGAATTTCAAGAAAGCAAATTTAGGCTTGAGATGAGAGGGGAAAATTTCTTCAATTATAGCTTTCCCAAAGTGGAATTGACTACTTCAAGACCAATGTTCTTGACCCATCTCTCACTGGACATCTTCAAGTGAAAACTGGTTGCCCATTTTGCTGAGATTGTTTTTTTTTTTTCAGTAGTAATTAACCTATATAACATAGGATTTTTTGAAGTCAAAACTAGAAGTGTATTTGTACTTTAAATATTTGTTCTAATCTAGGACATTAGAAAAAAAGAATTAAACATAATGAAATTATGACATCTATCTTCCATTTTGATTCCTTTACCTATTGCAATGGCTTTTCCTATTACATTGTTTGTTTTGCAAATTGAAGTTAAAAAGAATATTAAGAAAAATCAATCAATAGTTATTCATTAAGCATTTACAATGTACCAGGTATTAGGCTAGGCTCCAGAGATACAAGTAGAGAGAATGAAATAATGTCTACTTGCAAGGTGCTTCATTTTGGTGAAGATTAGGGGACAGTTAGGTATAGTCATTTATAAGATAAATATAAGATAAAGAATACAAATATATACAAATTGGTTAAATACAAGGTACTTTGGGGAAATTATCTATGGATCAGAAACTATAGACATCCAGAAGGGCAGAAATAAACCACTTTGATATTCATCCAAAAATAAAGCCAAGGAATTATTTGAGGGAACTGATGGAGCTAAATGGAACCAAGAAGAATAAATGATCCATTAATGGGAAATGAAATACCAAATAATAATGAAAATGGGTAGTGAGATCAAGAGTCATACTTTTGCAAACTAAGGACACTAGCATATGCAGAAAATACATTTGTTTTCTAATAGTATATTAAACTTTTAAAAAAATTAATGCTATGTTATTTTTTCCCCAAATTTGTAATTCTTCTAGTATTGGTATCTATGGACTAATTGAGACTGACACAAAGGCAAAGTTGAAAAAGGTCAGCATTAAGAAGTAATAAACAGGGAAGAAGCAAGAATAAAATAAGGGGAGCAAATTAAAGTGATGAAGAATCATAGAGCAAAAGGACTGTAGTGAATTCTAGAGGAAAGAATAGCAATGGTCTCCTTATGTTTGCATATAGTACTCAATGAATTTTCACTATAGCTCATTCTCTTTATAGATGTATATACACACAAAAACACACACACACGCATATATATATATATATATATTTACATATATATATACTCAAACATGTATACACAGTGCATGCATACACACAAGAAAGCACTTATCTATTGAATAGATGCTTCCACTAGATGATGACCTGAAATCAGAGTTTAATAGCAAGATATCAGGCTAAATAGAATTTGGAAAATTTAATAGTATTTTCAACAATTCCAACCTGTGCCCTGCTGTAACCTAATTTTTAGCACCAATATTCTATATCATTGCAAACCATGGAAACCCATGACCTGAGAAAAAAATCAAAATGGCAAGTCACGAGGCCAATTGAAAGATGTATAGTAGGTTGCATTCTACTGCATGACTTGTGTACATGAAGTGGTGTAAAGAACATTTTTTCATGTGTGAAATTGAGCAAGTCATTTAACCTCACTAGACTTTGGTTTCCTCACTTCAGAAATGAAGGTCTTAAACTTGATAATCTCTTAAGGTTTCTTTCAACTCTAAACCTGCAACCTGAAAAGGAATTCAGCCCATCATGTAGCAAGAGTAAAGGACAAAGGCAATGGAACAAAGCAATAAGCAAAAGGTTAATAGAACAGCTATCAGTTGATATTGCTGAGATGTTTAAGGAACTAGAGGAAGGCTTAAAATATATTGGGTGAATTCTCTATAGATAATTTATAAACAGAATCATATTGTTCTACATAGAAGGCAGAATATACTAGTGAATAGGGGGCTGGTCTCCAATCCAGGAAGACCTACCTATATAACACACACACACACACACACACACACACACACACACACACACACACACACACATACCCACAGTGACTATGTAATCCTGTGAAGGTTTTTAAGACTGAGATTTGCAGAGGAAATGTCCATGTGTTCCCAATACAAAGAAAATCATACCTCTAGTGATTGTATCTATCCATTGAGGGAGCATGGATGGTTTTTTCACTCAGATCAATGATTAGAATACACATAATAATAGCACTGTGGATAATTGGAGTCTTAAAGACATCAGTAAAATGCATAAACCAAATTAAGGTAGGTTAGCACAGAGGGAAATGCTAATTTTGGTGTCAGAAGATACTATTTTGTCAGATAGTTAAATCTTTAAATCTTTGTTCTTCCTTTTATTATCTATGTGATTTTGGCAAGTTCCTTAATCTCAGAGTATCAGTTTCCTAGTTAGTCAAATAAGAAGTTTTGGTGATAATGCTAAGATTGTCCCAGATATAGGCCAATGATCCTATGATTTTAAGCCGCAAGCTTTGCACACACCAGCTGCATTTAAGACCTGACAAATTTAAATGTTCATCAAGGATTATGAGAAAAAAAATTTTAGATACAAAAACTTTGTTTTAATTTCAGGAAGAGCTATTTATAAAGGCATTATGAGATGTTTCAGCTTTTCAAAGAAGAGAATTAATCTTAAAATTTTGAAGGTACTGAATTTTTTTTACTCTTTTAGGAACTGAATTTGGTCTTTCACTTGGTATATTTCCAAGATACATGAAACTATTAAAAACCATAATATCAGGCATAGACCAGATTGCTACAAACTCATTATAAGTAATTTGATAAAATGTGTGCATTTAAAGAAATGATTTTGAGTTTAAAAGTGTTAAGCTGGTGGTCAGTATAATTTACAATTATTTCTCATCATCTTTATGAGGCAAAGCTTGCTAAAAATATTTTATTGAATAGTGATGTGACATCTTTTGATACTCCTCCAGTGATTTCCCACCTGCTGGGCTTAATTTCAGAATTCAGAGTTAGCATAAAATAAACAAATGATTTGCTCTTTTCTCTGAACATCACACTCCACTAATTTGCAGCTCACATCAATAATTCTATGAAGAGCATGCCCAGTTCAACAGCCATTTGAGTCTTTATGTTTTATGATTACATTTGGGGTTCGTTCTATTTGAAATATGCCAGAAAAGGCTCTCATTCTAAATCAAGTCTGGGAGGAAAGATAGAATACAGTGGAATCAATCTGAAAGTGCAATCTTACTTGAGAAAAAATAAAATTAAGGAGATTGCTTCTTTAATAGAATTATCATATTTTAAGAAGCCTTACCCTCAGCACTATTGAATGAATGTGGGCTTCTCCCAGGTCAGGGTCTTTCTCAATATCTCTTTCATTGCCATGTTTCTTGATCTCAGAATGAGGGAAAGAGGGGGAAAGAATAGTAGGTTAAGAAGGGAGCTATGGGAATAGGGTAATAAATGACTTATTGAACTCCTAATCCTGGCAAAGACTTGAGGGAAGTTACACAAGTACACTCAAAGCATCATTAGAAATAAAACAAACCATTTTTACAAGATAGGCAGCCTCATTCAGCTATTACTCTAGAAATGATTTTCACAAATTTCCTGCAACAGCTATGTTTTTGAGCCCTGATAGTTCTTTCTCCACATTACTGCAATAAAAGATGACAAAACATATTTTAGAAATGGCTGTAGAGCAAATGTTAAGAAGAAAAAAAAAGATCAGAAACTTCAGAATACTCAGGGATCATTGTTTTACTATGTGGATTGATCGGAGTTTTCAGAGCTAGACCTTTATTCAAACTTCTGAGCTTTACTTCAGTTTGCCTTTGTAGACAATGCTTATACTTTTTGTTGGGCAACATACTCATTCTAGCTGCCAAAAAGACAGAAAATCGGAAATCTGTTTTTTGAGCACTGTCAGTTTTTCAAAGTAATAGGCAAAACAAGAAAGAAGGAAACATCTGCTGTGTGCCCGCTAGATTTCCTGATTTTACGTTAATCCAGCAAGTCCTTGGCAAGCAGTTCTTTGCACTGGGAGCCCTGAAAGTGTTAGAAAAGTATGAGAATGAGGCCTGGAATATCACTTTGATGTGAATTACACTTCCACTGAGATACTACTTTGAAAGCAAATAGCATAACCTTGTAAAGACCATTGAAAAACAAGGAGATGTGTCAATCAAGAGGTGGACTAGACTGACTGGTGATGAGAACTACATCAGGTATTTATTTAAGTGACATTTGTAATACAGCATTATTTTAAGACAGATTGTTGGAAAGAGTTGATTTGTGCTTTCAATGAAATCACAGCCCACACATTTAGTAAACTATGTGAAATAGAATGAGTAGATTAGTTAGAAGAGTATTCCATTTAGCCAAGATAGGGTTTCTATAACCTGGAATATATCTCCTCTTCCAAATGAATATGGATATGGATAAATTTTGATCTGAGTTGGGGAACTAACATATTAAACTTTTTTTTTTTTTCTCTTGTAGCTTACTACATATCAACCTGGAGTTTTCTTCTCAGAAAAAAAAAAAAAAAACTCAGAGTCAGATATGGGTCATTTTTTCCCTAAATGTAGATATCAGGAGCAAAAGGAGGATGTGGCAGTCCAGTGTGCTTGGCTACTTCTACTTATTGCTCTTGCCCTTGATTTTGCTCTGTCCTTGATTTTCTACATTGTGCTGATTTTAAACCTATTTGCAATCTCTGATCCTTACTCAACCTACTAACGCTTTCTTATAACCTCCTCCCCCTAACTGTAACTTCTTTAGAGTCACGTCTACAATCAAGGAACCCAAATATTCCTAATTGGATCAGTCTTAATCTACTTGCTTTGCTATCCTCAAACCCTTTATTACTTCTTGTCCAGTTCCAAATATACCAGACTTTCTTCCCCTCTCTGACCTTGTTACTAAGAATCTATTCAATCCACTTCCCATTCATAATTTTTAAGATCATAACTATCTTTTAGTATACCATTATACTTTTTAAACATTTACATTAGAGAAAATACAAATAAATGTAACATATTATTTTAAACTTATACAATGAAAAAGTCCTGCAAAAAAAAAAGGAGACGGATGTTTGTTTTGCTGTTTTCATTTGTTTGTTTTAGTATGGTTATTACAGTAGAGCAGGTCTCTGTAAAAATGATTAGATAAAAAACTTAAGGTAGAGAAATTACAAGCAGAAAAGCCATGCTGGACCTACATATTTCTGTGCTTCTCTTCAAATGAAGAACACCCTAAAGATGACATAATTTTTTATTTATTTCTTATAAAAAGGCTATACAGTATTTAAAAAATACAAAATAATGAAAGTAACTGACTTTTTTACATTTAATGTTTATTTTAAGACAATTACATGAAATTTTTGAGTTCTAATTTTTTTTCTTTCCTTCCTACTATTCTCCTTGAGAAGGCAAGCAATTTGTTATAGTTCATAATTTGGAGTCATATAAAACATTTCCATATTAGCTAAGACATTCTTTCAAAATATACAAACTATATTTATAAGATACTTTCCCATTTTCAAAATGCTTTCCTGTGTTTCTCATTTGATTCACACTAAAAATCTGTGAAGCAAATAGTATGGTATGATCTCTATTTTACACAGGAAGAAACTGAAATCCAGAAATATTATGAAAATTAGCACTGTAACATATTTACTAAGCAAAAGATTGAAAACTCTAAAACTCAGATAGATGGCACAGTGGATACAACATAAACTCTGGAATCAGGAGAATCTGAAACCAAATCCAGTCTCAGGTACTTGATACTTACTATATGACCAAGTCACCAAAACCCAATTGTTTTGCAAGAAAAAAACAACAAAAAACAAAAACCAAACCAAAACAAAAAAAAAAAAAAACAAAACCTTTAGAACTCTGATCTTGGCTCATGTTCTTTTTTCTGTTCCATACTTTCTTCTAAGGATCTATTCATTAGTTCAATCTGTGCTCCATGCATTTTTGGGCTTTGGACTTACTGAAAAGTGATTTTTGAGAATTCATTTTAGCTTGTTATTACACTCTCATAAAGGCTGTATTCAATGCTTAATATAATTTTAATCCTCTAATTAAATGACAATATAGTATAATATATAAAGGGTAGTTTCAGAATTAGTTAAATCTGAATTCAAGTCTTGTCTCTTGTAAATAGTAGCTGAGAGACGCTGTGAAAATTAATTAATTCTCTGAGCACCTGGCAACCCTAATTTATGGAGCAGTATTTCATCTGCTTTGGTGGAGGGAGTTTCACACTGTGAATTTCCTATTTTAAAAAATTCATAGTTCTGGTAAAAAAAAAAAAAGACTATTAGACAAAACAATATAAAGGATGGCCACTAGACCTAAGTCAGGAATACTTCAGTACAATTCCTGCCTCAGACTCCAGTTGTGTTACTTTGGATAAATCATTTAACTTGTCTACATTTCAGCTTTTTCATCTATAAAAGTGAGGGAATCACACTTAATGATCTCTAAGTTTCATTTCAAGATGAAATCTGCGATCCTATTATCCCATAGCTTAGGAAGTCATGTAAATTGGCTAACTCATTAATTCTTTTTAGAAGCCAAGCTGACACTCAACTTGAGAAAGTTTCATTTTTCCTCAAGGTAAAGGTAAATATAACCCTGTCACAGCAGACACACTGAAGACATAGACATCTAAGAGTCAGGCAGTTCCTTTCTAGTTCCTTTCATCCATCAACCTCCTCCTTACCCCTTTCTTCTGGCTCAAAACTTCAAATATACACACACACGTACATGTATATGCATGCATTTTTATACATGCATGCATATATTTAAATACATGTATATACATATGTATATGTCTATGTATGTATGCATACATATGTATTATATATTATATATATATGTATATATCTATATACACATATAAGTAATATGTGTGTCTACATTTTTTTCAACAATCACCTATTTTTCTTGACTCCATCTCAAAGGAAAATTTGATCAACCTCATTCTACTCCATAGGTATTCTTTATCTCTTCCTTTTACTTTCATATGGGACTTCTTTTTAAATCAATTATTCTTTCTTTTTCTTCCATCTGCAATCTTTCCCTGTGCACCAAATCATTTTCCTTGACCAAAATATTTTACAAGCATCTTATTAAAATAAAATCATAATTAATTAGGATAATAGTGATGATAATAACAATGATGAAAAGAGAGAGCCAGTCTGAAGTCACCAAGAATTGGTTTGTGGCAGCTAGATTGCACAGTGGATAGAGCACTAACCTTGGAGTCAGGAATACTTGAATTCAAATTTGTCCTCAGACACCAACCTAAAGAGAATATTTTATCCCATTCTCCTTTTTTAATATAAAACATTCACCAACTTCATTTATCAGGACATAGAGTTCCTAATGTAAAAATCTAAATTCCAAATCCCTCTTGATAGAAAACAATCTTGAACTTATGTTTAAATCCTACCAGAGTTACATATTTCTTCTTGTTTAATATTTTTGACTATGTATCAGGTAAATTTGTTATGATAAAATAAAATTACCTGAATTAGTAAAAACTTGTAATTTGGATATATGGAGAGAGAAATGTTGGCATTCTCTTGTCATTTCTTTCTCTCACCGTCTTTGGACATGTGCAGTCTCTGCCACAAATTACCAGGAAACAGCTGATGATCATCTATGATAACTTGGCTCTGCAGTACAGTTTTAAAAAGGCCCTACACCTGGAGTAAGAGGACCTGACTTCAAATTCTATCTTTGATTCTTATCTGTGTCACCTTGAGTAAATAATTTGACCTTCCCAGGCCTTAGTTGCTTCACTTATAAAATAATGGTGTACTAGATGATTTCTGAGGGTCCTTGCTTGCTTCAGATCTAAGACTTTGTGGTCCTCTCTTTAAATATTGTGCATATATGTAGAGCTAAGGCAGCAACTGTTAATCATCAAATCCATTAATCAGTTTTTGTTTGGACTTTTATTGTGGAATAATCTATCCTTTGAGTAGGACATTGAGTCTTCTTGAGAATTTTCATTCATTACAAAGATATCATTCAGCTTAAAAACCCCAAATTTAGACAATTAATAGGCAATTCAACAATTTGTGAAATGTGTATAATTTACTTCCAAACAGTGAAAAGTAGAATGATCTTTGGGGATGTGCCTTAACAAGAAATAAATACACTAAAATGAAGTATTTTATTAATCAAATTGATAACTAAGTATTGTAGAGAAATGGGTCTAATTAATTTGCCTATACACTACTTATGTACATTGTAAAATTGTAGATTCTGAGTTGGAAGAACCTGCAGGGGTCATTCAATCTAAATTATCCCTAAAAAGAAATCCTTTTTACACCCCAGTGACATGTGGTCATCAAACTTTCTTCTAAAGATCTCCAGTGAGAAGGAACCTACAACTTCCTGAGGCAGCTCATTTTCTTTTGGACAGCACTAATCATTCACTCTGTCTCTCTGTCCCTTCTACCCATTCTTCTTATTTCTGTCCTCTGGGGCCAAGTAGAGAAAGTCTAGTCTTTCTTTCATATAAAACTGCTCAAAGTGATCAAAGACAACTATCCTGTCACTTCTAGGTCTTTTTTTTAAACTGAACATTCAAAATATGTTACCTTGGAAATACCAACATTTGTAATAAAGGAGGAAAAAATAGACATAACTATTGAAAAGGAAGAAAATAAGTCATATTTACCAAGTGTTTTACAGTTGTGAAGTGTTTTTTGTCACAGTAACCTTGTGAAAAAGATGCTAGAATATTATTCTCCCTATTTTACAGAGATTCACAAAGTTTAAATAAGTTTCTTAAGTTCACACTGTTATTGGGGTTAATAGAAGGAGCCTAATTTATGAGTCAAGATGATTCTTATGCTAATTGTGAAAACGATTGATGAGAAAACAAGTGGTGAGGCATTAAGCATAAAAGTTGCATAGGCTCCTGCATAAATGTCCAATGTCATATAATAGGATCTAGATGAACTACAGCTAGTCACAGAGGCTGATTTGGGGATTCTATAACGATGAGTTATAAAATGTCTATACAAAAGTCCTGGTGGCTAATATAGTCAGGTAAATCCTGGCAAATCTTTATGAAAGAAGTGATGGAATAATCCACATGCTTTGACATATGTTAAAAGTTTTTTTTTTTTTTTAATTACAAAATAATGGATAATGGGTAAGAAGTGGGAAGACAAATTGTTAGGGAAGACTAGAAGCATAGATGAAAAATCTTGCTAATACTCTATTTAGAGAAGTGAGATTCATATCATTACATAATATACTTCTACATATTTGATGTAATTGGGATTATGTGGACAAAAAAGTATCTCAAGATTCAGTTTCTATATTACCATATGATAGACTCTGACTAGAATGTGAGGTTGAAGTAACTTAATTAGCGTTAAGTCAAAAATTCCATGAAAATATAGAAAATGCTATCACATACCTAGAAAAACCCAACGGAAAATTTGAAGAGATAAGAAATTAGTTCTCCAAAATAGTAGGATGTAAGTTTTGAAATTTGAATGACTTTGCAATCTTATTGAGTAATATTTCCATAATTATAGATTGCAAGCTATTATGCATTCTCTTCATGTGTGATTCTTTTCCATAGGGCACATAGACAAAATAAACTAATCAATGTATTTGAGGTCTTTTTCCAAATATTTTAATACATTGTGGATATCATAGTTACCTGTAGGTTGTACATGTTATCTTTCTTTTTTTGCTATATGACCAGTCTATTTGTTTTTTTGTTTTTTCTGATGACATATTTCCTTGATGATATATGGAACACCATTTATTTTACAAGTTTAATCTTTAAGCAGAATTTGTATGTACCATCATGATTGTAGGTTAATATCGATATAGAAAAAAGAAGAAGCAAGAAATTTATGAAATATTCATCTATTTATATTTCTATTCTTAAGTTTATATATATATATATATATGCATACATTTTATATATATATATATATTCAACCATATGGTTGAATCAAATATATGCAACACCTTTGCTATACTTACCTCTGTGGTAGAAATGTAGTGTGAAATGACATCCTTATGCAATCTAAATACTTTTATTTATTACTGTCCTCCTGGTTTCTCAAGCTTTATTTAAGTTTTAGCTGAAGGCAACCCTTCAATAAAGTAATAAGTCTTTATCAGTCCTCTTTATTAGTGCCTTTTCTCTGATGTTCTCTTCAATTTATCTTGTTTATACATAATTATGTTCACACTGGCATCTTTATTATGCTGAGAACTCCTAGACAGAGACATTTTTTTTTAATCTTTCTTTGTATCCTCAGCACTTAGCACAGTGACTTAATAGTGCTTGATACTATGCTCTTAATAAATGCTAAGTGACTGGGCTTGATAAAAGATTGCTTAACTTTTAAAATTTAAAAAAAATGAGCAATATGGGTAAAAATAGAAATATAGAATCAGTACTGTAATATATAATTTCAGAACTAAAACAAGTCTTAGTCTATTTATAGATATTCACTATAGATTCTTACATATTAAATGACTTGCTGAGGTCAAACAACTAGTTGTTAATTTTTAAAAATTATTCTTTCCTACTACAGATTGCACTAGATTATAAATTCCTGGATTTCATGGATTATATGTTTTCTTGTTTTGCATTTTTGTGTCCTTACTTACTTAAGGCTGTGCTACTTATTAATTACATAATTGTAAACAAGTCACTTTCTCTTTCTGGGATTCACTTTCCTCATTTGTCAAATGAAGGTATTAGATTAGATTATCACTGAGTCAGGATTCATAGACTATGGAACACTGAAAGATGAAAGAAATGAATGGTTTAAGATTAGATGTTAAATTATGTACATGCATACAAATACACACTATGTGTGTATATAGAGTATGCATACATATACATACATATGTGTACATATAAATATATGCATGCATATATATATATATATAGTATATATGCACTGATGCATTAAATCAGTATAATGTTATTCCCCCATATAAATGTAATTAGGGAATGTCAGCTCATATGAATATCTGATGGCTTATACATAGTAAATGCTACATAAATGTTAGTTATTATTAAATGTAATTAAACATTAAAAGTGATAATTCTGTTTGGACCTTGAAAATGAGCTTTGGAATTCATCCAAAGCAGATAAAAATTCTAATTTTTCAAATATCTTCAAATATACTTCAAATACCTTGTTCCACAACAAGTTGCCAGTTTTGTTTTGTTTTTTTTTCCTCTTTCTCATACTCAATTCTTTTGGGTACTAAGTTATTGATTTAAATTAACTTTTTTTAATGTAAAAAATACAAGTTCATTTTATATACCACTAACTCAACATTAGTCAATCATGTGTGGTGTTCATTCTTTGTTTTCAAAGAGGAACAATGACATCATGGGGTGATATCTTGACTTTTATGTGAATTCAGCATCAGTGAGGTAGAGTTGCATAAAGCTGTCAGCTCCACTTTCTCTTCTAATCAGAGGTTAGACAAATGACAAGACAAAAATCAAGGTGACTGATGATGCAGTTGATAACCTTGGCATCTTCTGACCAAGCTCTAAGCATTCCACAGAACCTGATTTTGCCACCTTCATGGCCGTTGGCACAAATTATTGTCATCCATTGGCTCTTACAGGCAACAAAACAAAACAAAACAAAACAAGCATTCAATCTTAGGCCATAGAAGGATATTATGTAGAAAAATAACAGGGAAAAGGGATGTGATTGTGGCCTTTACATAGTTAAAATATTGTCATATTAATAACAATATTATTCATGGCCTTAAAAACAGAACTGAGGCCAGTTAGGTGGAAGGGACAGAATAGCAGGTTTTAACTCAACAAAAGGAACTAGCTAATAATTAGAGCTCTTGAAAAATGAAATGGTTCATATCAGCAATTAATGAGCTCTTCAGTGTTGGTAGAGACTAAAAAGACTACTTGTTGGGAATATCAGGTGTATCAGGGCTCAAGTTAGGGTTGAATTAGATGAACCCTGTAATCCCTATACAACACTGAGTCTATGATCCCAATTCATTTTCTTATATACATCTTCATAAAACATAATAATTGATATCCTTTGAGAATTAAGAGTACAGTCTGTTCATAGAGCAAAAGTATCTTTTTATTTATATTGCATTCAGTGGCTGTCTCTTAGAAAATTATACATAAATGACACATGGGTAAATAGTCTTCCTTTTTTTTTTTATCTGAAGTAGTCACTTACTCTTTGCCTAGACACTCAAAGGTTCAAGTTCTGTCCTGAAAATGAGATGATGAATCACTTTATCCCTATAAAGTATTGTAAATGTTGAATACAAAAACAAAAAAAAAATCCTGTAATCATTCATCAAATAATTTCATAGATATCATACTTTAAAGGTGATGTTAAGAGCTTAATTCAGTCCAAAAAACTCATAGACTAGCTCTTCACACACTGCTCTCTTAGTGAAGAGCTCACATTCAGGGTATAATTGCCAAATACAGCTTTCAGCAATAACCTATTCATACTTCAACCCAGTTTCTTCTATTGGATTTATATAATACCTTCAATTGGATTTATGTAAGTACACATTTAAAATGTGTACTTGATATTTAGCCATTTTTAAAAAAAATCTGCCAATATGGAAGAGAAATTTTCATCAGGTGGTTATCCTTAGACTTTCCTGCAAATCCTTCTAAATTATATGTGTAGGGGGTACACTTTGGGCAGAAAACATTTCTCCTGGGAAAGTATTAATGATCTTTTTTACTTTCTTAAGACTACATATGATATATTACAAAGTAGAATCTCACACCTCCAGTTTTAAATATGTGTTCACTGAATATCTAAAGCTTCTAATAGGTTTTCAGTGAAATAATCTACAGCTGTACAGAACCATTGACAAAGAAAGTCAAACCAGCATCTAAAGTGAAGCTAATTGGTCCAGATGGAGTGCCTTAGACAAGATTGATCAAGCTTTGTCAAAGCCTTATAATCCTGTCAGAGGGTCAGCCTGACCTTTGGATAGATCTAATGACATGTGCAATGTGAATTCATTTATTCAGTTTCCAGCTGCTAAACTAAGTCTTTCCTTTGGTCCAGAGTGGATTACAAATGGAAGAGCTGCTCCAATGGAAAAAAAATCTGTTATACAGATCTATGTCCATAGTGGTAAGGCTATTTCATTGGACTTTTAAAACATTTTAATCCTGATCAAGAATGAGTACAATGCTATTCTCTATTCTTCATACAAGAGATTTAGGGGGCCTTATTCTTCTTTCAATGAAAGTAATAATATATATTTGTATGTTAGTTTAACATTTACATAGTACTTTCCTCACAAAAAACCTTGTTAGTTGGTGTAAGTGTTATTGTTACCATTTTATAGGTGATGAAACAGGCTTTTAGAGTTTGAGATGATTTTCCCAATGTCTAGGATTTATTATATCTAGGATTTAAAAGGTCTCTTGATTAAAAAAGACTTCAATGGACCATATAACCCATACCTACTTTCTTTGAAAAAAGTATTGGTTATTATAATTACATATAAATAAATAGACATGTTCCCTGATAATGATGTGACATTTATACCTTTGAATAGGTGAGCAAATCAAGGGCCAGGAGTCGGTAATCCAATCCACAAAAAAATGTTTTGTTTTTGATTTTTTTTCTATCTATCTATTATGTAAATAGAGTATATACTATGGAAATGGATAAAAAGAAGCTCTATCTACATATTTCTCTATCTAAATTATCTGAATGGCTAGAGAAGAAAAAAGATAATAACTTCAGTGATTTAAATATTTCAAATGACAATCTACAAGTGAATATGGAGAGCTCAGGCCAAAACAGGCTGAATTAACCCTATCATTTGAATTTATAGATTCAAAACAACATATAAAATACATCTATTACTGAATAGCACAATGTGTTTGAATGTAGTTGTTTACCTGCTATATAAAAGACTACTATTCTTTCTCTAAGAAAAACATTTTTTCCAGCAGAGGTACCTAAGTATTAATTAAACTCCCTACCCTGATCAGACTCATTTCATCACTATCAAATACAGAGAATCTGTTCAGAAATTTTTTTTCTTAAATAAATATGACCTCAATATCAGTCAGTCAGTCAACAACCATTTATTAGGCATTATATACCAGTCCCTATGCTAAGCTAATGGATATACAGAAAAGGAGAGAGAAAAAAGACCTTGTCCTCAAGAAAATCACATTCCAATGAAGGAAACATGTAAATAGCCTTGTATATATAAGATGTATGGATGTGTGTTTGTACATGTAAATACATATATAAACAGATCAATAAATCAAGACTGAGAGAAGACAGAGATAGATGAAAGATAATTTCAATGGATAAGGCATTAGCAAGTAGGAGATATAGAAGGATTCCCTTAAAAAGGTATGATTTTTGCTGAATCTTAAAAGAAGACAATGAATCTTAAAAGAAGACCAAAAAAAAAAAAAAAAACTAAGAAGGAGACCAATCTAAGTACAAGCAATAGCCATCAATGCATAGAAGCAGAAAATGGAGTTTCGTGTTTAAGAAATATCAAGTGGTATATAATTCCACATAGTGTGTGGAAAAGAGTAAGGGTGGGAAGCCTAGGAAAACAGGAAGGAGTAATGTTGTGAAGAGCTTTAAAGGTCAAAAAAGAGGATTTTATATTTGATCTTATAGTTAATAGGAAAATACAGGAGTTTGTAAAATTGAGAGATAATATGATGAGACCTATGCTTTAGGAAAAATCAGTTGAGAAGCTAAGTGAATGATAAGAGTATAGAAATAATTGAGACAGGGAGACTAATTAGAAAGCTATTGTAATAGAACAACTTGAAGAAGAGAAGTGACCACATGTGTGGACAGCATGAGATGTTTGTGAAAGATGTTGTGAAGGTAGAAAAGGAAAGATCTGACAAAGGATTTTTAGTGTGGCAGTGAATGAGATGGAAGAATTTAAAATAGATGTTAAAAACCTGCGATTCTTGAAGAATGTAGTGTCCCTGACAGTAATAGGAAAACTGGAAACAGAGAAAGGTTTGGGGTGGGGGGAAGGGGTAAAGTGCTATTTTGGATGAATTGAAATATCTGCAAGACATCCAATTAAAGGTAAATAAAAGGCAGTTGGTATGTGGAACTTACTTAGCTTAGGGTTGAATATAGAGATCAGGAATCATCTTCATAGAGATTATAATTAAGTCCAAATCGGCTGATGAACTTGCCAAGAATGATAATATGGGGGTGGTGGTGGAGAGAAGAGACTCCATAACGAAGGTTTGGGAGATACCCAATGTATGTTGGTATGTCAGTGGTGAGGATCAATCAACGCAAACCAAAAAGGAACAATTTGGTAGGAGGAGTACTACAGGAAAGCAGCATCACGGAAACATAGAAGGTATATCCCAGAGGAAAAGGTGAACTGTCCTTTCAAATTCTTCAGAGAAGTCAAGAAGAATGAACACTGAAAAAGAACATTACCTTTCCCTATTCAAATTCATTGGTAATTTTGGGGAGGGTAGTGGAACGATGAGATGACAAGATAGATTGCAAAAAGTTTATAAGAGTGAAAGGAGAATAAATAGAAGAACCCAGAATATAACGTTTTTTGAAGAAATTGTTAGCTAAGGAGGATAAGAAATAGGAATGGTTGGGGCAGCTAGGTGGCACAGTGGATAGAGCACCAGCCCTGAATTCAGGAGGACCTGAGTTCAAATTTGATCTCAGAAACTTAACACTTCCTAGCTGTGTGTACCTGGGTAAGTCACTTAACCCCAATTGCCTTAGCAAAAAATAAATAAATAGGAATGGTCAAATCAAGTGAAAGGGAAGAAATAGCATGCAACAGGGATTATTTTTATACTTATTAAGTGTTTTGTGTACTGGATGTTTACTGCCATATAAAATCTTCTTTTACCAGAATTACACAGTAAATTTGAGAGTCGGAAAGGACCACTTTGTCCAAACCATACCTGAAAAGGAATCCCCAGTACAAAATAAGTGACATGTGGTCTTCTGAAGTCCATACTTTACTCCTTTTAATCCATTCCTCTCTCCTTTCCTCATCCCCTCAAAATACTATTCTTGGTTCTCTTGTCTGAAGCCAAACAATTCTAGTCTCTCTGCACACAACAGTTTCCCAAATACCTGAAGACACCAATTTTGTCTCCTCCGAGTCTTTTTTCCTTCAAGATATTCCTGTGTTCTTTCAACTCTGTTCTTGGTGGCCCTTTATCATCCTTATCACCTACTAATAGACTATGTCCCACTTAAAAATACCTATCGTAAACTATGGCAGCAGAAACTGACCGCAATTCTCCAGATGTTGTCAGACCATGGCAGTCCATGATACAGTGGAAATGTTTTTACCAACATTTTCCTCCTTGATGAGCAATAAAGTACAAGTTTCCTCATATTGGAAATTGAATTTGTCAGTTTTGAAAGGGTAAATTAGTATTCCTAGGAATGAATGCTAGAATAATTATTTGCCAATTGCATGAATCCACATCCTGCCTTTAGCTTTACCTCAATTAGCTTGACAATAACAATATTTCATATAGTTACCCTTGGTGTAGAATTTATAGATTAGACACAGATACACACATATGTATGTATAAATGCATGTGTACATATATAGATCATGTGTTGCTTATTCCATTTTGGAATTAGCATTATTGAATAAAAGTTCATGTGAGGGCAAGTTTTAAAATTTTATAGGGATCCTCTTCTTTTTTTCTCTTTTTCATATTGCAAGGTGATTAATGTTGCAGGCTAGGAGCCCTGGGAAATGCAGACCAAATCAAATGATGCTTTAGGCTCCTGTGCTTATAGTGTATATTCCTTTCAGTGGGGGTAGTAATGGAGCTGCCTCTATTCCTTTCACATTCATTCATGCTTCTGTCTTCTGCTGTGCTTGCTGAGCCAAAACAGGAATTTAGACTTATGTAGTCTGTGCTACTTAAGGTTTTATGTGCATTGAGGAGAAAGCAGATTTGTACATTCTATTCCCTTTAAGTCAACTCACAGTAGAATATACTTCATTTTAACTTTTCTCTTTAATATTTGAACAATGAATTTCCATATACTGGGATGAAAAATTATTTATACTGATGCTCTTAAGCTTAGGGAAAAAATACTGCTTCTGCTGAGGGAAATTTCCTCACAGAAACACACCATGAAGACCTTCTCCAATGTCTCAAGATTGAAAATAGAGACGATCCTTTTACCCATGATCTTATGACCATGTGATCCTACGTGTTTTGGAATTATATAAATCATGAGTCATTAATGATAATATTATATCTTTCCAATAAAATAATTCAGCTAAACATTTGTTCTAAATCTCTTTGTTACAACTGACATACATTGAGAAATAGCTAGAAATTAGCATATCCTATGACAGAGGATGATATATGCATCATTTTAGCCACATAGACATGTATATGTATGTATGTATATGTATATATGTATGTGTGCATATACAGACATATTGTTATAGATGTATGAAACTGAAAACTGTAAACATTTTCTGCATTGGTAGATTTATATCATGATCAAGTGAACATCTTTCTTCCTTTTCTTTCTTTTTTTTTTTCTTTTTTTTTTTGGCTGAGGCAATTGGGGTTAAATGACTTGCCCAGGGTCACACTAGGAAGTGTTAAGTGTCTGAGACCAGATTTGAACTTGGGTCCTCTTGACTTCAGGGCTAGTGCTCTATCCACTGCACCATCTAGCTGCCCCAAGTGACCATCTTTCAATGATGGCTATGTCTAATACAATTCAACACTTAATAATGCGTGACCCATGGTTTCTGTTATTTTCTTGGTACAGATGTAAAGACATGATAGTTTCTTAGAATTGTGCAATGAAAGATCTTTTTTTCACTATAAATCTCCGAGTGTGTGTGTGTAAAATTTTGTCTTTATTCTCTTAATAGAATCCTTGCATATTATAAGGGTTTTTTTTATCCTTCCCCCATAGAATCTGAGTTAGAATTTATATTTAAACTCACAAGGAATAAATCAATAAATATCTCCATTAGACCTCTGATCCAACTTCTTAAGAGAGTAAAACTCTAAGCCATCCTCCTTGTCTTTCCTCCTGAATTGTCTGGGAAATTCATGCCTATATCAATAGGTTAATGTTTTATAAGTGTTCATTGTTACTTACTATTTGATTTTAACATTAAGAACAGAAGATAAAATCTTTCTCACTTCCCATAATATCCTCATAAAGAAATTGGGGATCAAATGTCCCATAGAATCTGACATCAGTGATGTGACTCTCCATATCCTTCTTACTAGCTAACTCTTAATTACTTAAAACATTCTACTTTGAAATCTTATTTCTTTCAGGTAATTATTAAACTCAAAGCTTTTGAAGCACACATGGAAGATAGCATGTTGTTCTTTGTCAGTTACTATCTTGGACCCCTTGAAAAGGAGTAATCTTCTCTTAACATACTGCAAATACAGCAGATAGCATAGCAGGTAAGGGTACTAGATTTACTAGATAAAGGTCTGGAAGAACTGCCTCAGACGTTCATCTACTTTGTTGATCTTTTACAAGTTACTCAGACTCTTTTAGCTTCAGTCTGTAAAATAGCAATTATATTGCCTTCCTCATAGGATTGTTATGAAGAACAAAATAGATAGAGAGATAGATGGCACTTTGCAAATATTAAAGTGCTATATAAATCATTATTATAGCTATAATTATAACTAATATTATTATTATCTATCATTATTGCTTATTATTATATAGATGAGCATTTTCCTATTCAAAAAAGAAAGCTATAGAGCCATCCTTAGAATTGTGACCACTACCTTAATTATTATGAGGATGTGGAAGATCACAACAACTCACTCTGATTTCCAATCTTCCAGAGGCTTCAGCTGATTATAAAAAATATACTTCAGCCTTCCCCACTTTTTCCCAGTGAGTATGTAAATCTTATGCATTCTCTTTTCCTTCTTCCTAAAATGGAGATTGAGTCACCATAAAATCATGAATGTTGGAGAGGATTTTGTTGAAAGATACAAAAACTCAGAGAGCCCTCAGTTTGAGAAAAGTCACCAAATGTGAATGCAATATAATCAATTCAATTAAGTCCAACATATGTTTATTAAACATCTACTATATATAAGATGCTGTCCTAGAATGATGGTAACAAGCACACACACACACACATATATGCATGTGCACATATAGATTTCTATGGCTAAATAAATATGCATGCATGTGTATTGTATAGATGTATATATGGGCATACATATAGACACATATATAATTTTTAAGATAAAGTTTATTAGACTTCAGGTATCTAGACCAATCTGAAAATTTTTTATCATGGAGATCTTACCTTTAACTAAGACTGAAAGGGAATATACACATAGTACATTGTTAAAAATCACAGGATGATAGGATCACAGTTTTAGTTTGGGAGGGATCTGGGAAGGCCACACAAGGATTCATTTTCCTTGAAGAAAAATCTGGTATTATTTCCAGCCTTGCCCTTACAGTGAGTACTACCTCCAATCAACCTATGCAATCTTATTTTTCTTATATAGTATTATCCTGAGTGAGATTTCCCTCCTCTCAAGTGGAAAGCACTCTTAGTTGACAATTAAGTCTTGGTCTGGGCCTGAATAATATATATCACTTACATGTCCAGCAGAGGATAAGATCTACATTTGTTACTCTATGTCATGGATCTACATACGGTTCCATCATTCTGGATCTTGCTTGGTCCATAATTCAATATGCTTCAGGAACTGCTCATTCATAACCATCGATTGCTGCTGATTTATTTAAAGATCAATTAAATGTCCCACCATCTCCTTTCCTCATTGTTTTCTTTGGAGTTATGTATTTCCTGGAATTGACAATTCCTAGTTACACAAGGTTTTCAGTAGAAACTGTATAGGTTTACAAAATCTCCCTACAGGGACAAAGTTTGTGTAAGTGGTACAGTTGGCTTTCCCGCAGCTCAAAACTCCCACCTTCTTTTATTCTAAATACCAAATAATTTAAGAAAAGAGAGGGTACAAAAACTGGAGTGATCAGAGAGGCTTCAAGTATGAGCTGACTTGAAGGAAATAAAGGGTTAAAAGGAGAATGCACTGCAAGATTGGATAATATCCTCTGTAAAATAGGGAGACAGGCCATGGAATGTGAAATTCAAGGAATAATGAGAGAGCCAGTTTATTTAGCATATTTATTGGGTGAAAGGGAGCAATATAAAATAAGTTTAGAAAGTTAGTTGGGAATAAAATTGTGGAGAGCTTTTAAGTCTTAGGCTAAAAAAAGTTTGTATGTTATCTTACTGACAATAGAGATCCATTGAAGTTTTTTGAGAGGATTAATTGGAGAAGGGAGAAATTAGAGTCTTGGAAATCAATTAAAAGGCTATTTCAATAGTGAAGGAAAAAATTGTTGAGGTTTTGAATTACTATAGTTACTATGAGTGGGGGGGGAGTAGACAAAATCATTTTAAAAGTTTTTATTATTTTAATCAAATTGTTTTAAATTTAATTATTAGTTAATTTATTCAATCAGTTAAGTGATGCAGTGGATAGAACATTGGGTCTCAGGAAGTCCTGAGTTCAAATTCTGTCTCAGACACTTATCAGCTGTATGTCCCTAGAAAATTCACTTGATATCTATTTACCTCAGTTTCTTTATCTCTAAGATGGGGATAATAATAGCCTCCCTGGATTGTTCTGAAGATCAGATAATATAATATTCATAAAAGCATTTAGCATAGTACCTGGCATATAATATGCACTATATAAATGTTGGTTAATATTGTTTTTGACATTCCATTGGACAAAATAAAGTCTAATACTCAGATTTTGTGTTAAGTTCTTCTTGCCTTACTCATGAAACTTTTCTTGTGACACTGATTATGCACCTTGGCATACTCACAACAGCTTATATAAAGTATTCAAGAAAAGACAAACAAAACATTTTTATAGGTGATGAAATCTATCTAAATCAGAGGTTCTTTCTTTTAAGTATGTGTGTATGTCTATGATCCTTTTTTTTTTTTAGATTAGAGGAATCTATCAAGAAATATTTGAAGAATAATAATTATAGAACATTACAAATTTTACTTTGAAATTAGTGAAAATATATATGAATTTTTTTTCCCACCAAAATTCACCAACATCCTGAAATTAGTCCATGGAACTGAAGTTTAAAAATCATTGGTATAAATACATAATGCAATTGCTTATCCTATCCCCAATTAACTGTGTACATCTGAATCCCCAGGAAAATGCAGGTTCCTTGAGGATAGAGGTTGTTTTTTGTTGTTTTTGTCATTCTTCATAGTGCCTTTTACATAATAAGCATTCAGCAAATATTCATTAAATTTCATTAAACTGTATTCTTCTGTGTTCTGTTCACCATAAGACACAGTGATCTCCATTAGAAAAGGGATTCTCCTTCTACCATTCACTCCACCTCTGCCCCATTAATGGGTCTCTTTTGGAAATTCCAAATAAAGTAGAAGTACACTGAGATGCCTTAGGTAGGAAAAATCTGCTGTGACTTTGACAGCACTTTGCATTCTGTAAGCCTGATATTTGAACGTTATGTAATACAGTATAATTTTTTTCTTTTAGTTTACCTAATTCTCTGGTTTAATTATTTCACATTGTGCCAATTTATCATGTTAAATTTAAATATTCTTTGAATTAACTTAGCTGTCCTGCTCTTTTTATTGGATAGAGGAATTTTAATTATTCTAGGTGACTGAAGAAAAGGTTAAAGTTTTAAATCTAGCAAGTAAGTAAAATATATGAGTTGCTATTACTTACTCTTCTAAGAGTGCTTTGGTTAATAGCACTAATGCTAGAGCCTAAGAAAGCTTTAAAAAATCATTGTTGATTTGTAACCACAAAAGCAACCATTGACTAAATCTTAAATCCTTCTTTTATTCTCTGAATACCTTAGAGATTCTTTTATACCTACATAATACTTCAGAGATTTCCCAATTATGAAAAGAGAGGTTGAATTGAGTTAAAATCAAATCATCCAAAAGCACAATCATGTTAACCTAATTTGCCCTTCTTATCTTATCATATACCATTTCATTTCTCCCTTTCTTGTCCCAGAAGGTGCACAATAAAATACTTGTATTATTCCTCTTTACTACCTGTGTGTATCACATAGTCTTATTCAGGCCATTCTATTAGCTGTTTAAAATGACATTCATCATCCTGAAGCTTCTAAAAGGCCACTGAAGCCAATCTTTCATTCACATCAGGGAAAATATGCCCACCTAGTCACCTACAAACCGAGCAGAGAAAGCATTTAATTGTTCCCCTGTCGACTCTCTCTCTGAATCAAGTTTAGAGGAATAATAAAGCAAAATTTTAATGCCACCTCAAATTGATATGAAAAGAAGTTGTGATGGAAATATTCTAAATGGCTATTCATAATGCCAGACTCATTTTTTAAACTTACCTTTTAAATTCATTCTTAGGTAGAGTACACAATTGTCTATGTTTTTCTCTTTTTCAATTTTATTTGAAAAATTGTTTGGGGATGTTATGATACTGAAAATTCACAAGCAGAATAATCATGGCTGGCAAATTACAGAAGGAGACATATAATTTTTTTTTTCTCCATCAAGTAACTTCAAACTGGCAGATTAGTGCATGGTATCTGATTTCCTCCCCTACTCTACCTACTCTAGTCCATCAATATTACAGAATGAAGTTATTCTGAACTTTAATAGTAGAATGGTTAGAAAGCTCCTGAGGCTTTCATTTTCCTCTAAAGATCAAAATGGAATTGTTAGTAGAATAGGCACAGGAATTGGACCTGTGATTTCATTAGTATAAAGAACTTATAGGAATTGAAAATCTGATTTTGTTAATACAAAGAAGAGAGAACTTTCTCTACCAATGCATTTCAACACCTTCTCTGCAGCTCAAAATCTTAAGAGTTGCTGAGAACATTGGGTGTTACTTGCTCAGAGTTATATTGCTTCTACTTTTTCAGAAATGGGATTTGAACTGAGGTCTTTCTTACTCAAAAAGTAATTTTCTACTAAAACACACAAAAATGAGTTCCTTTTGATATTGCAACATTATACTTTGTTTCACATATATACTATGCTTCTTTATCAAACTTAATTCTCCAAAATTTTCTACATATATTTCAAACTTCAACTCTTTCTTAATTTTATCCCAAAGGATTCTTTCATGAATGATATTTCATGGGTAATTTGCAAATATTCTTTCATTCTCATCTATTCCTATGAACAAAAGTTTTCATGCTAGATTTATCAAATTAATATTAAATGAAAATGATCATGCCTTATTCAGAATTTGCATCTCTAGAATTGGGATAATGCCTAATTTTTCAAGAGTTTTTAGATTATCAAAATGTATATTCTGGCTTATTGGCATCCACCAGGGGCTCAGGATGTATTCTTATTCATTGCTTTAGCATTTTCTATAATCTGTAATTTATTAGTGAAATAAAAAGAGATAGAAAAAATAATCATTAAAATGACTTCTCTGGATTTCCAGGAGGAATGCGCAGAGATTATTACATTGCTGTGTGTAAAGATGCTTTCTTTCCTCCTCTATCAACAATCTTCATTGCAAGTATTTGCTCATTAAAAAAAAATCCTAACCTTTTATGTTTAGAACATTGATTACTAGTTCAGGAAATCAAAATGAAAGGCAGCACTGTATGTTCAAGAGAGAATGTGTTAGTTATAATTGACTTGAGGATTCACAGATAGGGCTTGATGATTTCTCATTACATACTGATTTACTGGTTATTGCCCTCTGCTCTTGTCTTTCCAGAGTGTTCAAATGGTGAAAAGGGACCTGAATAAAGAGGGGAAATGAGCTAATTTCTTTCTGATCTATTTCAAGTTCCATTTCAGTCATGTCTGTGGAAGGATATTACTATCTTTTCAGAAACTTTACCCAATATTGAATCCATGTACAAGTCTGATCAATTTTACCTCCATGAAATTACTTCCATCTGTCCACTTCATTTATATGCATGCATATATGGATGGATATACACATGGGTAGTATATATGTATAGTGTATTTACATATATATGCATATATTTTCCCCATTACAGGTAGATAGTATGCTTCATCATTAGATCTCTGGGATTGTTTAAGATCATTGTTTTCAGAGAATAGCTAGCTTATTCACAATTCTTCATCAAACAATATTGCTGTTACCACATACACCATTCTTCTGGTTCTGTTCACTTCACTTTGCATCAGTTGATATGTCTTCCTAGATTTTTCTAAAATAATCCTGCTTGTCATTTCTCATAGCTCCATAATAATCCATCATAATCTTATTGTTTATCCATTCACCAATTAATGTGTTTCCTTTTTTATATTTTATACGTGTCCAGACCCATTTCAAAACTGCATTATCTATTCTAACTGGTCACTTGTCTCACATCTTTCCCTTCTCCAATCTATCTTCTACACAGCTGCCAAAATATTAAGTCACAGACTTGTGAATGTTCCTCCTCCATCAAGAAGTTCTAGTATCTCTCTATTGCCTCTAAAATCAAATATAGACTCCTCTCTTTGGCATTTAAAGTCCATCAAAATCTGTCCCCACTATACCTTTACAGTCTAAATATGACTTTATTACTCTTCATTCAATATTCCAAACTCAGTGGTTTACTGGTTCTTCCTTTTAGATGACCTTCCATTTCTCATCATGCATCTCATTTCATTTGTATGCACTCCCCAGACTATCACTATTCCTATAAAGCAATCTCTCCTCAGCTCTAGCCTTAAATTCCTTCACTTTCTTTAAGGCCACATTTATAGGTCACCTTCTACATAGGACCTCCCAGTTCTTAAAAACCTTTCCCTTTTCAATTACTTAAACTCTTGAGGTTTTTCACCTCAAAGGAATAAATATTAAGGAGAGCATGAGCTCCTGAGGTTTCTATTGAACCAGTCAGTGAATGAAAATGCAGATTATTCATTCAACCAACTAGTATTTGTTAAATGTCTATTCTATGTCAGGCACTTCTGTAAAAAAATACAAATAAGAATGACTCTTTTTCAAGGAGTTTACATTCTACAAGGAAAATCGCATGTATACATAAAAGGAAAGGAAGAGGGGCTGAACATGATTCACTGGAAGAAGAAATTACTAGATGAAGATTTTCTCAAACAATACAGGACAGAAGTTTCTTTCTAACTTAATTAGAGCATTATAGTGACTATCCCAGTCACAAAGTCAGTAACTAGATAACTTTGGCAGAATTTGAACATGAGTCTGTCGGACCCCATGCTACCCATCATGCATATGTAAGTTGATGCAAGATATATACAAAGCACATACAACAAAAATGTAAGATATTTGGAGAGATGGGGGAAGCACTAGCATCTAGGGGCATCTTGTATACCTGGCAGCACTGTATTAAGCTTAAATATCCCACTTTATTCCCCTAAAAGGATCACTACCAATTAGGAAGCTAAGAATTCTAAGATAGGGAGGTGAAGCAATAGTGCATTCTGGTCATGAGAAACAATTACACAAAAGCTTGTAGACAGAAGAAGAGATGTTAAATGTAAAAGGCATCCAGCACGTAGTTGGGCTGGACCCTAAAGTGCTTCAAGGACAGTGATATGTAATATACTTGGCAAGATAGGCTAGAGGCAGATGGTGAAGGGTTTTAAATTGCAAACAAAGAAGGTTGTATTTGGTCCTAGTGACTTGGTCTGACCTGTAATATATGAATATCATTTTGCCAGCCAGCTGGAGAATGGAATAGAAAATATATTGACTAGAGGTAGAGAGACCAATTAGGAGCTCCTACTAACCAGTAACAGACTTTGTCAAAGGTGCTAAGACAAGATAAATTGCTTTTTCTTTTAGG
This sequence comes from Sminthopsis crassicaudata, assembly GCF_048593235.1. NCBI lineage: Eukaryota > Metazoa > Chordata > Mammalia > Dasyuromorphia > Dasyuridae > Sminthopsis > Sminthopsis crassicaudata. The sequence goes on from NC_133619.1 coordinate 106,997,042, forward strand.
CTGACATTGCTTTCTCTCTCTGTGCCTTATAGGATCCCTGATCAGACAGGGAAAAAATTGTTACTATAATTCCCAACATGTTCTAGACATGTTCTATTTGGGGGAGGGAGAGGCTACATTGCCCCAGTAGAGGGTAAAGTCAGGATATTGCTCTTCCATTACCCCTAAGGGTTCATCATCATATACCTTCATGAGAGTCAATTAGAATAAAATGAAGGTTACCAGATTTAGAGTCCCAGATTTGGGCTCACATGTCAGGTCTGCTACTTTCCCCTTCTGTGATTGTGTGTCATGCCACTTCTGTAAGGATCCTTAAAAAAAGATGGTAGAACTAGATGATCTTTAAAGTTTCCTTTTAATTTTAAATACAGTGGGATATTTGTTCGGATGAAGAGAAAAAATGAAAACCTTAAAACTTTTATTTAGGATTAATATTCTACTTATTTTTACAAAAGGATTCTGCATTTTAAGGTCATCAATTTATACAGTTAGGAGAAAATTTAGGGATAATGAAACCCTCCTTACTCCACAGATTACAAAATTTAGTCATAGAGAGCACTGCCTCCCCCTAGTCACAAGTTATCATCAGCATTATTGGCCTGACATAATGATGTACACCTGTAACATCTGCTATGAGAGAAGCTGAGGCTAGTCTATTTCTTGAGTTTGGAAATTCTAAACTATAATATTTATAGGAAGAAAGGAATATTATAGACAGAAGATGGAAAGAAGAAAGGAAGGAAAGGAAGAGAGAAGAATGAAATAAGCATTTATTAAGTACCTACTATGTGTTGGACACTGTGTTAAGCAATTTACCTATATTATCTCATTTGATCCTTACAACCTTGGGAGGTGGATATTATTACTATTCCCATTTTAGATTGAAATTGAGACAAAGAATTGTAGAACTAAGTGTCTGAGGTCAGACTTTAATTCAGATCTTCCTGACTCCAAGTCGAGCCATCTTGTTACAGTGCCATCTAACACCTTATCTTATGTTTTGTTGTTATAACACATTCTTGTGTTGTGTTGCTTTATATTGTATTGTATTGTATTATGTTTGGGCAACTAAGAATTTCAGTGGATAAAACACTGTCTTGTAACTAGAAAGACTCATCATTATGAATTCAAATATGGCCTCAGAGATTTACTAGCTGTTTGACCCTGGACAAATGACTTAACCCTGTTTGTCTTAGTTTCTTATCTATAAAATGAGCTGGAGAAGGAAATGGCATATTTACTAAAAAATAACAAAATGGGGTCAACTAGGGTCAGATACTATCATATTCATTATTTATATAGCATGTTATTATATTATAGTAAATGTGTGTAAACTCTTCACAAGTTGGTATCTACCGGGGAAAAAATAGTATTCTACCTCAAAGACATTTACAAAAGAAAATAGGTCTCTATCTAAATATTTGAATTCCTTGTTGCATAGAGATAATTTTCCCACTTCTGACTGATCCTTCCAAATTGGAAAGACCAAAATATTGATCTAGAAAAAGGTCTCTTTGCTTTCTTCAGAGGCTCAATATACTTAAATTGAGAAAGTTTTATGATCAGAGCAGTAAGTACCGGATGATGAAATTGCTATTTGATTATAGCAATTCACAGAGACTGTCTACTGGGAAGAGAATGGAGTTGTGATCTGTAATAGTAGGGGCAGAACCTATTCTAATGGTCGACCATGGGTTGGAAGTACACCTTTAAGCCATCTTATGATGAAGACAGCCAAACAAAAGAGATTTATAAAGAGACTAAGGCCTGAAAATGGGAGATAGGGCAGAGAAATACCTTCCTTGTAGTAGTCTACATTTTCTTTTCTGCTGCTACACATCCAGTTCTGCATCCAAGAGGCATATAGGGACAGAAAATAACTTATATTTGCCCATATTAAATGGAAAGATACAATATTAAATGTAAGCATATTATATCTAGTCAGAAAGAAAAGTTAGAAATTGGGAAGACGAATCACAGTCATTTGGGAGTAAGGTTAATTCCAGATAGATGCCTTTGGGAAAGACCAGCAAATTACTATGAATTCTTGCAGGCATCATTGCAAAACTGATTCACTGAGATGGATTTTGGACTGAAAATCCCCAGGTAAATACCCTTGGTCACTCCCTGTTAGAAGTAAGTTTTAGGATCTTTCCTGGTAGAAAGTCGATGAAAAAAAAAACAAAAAACAGTGATATAGTCTGTGAAGGAGTGTGCTGAGTATATTAGCATCTACTTGCTTTGATTTATTGCTATTTTTTTTTGACATAGTGTCATAAATGACCTTGAAAGAAAGATAAGTACAAGAGGAAAGAGAGGGATTTGGGGGCCATGGCAGATGAAAGCTAAGCCCCTGAGATAAAGCTTTATGCACAAGCTCTGTTGAATAGGTCCCAGCACCGGTCATAGTGTTGAGTTTAAAAGAGACCCTAAAAGGTTGAGGTTGCAGACTATTACTGTGAGGTATCTCAAAAGAATTTGCAAGCTTGAACCCATCTCCAAGTGAGGGGACCAAGTTTCTTATAATTGTTGTGCCAATTGAGACAGGATAAGTTCCAAAAGGATTTAGCAAAGAAGCAGAAACAAACAAAAAATGTATAAAAAAGAGAGAGAGATCCAGTTCTTCGTGTCACTGATATGCTAATTCTTAGAGGTAGAACTGAGGAGTAGCCAGTAATGCACTTCAATATTGAATTTTATGACTTAGAGGTGGAGTTGAGGTGTAGCCTGGTATGCACCTCACCATTTGCTTCAGAAACCCTATTATCATTGGTTGTTATCTGGCAGTCAGTAATGTTTGTAGGACAAAATAAGGTCAGGAGACTTTAGGATCATTGACAAACAGATTGTTAGAACCATAGCACTTCTAAGATCAGGAGGCCTCAGGATTACAGCTATATTTCTCCTAGAAGCTGCATCCCATCATTAGTGACTTTTATTCACCATATAAAAAAGGAATTTTACCATCATTAGGCATAAGAATAGGCATTAGACTCGTAATTACTCTGATAAGGGAAATTTGCAGGTGAGAATATCACCTAACATAACAACTTGGCACCTTTCTTCAGCTTACTGTCTCAGCAACTAAGACTAAAACTTAAAGAGGTTAAGTGATTTGACCAGTATCACAGAGTCAATAAGTGTTAGAGACATAGGTTATCTTGGCTTCAGGATCAGCTGTCTATCCAAACTGGGATACTGCCCTAACTCTAAAGATTACATAGAAACAAAAAAGTATCTTTCCAAATTCTTAAATCTCACATCAGGGAATCAGAATTAGGAAACATTCTCACTTATGATATGTGTTTTCTTTTCATCCTACTATCTGTAAATAACTCTTTGTTTTATTTTGTATTTAGTAACCTGTGAGATCAATATGAATTCAAGCCTAGGACCTCAGAGCTCAGAGGTTGGATCACAGATAATTTTTTGCAGTTACAGAAGTCTATAAAGACCATCTCTTAAGTCTTTGGACAGCTAAAGACTTAATCAGTGGAGGAAGTGTTCAAGGTGATGATATCAGATGATGAAATAATGAAAATTCTGTATGATTTCATTGCAATAACCCTGTACTATTTTACAAGAGACCCACATTCCAGTTTCTACCATACTACTAATTGCAAGGCAGCCGAGTTGAATGGAGAAATTCAATTGGACTCAAAGCACCTGAGAAAAGGGCTCATCCTTTTTCTACTAGTCCTTCAAGGGAAGATCTAGCAATAGGTAGAATAAAAAGTGGCAAATGTGACAATGTTTAAAAAAAAAAGGATTCTAATAATTAGAAATGTTCAAAAGTAAAATAGATTACTTCAGTTGAAATCCAGTTTCCCATTTAACTAACCATCTACCTTGTAGGAACCTACAGAAATAAAAGCAAAACTGTCCCTATTCTCAAGGATCTGCCAGTAAGTAAATGATACCATATGTACATAGATAAGCAGATTATATGTGTGTATATATATATAAGCATAGACACATATACATATATATATATATATATATATATATATATATATATATATATGTTTATAGTCAAAGTAAATACAAAATCTTTGATTAAGGTGGAGTTGGAAATCCCTAACAACTAGAAGGATTGAGAAGAGATTTATGTAGGTAGGTAGTACTTGTGTTAATCTCTGAAGGAATCCAGGGATTCCATAAGGCAGAAGTAAAGACAAAGACATTTTAATAAGGGGACACAGCTTAATTAAAAGCAAAGTGATGGGAAGTAGAATACTACCCCAACAAATAGTTCAGTTTAGTAGTGCTATGCAGACAGATAATATGAAATGCTACACAATAAATTGGATTTAAACTATATAGGAGGGCTTTACATGTCTAGTATAAATTTGCATTTCATCTTAGTGTTAACAGGAGACTGACAAAGCCTTTTAAAATAAGAAGTAACATGATCTGAACCATGCTTCCAGAATATTTAAAAAAAAAATGTTTTTTTGCATGGAGGATGATTTTGAGAGGTAATATAATTCATACATATAATCCTAACTCTAGAACTGAAAGACTAACTTAAAGACCATGTGATCTTTCATTTCACAGGGCAAATAAATAACTTGTGCACAGTCTCCTAGGCAGACAGAGGAGGCTGGATTTGAAACCAGAGTCAATGCTGTTTCCCAGACCTGTATTACACAGCCTTTTTAACCTGGGTTGGGGAGAACAATTTAGCAGTTACTCCAATAGTCCAGTTTAGAACTGATGAGGGCAGTCAGTAGCTGTATGACTGGGAAGTTATATGAAAGACTTGAAAAATTATTACATCAGAGGCTGGCTAATCAGTTGTCAGGAATGTCTGTGCTAGTGCAAAAAAGATGACTCCTTGAGCATTTTCCAATTCTGAGGTTCTGTGATCCTTCTGCATTCCAATATTCTGCAAGTAATGAACAAATAAATTAACAATGTTTTGCTCTTTTTTTTTTTTTTTTTTTTTTTTTTTTTTTTAATTTTTTATTTTATTTTATAATTATAACATTTTTTGACAGTACATATGCATGGGTAATTTTTTACAACATTATCCCTTGCACTTACTTCTATTCAGATTTTTTCCCTTCCTCCCCCAACCCCCTCCCCCTGATGGCAAGCAGTCTTATATATATTAAATATATTACAGTATAATTTAGATACAATATATGTGTGTAGAACCGAATTTTTTTGTTGCACAGGAAGAATTGGATTCAGAAGGTAAAAATAACAGTTTACATTCATTTCCCAGTCCTTTTCTGGATGTAGCTGGTTCTGTCCATCATTAATCAATTGGAATTGGATTAGCTCTTCTCTATGTTGAAGAAATCCACTTCCATCAGCATACATCCTCGTACAGTATCATTGTTGAAGTGTATAATGATCTTCTGGTTCTGCTCGTTTCACTCAGCATCAGTTGATGTAAGTCTCTCCAAGCCTCTCTGTATTTCTCCTGTTGGTCATTTCTTATAGAACAGTAATATTCCATAACATTCATATACCATAGTTTACCCAACCATTCTCCAATTGATGGACATCCATTCATCTTCCAGCTTCTAGCCACTATGAAAAGGGCTGCCACAAACATTTTGGCACATACAGGACCCTTTCCCTTCTCTAGTAGTTCCTTGGGGTATAAGCCCAGTAGTAGTATGGCTGGGTCAAAGGGTATGCACATTTTGATAACTTTTTGGGCATAATTCCAGATTGCTCTCCAGAATGGTTGGATTCTTTCACAACTCCACCAACAATGCATCAGTGTTCCAGTTTTCCCACAGCCCCTCCAACATTCATCGTTATTTGTTCCTGTCATTTTAGCCAATCTGACAGGTGTGTAATGATACCTCAGAGTTGTCTTAATTTGCATTTCTCTGATCAATAGTGATTTGGAACACTCTTTCATATGAGTGGAAATAGTTTTAATTTCATCATCTGAAAATTGTCTGTTCATATCCTTTGAAATGTTTTGCTCTTCTGAAGAACTTAAATAGAAAATCCTGGCACAGACTCAGAAATTGTAACGCATTTCTTATCAACAGGAACTATTTATAGCAACTACACATTGATTTCAAATCAGAATATTTCTCTTTCATAATAAAACTATCTTAGGCTACCCTAATTTTTTGCTTTTTTAATACTTTTTTTCTGTACTTCTTAATTTCCATTTTTATTCTATATCATGTTTTTATGACACTTTATTTTTAATCTCAATTGACTCTCTCCCCTTATATCAAGTGAGTTCAAACTATTCTATAGGGAAGTGTTTAATATTTTAACTAATTTATTAAAATGTGAATGAGTGTAACATTATGATTCAAGAGCAAAAACCTAAAGGATTTAATTACACCAAAAATATAAATGGCAATCAGATAAAATGCAAAATTAACAAATATTTTAAATCAGAGAAAATGAAAGTAAAGGAAAAAGAGGTTATTGAAAATTAAAATATTTATTTTGAAGTAGGAAATGTGAAAATCTTCTTCTTTAAACTGTTTAACTTGGTTTTCGCTACAAAAGAAGTTTCCCTTTTACCTTTTTAAAATCGAAGTTTACATTTCATAGAACACTGAAATTAAGTGGGGCTCATGATGTTGGGGATAATATTAGCACCTTCCTTCCAGGGTTGTTGTGAAAATCTAAATTAGGTAATATTTAGCACAATGCCTGGTATCTAGTACATACTTAACAAATACTTTTTTTTTTTTTTTTTTTTTTTTTAATGACTAGAAGTGGGGCCAATATACAATCTACTCCTGCTTTCACATTTAATATATTTAACAACAGAGACTTCTGGAGTAGATTTCAATTGTCTAATATTGCACAACTAATGGACAGTGAATCTATGGCTAGAAAGAGGATCTCCTGAATTAGTGGTTGAAGATTAAACTACAATGGTATCTATAAATATATAAGTAGTTATTTATATAGACAATACACTTAAATGTTGTATATAGTTGTTTTTTTTTTTTGTTGTTTTTTTTTTTACCATGAAAACCCTTCAGCTTTATTTCAAATAATTCCATTAATATGATTTCAAAATATTAATTTTTTAAAACGAGCATTTTTAAATTGCCATAAGTTACAGCAACTATGAAGTAATGCTGATTAATGTACTTTTGATACAGATTAGAGGCACCAAAGAATTGCATTAATCAGAACTACTATATAGTCTGTCATGTCATATTGCTTAAGTATGCCAGATTAGTGTGGGTTTTATAGAATAAATGAACTTAAATAAAATATTACAGTAAACTTGTTTATCCTCAAAGGACTTCATTCCCTTTATATTATATGACTATTAGAAAAAGAGACATATTTGCCTCAAAGTTACACAACTATATTAAAATCATTTCATATTTACTGGAGATTTTGAATTCCTGTATGCTGTCTGCCTTACTGTAAAAGTTTCCTCTCAGGTATATCAATATCAGCAGTATCTTACATCATACTGAACTGAAACTTATCTAGATTCTCATCCTTACTTTGATGTTTATTAACAATATGCCAATAGTCAAATCATCAAACTTCCTTGAGTTATAGTTTTCTCAAAGTTAAAAATGAAATAAACAATATTGACATTACTTCAATTGTAGAATTGTGAGGAAAATACTTTCAACATAGGGCTAGTTTTCTAAGCAATGTGGTTTCAGAAAGAGCTATGCAGTTGTGGGTTCTCTGTGTCTGTCTGTCTGTCTCTATCTCTGTCTGTCTCTCTCCTATAGTAGAGCATCCAGAAGGTAAAGTTCTTGTTCACCCACAGTATAGGCACCATACAGTGAGTTGTATTAGGGAAAGGATCCTTTCTTTTATGCTCTGTGACCCCCAAAAATTGGGCCTGGGGATTTGTTCTGTTTTGTCTTTTTTTTTTTTTTTTTCCAGTTCTTGGGGCCAGGATTCCATACTGGTTTGATATTTCCAGCTCATAGAATAACCCTGAGAGGCCAGGGTGCTAATCCTTGTACCAGAGGGACTTTAGGCTTGGAACTTGGTGGAACCATGCTAGAAAGGAACAGAGATAAATTAAATTTTACCTCCCTGTTCTCCCCAGAAACTGAATTGGAATTGGAATGTATTTTACCCCAATGTTGGATGCAGGGTATTTTCAATGTTTTTCTTGACATATCTTTGAGGCAATTTTTTTTATAAGCTAATCTGACTATTAAATAGCTAAGTGGAACCAAGGTATAGGGACCTCTTAAAATTGTGGGAACAGAATGAATAGGGGCCTAAGCCAATGGCAGAGAATAAACACCCACAAATTCCTTTTAAGGATAACTGAGAAGCTTAGGGGCTAATTCTCTCAATGTATTGTAAGACTTATTATACTAAGAAATGAACTTAACAAACCAAGTCAGAGACTAGACTGAAATAATAGCTCCACAAAGGATCTAATGTCTAAACTATATGAAACCCATACTTATTTATCAAGTATATTATCTCCTATATGTTCCCAAATTGGAAAATTAAAGTACAGAAAAGTTAACAGATAGAAATTTAGATTGTTTTTCATTATTTTCCTAATCAGCATATAAATACTTTGAGAAAAAAATATTTAATTTGGAAATTCATTCCATGTTTGATAGATTATTTATGTATTTTATTGAGTTATTAATTTTATGGAAAAATATAAAATGTGAAAGCTAGGTACAAAGTGTAACTAAAATGGTTGGTTTCCCCACTTCTTATATACAAAACTCACACACACACACACACACACACACACACACACACACATCCCTCCATTTTTTTCCCCCTACAGGATGCCAAAACAATCAGAATATTCAGGAGAGAAAAATAACAGTCAAACTGGCTTTTGGCAAAACACGGATAAAGCAACCAGTTAATTGACTGAATTTTTCACTTTCCAACCAGTTGCTGTGATATCACGTAGGCACAGCCACAATTTCCAATATGTTACAGCAAAGCCAGACCCTTTAATAAGTTACATTTTGCCTTAGGATATGCTGGTATGCTTCCAATGAATGCATGTGACTTCTGCAGCATCACAGATTCTAATCCAAAAGAACATTTGGGGCCAAATTGTATGTTAAGAATTTATATAAAATTGCAACTGCAATAAGCATTTATAAAATGATCGAGTCTGTTCATGTTTAGTGTTTGCAAGATCCAAATAACCATCATAATTGCCTTCCAATTCAGGCAGGTGCAAACTTTCTAATTATTCTGCATAAATAAAAGTAATCAATTTTAAAAATGTATCATTTTGCAGGTTCAAAAGGTGATTGCTTATTATAAAGTAGTTCTGTGTGATGTGATTCACTTAAACTAGGCTTATGTATATTTTATGCTGCAATTGGGTTTTTACTAGTTTAAAGAAATAAAGCAAAATTGATGACAAAGATTTCTAAATTTGTGAGCAGCAGTTATTTCCAAGATAAATTTTCACCAGTTTAAGTATAACACCAATTTCTGTAATTGAGGTTTTATCTATAATACCACAGAATTTTTATACAACATAGATATTTAGATAGTCTGCATCATAGGGTGATTATCCATATCCTCTGAGGAACCTCATGGCCTAATGGTCAAAAATGTCAAAAATAATTGGAAAGAATTATTATGGCGACTTCAGAATCCAAAAACATAAAACCAGGGCTGACTGTTTAATCTTTTGACTTAAAAAAAATAACTGACTGAGAGTGATGAAGAGGGAGATTACAATTAGTCTTCTTACCTCCTTTTATTTGTGAAAATGTTAACATATTCCAGAAAAAGAAAAATTTGCGGATAATTCTTATACATCACCTAGACTTTGGTTTTTAAAGTCATGAAAAAAAAAAAAATTAGAAATCTTCCTATTTAAATTTAATATAGCTTGTTTGTAAACTGGTACTTTTTTGATACCTCCTAAAAGGTTTATGATCCTTTTAGCTTCTATTTAGCACCCTCATATACAAAGTATCTCATATAAATAGATATATATGATATCTGGAAAAATCAATAGCTCTATATAGAAAATGCTCTTAAAAGCAAATTAAAAATAAATATTCTGGGAATTCTTGTTGGGCTTATGTTAAATCTGCATTTTTCTTTGAAGCTTTCCTTATATATTTTGACTCTCTTCTGAGTTTGTGTTTTGAACTTTGAATTTCCCTATCATCATAGCAGCTTTTTATGTTCAAGTCCTTTTTTTGTTGTTGTTTGCTCATTTTTCTAGCCTTCTTGGCTCTTTATTTTAGAGTTTTGCTCTATGTTCAACCACGTGTTGATTATGAATAGGGTGTATATGTGACTTTTCATAGCTAAGTCTTAGCTCCAATAATTTTTTGATTCTTCCAAAGTGGTATGATACAGGGTAGGGTCTAGTCACCGTCCTCCTCGTCTATTCTCTGGTCCTTTTCCAGCTAGACCCTTTGTTCCCTCCTGACTGCAGCTTCTACTCTTTACCCTCCACATTCCAGAACTGGGTATTGGGGGTAGAGTTGATGATGTAGCCTAATCCTGCTCCCAGTGTTAACACTGGTTTAACAAGAATCTTTTTCTGGTAAGATGTACTACTCCTACTGCTGTTGTTACCACTGCTGATGCTGCCATTGTACTTTGAAGGCCCACAACCAATTGCACTTCTGTAGGTCCATGTTTTGGGCTAACTCCCACTCCATCTCTCTTTCTTTCTACACAGGCTACTCTATGCTTAAAAAAAAACAACCAAACAAACAAACAAGAAAAACCTCACTTTGACTTTTTATTGATTAGGCTACTCAGAATTTGATTAGACATTCTTTTTAAAAGTTGTTTAAAGAGCTGGGTTGGGAAAGCTTGACAAAATTGTTGACTTCATTCTCTAGCTTGACTCTCCCCCATACCTACTTTTTAGAAAAAAAAAAAAAAAAAAAAAAAAAAAAAGTTAACAGAGAGTTTGTTTCCAGAGATATTTTTGGGATTCAGTGGTATATCTCTTCATGGAGTAGGTAATGTGCATATGCATATTCAATGGAAATTGATTAAATAAATTCCCTCATACTATTGTTTCAAAATCATACATTAATGACTTAATAAATCCTAGGAAAATAATTATAAATAATATTATATATTTTATTTCCCACATATAGATATACTCTCAAATTGTCAAAATAATTTGCAAAGTAGTATAGATCATTGGAAAATGTTCCCTGGTACAGATATCAACAGATGTTTCACCCTCCAGTAACTATTTGGTCTTTTCAGTCCTACAGAACTGCCCTAGGTTAGTGTAGACTCTGCCGACTTTTCTCTAAAGAACTGAAAAGATGATTAAAAAAATTCCCCCATAAGGTAATACTGTGGTCAGATATGCTTACCTTCTTGTTCTAACTAAGAGACAATATATATCATAGTGGAAAGAGGTCTAAACTTGGAGTCAGAAAATCTGATTCTACTTCCAACACTTACTCATTGGTTGAATATGGGGTACATCACTTAGTCACTCAGAACCTCAAGGTTCTCATCTGTAAAATGGAGATTTGTGCTACCTAACTCACAAAGTTATTAAAAGAAAATATTTTGCAAAATATAAATCTATGATATTAGTATTTAAGCCTTTCTAAAGCATCCTTTTAACTCCTAAGGTTTTCTCTTAGAAACACTAATTTGAATCTCCCTAAAAACCAATGCTGTATGAGAAACATAATGCCTATTTTCCCCTTTGCTTTTCCCATATAAAAAGTAAAAAGGGAGGTGAAAAATAGTACTGTATAGACCAATAAGTTCTTTTAAGGAGGTAAAGCAATTCTCCCCCAAACACATGAAACATGGGTTTAAATGGTTCATGGGAGAGAAAGTGGTTCGATATATGGGGTCCAAATTTTTTCCTCTGCTTTTAAATGAGGAGAGGATAAATAATTAATACTGATTCCTAATAGGCCATGTAAATCCTTAAGATTCTTGAATCTCTAAAAAAATTACAAAATGGGCAAACTAATACAGCTTTTATTGATACCCCTAGAAAAGAGATAAATTATCATATAGGCCATTGGGAAATATCTATTTTGGCTCATTGAAAATTTCACCCTGGTAGAAGGGATATTTAACCTTTCTGCCTTAAATTGTTCCTCATCTGCATTATATTAATGTACCCGCCACAGCATGCTGAAAGAGGGCATGACCCAGTAAGGGAGTGAACTCAAGAAGCATGACAATAGATGTTTAGCATACATTCTCTGACTTCCTATATTTCTTTAATTGGGAACTGGAAATATTTGGTTAGAAGGTAACTTTTTCCTGAGTTCTATGTTGCAGAATATGTAAAGTGTTAGCTCTACCACAGAAGAAACATGGAATAATTATCATTACAAATGTAGAAGACTGCAAATGAAGAGGTAGGAACTACCACAAATGATCCCTTGATTTTAGAGATGAGAAACCTGAAGTTATATGGAGATGATCCTTCACTCAAGGTCACACAGTTTCAAAAGTGAGATTTGAACTCAGACATTCTGCCACCTCAATTCCTTTTCCTGTACATTACCTAGTAATTTTGGACCTTGGAGCACTAAATGCACCCTCAATTTATCAGGAATTGGGGATCCCACAACAATCCTGAAGGGAGGATCTTTAAATAATAATCTTCTAAGGTAAAAGAGCTGAATAATGAAAAGTTGCTGCTGTAGAAGCCACTAAGTACCATGGGCAGGATTAGGTTCAAAAAGAGCCTTCTAGGCAGAAAAACAAAGTATTTGTTATAAATAGCCTCTGAAGTCCACTCCAGTTTTAGCCCTATGATCCTATTATCACATAATGATAACTTTTTAGTGTCCCTAATTATTCTTACTAATTGGTTGCTTAATGCAAAAAGTGATTATGAAAACATGAGTATAACAATTTTTAAAACTTAGATCTTTAAGAATCATTATTTTAAATTTTCATGTCATAAAAATTTAAATACTCTGAAGAAAATCTCTGATTACCACTCTTTAGCTATGACTTTGCCAGCAAATCACTTAAATTGCCATATAAAGACAACAGGTTATTGCCCAATAGCCTATGTGGTGACCTATATTTTTTCAGCAATATAAATGCTAATACAATCTGTCAAGGTTGTGAAGGTCTATTTTCAGCTTTTAGGAAGAACAGCCATCAATTTTAAACTATATCATCAATTTACTGCTATTTGATTTGACAAACTTTTCTAATTTCTGGATTAAAAAAATTAAAATGTTTTAATTTTAAAACATTTAAAAGAGCCTTATCCATTATCAATCAGTTCCTTCTACTTCTGATATTAGTACACGATTAATAAATAATATAACTTCATGACCATGTTAAATTTAAACAAAAGACTGGACATAGAAAGCTCAGGTGGTCTGTTTTTTCTCTGTCCAATTTCTCTTTCTTTTAACTTTTCCTCCTTTTCTAAATACCTCTATTTAATTTTATCTTTGTGTTGTATTATTATTCTATTCTTTAGTCCTGCATTTTCATTCTATTTTCCCCTCAGTTTCTCTATTTCTCTTTCTGAATCTTCAAAATGCATTTCTATAATAAACACGCTAATCATTAACAAAAAATAAATATATAAAATAAGGGATCAAATCTTAAAATCTTTAGTATTTAAGAAGGCAGAAAAAAATGAACAAAAATAAATAAGCAAAAAATGTTTTTGATCAGTGCCCACTTCTGAGTTAAACTAAAATACCACTACATCCAGTTTTTTTTTTTTTTAAGCTGATTTAAAAAAAAAAAAAAGTCTGGATTTATAAATCATGTGGGTTTTTTTTTTTCAATCTTTGTCCTTAAGATTTGAAATAGGTAAGTTGTCCATTGTATTACTTTCTTAAAACAAAAACAAAAAACACTAAAGCTAAATGTGTGTTTTTTCTTTCTTTGAACAAGATTTTGATTGATTTCATTTCTTTTATCAGTGATTCTCAAAAGGTGAAAAATTCCCTGCTTTTGCCCTAGATTTATTATTTTGTTTTAGTCATTTTAGTCACTTTTTCATTTCTCCTTCACCATCCCAAATGAGGCCATTTAGTCTAGGATATATAGGAGAATAGTGAGATTTTATTATGGTCTTAGACTCTGGGAGTACTACTAATTATTCTGAAAAATGGGCCTTGACTCTTCCTTCCTGGTTTTGGTAATGGAGCCCAAAGGCATGGACAGATTTCATTCATGACCTCCTTTAGTTGCTGTTCTATAACTTCTGTGGGGCAGTCTTGGAAAATTTGCCTAGTATATATAGGTGAATGTTAGTTTTTTCAAAGACATATGACTGCCAGCAGATTTAGGCAGTCACTTTCAAACATTTCAAAATAAAGAGAAAAAAAATATGTGGTATTACCACAAGAATATGTGGTAATAAGAATAAAGGAATTGATCCACCAATCTTTGTCAAAGAAGGAACAAATATCTCATTGTGTGTGTGTGTGTGTGTGTGTGTGTGTGTGTGTGTGTGTGTGTGTGTGTGTGATCCTTTGGTCCCCAACCAGTGGATTTCATTTTTTAAGACCCTCAAAGCCTCTCTCTTGATCTTGCAGTCCAGGCTAAGGGAAGGATCGTATATTTGTTAAGCAAGAACTAGCTTAGCCAATTTTGGAGAAGATCATCGCCAAATTGATTATAGTGTGCTGATTACCTATTTACCTTCAAAAACACTTTAAGACTTTCTAATGAGTAATAAAAGAATGAAGATTTATATCATTGAAGGGAGTACCCACTCAAATTAACTAACAGGTCACTGAAGCTCTAAACAAAGTCAAAAAGCCTGGGTTCTGTTTCTGGCTCTGCTCATCTTAACCTGGCTAACACAAAGTCCCTTCTTAGACTTGGACTGTAAAACCTAAAGTGTTCTTTCCATAATGTCACAATGCCATATATGTAGCAGCTAAAAACCACTAGGTATCTATTTGCCTATGATGTGTAACAGAAAATTATATTCAATTAAATAATCATTTATCAAATACCCACTATGTGCTAGGTATTGGACTAAGTGTGGGAATGCAAATAAGAGAAATAAATATAGTCCCTGTGCTTGAGCAAATTACAACAACCAAAAAAAGTCTGAAAAACTTAAGGGGAAAGGCTGGAGAAAGAGGCTACAAGGAGATATCCATAGGAGAGTGGGGAGTTCAAAATAAGCTGAACAGAGATAACATATTATATGCATGACAATATGGTTAAGAAAAGTAGCAATAAAAAAAATAGTAGAAAACAGAATAGCCCACTTCCTGAATAATGCTCCACTTTAAAGAAAGTTATATACATCCTACATAGATCATCCAAGTTGTTTTAAAATTAGCATTATAAATTGAAGTGAGTTGTAATAATAATAGGGAATTGTTAAACTCCCTTGAGATATAGGTTCCAAGTGTTTTAAAATAAACACTTTTATTGGAGAAAAAATACTTTTTAATTCTTAATAACTATAATTCTATACAAGGCTAAGCTAATGCTCGAGTTGGAATATTAATAATTTACAACAGATTGCTTTGTAGTTTAATGCTCATATTTGACTTTTGCTACTGCTTGAGGGTAATGACTTTTGTCTTTCTGTCTTAAATTAAGAGAGTCAGGTAACAACTCCTTTTCTTTTTTCTTTTTGAGAAATTCTTTCAACTGAGTTCCGTGAAATTACAACATTTTTTTTGAACAAAAGTATATTACAAAAAGAATCTTAATTCTATTACCACAATGCAATGCAATGCAATTCACTACAGAAAAAAACACTTACTTAGCTCCAACTATGTGCAAGATGTAGGCCAGATTCCAGAGGGAATAGAGATGAATGAGACATGAACCCTGTTTTCAAAGATCTGAGAAACTACAAAGAGAGGTTAGACATGTGCACAAATAACTTGAATACAAATCAGAATGGAAAATTTCAGGGGAAGAGTACAAATGAAGGGCAGTAAGAATTCTGATCAATGGTAGAAAACCTCTCACTATAGACATTGGGGAAGATGGATAAGGTGGCACCTGTAGTGCCCTGGAAAAATAAGAATTTCAAGAGGTAGAAATTAATTTATAGGAGAAAGGGGAAACATTTAAAAGGAACACAGTAGATAGTGTAAAGAAAAGGAGAAAGGAGAGAAGGTTTGTATGACTTTGGAGAGGATCATCTCCATATCTTCCTTAACCACAAGCATTTCCCAAAATTGTCCTGGCCCAGTACTTATATATACTGTCTCCTTTGAGCATCTCATTAGCTCTCATGGATTCAATTATAATCTTTATACATATGAGCCCTACGCATATATCTTGATCTGCAAAGATCTAATCTCATTATCAATTGTCTATTAAATATTTCTACCTTTCACATATTTATTCAATATTCAATGCCAACTTACTACTTAATAGCAAAAAGTTATATGTTCTGAGAAAACAAAAACAAAAAACTTATATTTATACATACACACACATATATGTATGTATGTATTGGGGGGGTGGATGGCATTTTTGTTAATTGTATATAGAAAATTGAATATCTAGACTATGAAACTAGAGACCTTATTTAAACTGTGTCACTTCTAACTGGAAACTCAGTAGGTATTAAGTAAATGTTTGTTTAATTCAATTGAATTTAATTAAATAAAGAATTACCAGAAAGTAGAAAGGGTCTAAATAAGTTGAAAGAGGACCCATTCAGTACAATTGCAGGTTATTCTCTATCACAACATCATAATATATATGCATCAGAATATGGATGTATGATAGTTTTGAGGAAATTAAAGAGAAAGTCAAGAGTACAAATAAGTCTATCATGCAAATAGCTGATCATGTGCTCAAGTTAGTAGAAGGGGAAAAAAAATGAAGCCTGAAGGTGACAAAATGGGAGAATGGGAAGGAATAAAAGACAGGAACTATAATGGAGCCAAAGGGGAAGTTTCCCAGGATTTCCAGCGTGGGAGTAATGGAAGGACAAGAGATTGTGGTCAGAGAGAGAAATTTGAAAGTTCTTGAAGGTAAAGTAATTTCAAATGACAGATGGTAGAGACACCATAGTGGACAAATAAAATATAGTTCATAAGAACTTAGGAGGTAGAGAAGCCATATTGTTAAAAGGACCAACAATTATTGAGACTACTATGCTTGATGTTGAGGAATGTGGTAAAGACGATCAATTTACATGTATAAAATAATAAAGGCCTAAGATTCCTAAGCCCAACTTTCAAATCTATATAAATCTGGGTTTAGTTAAGTCTGATAATCTTACTTCTTTAGTGAAATTTATTTCCTAAGTTGAGAGAGAGACAGAGAGAGAGAGAGAGAGAGAAAAACAGAGGAAGCGTGGGGAGGGAGAGAGAAAAATTATACACAAAGAGATTTGACATATTGGAAAATCTCAGCTTCTCTTCTAATATAGACTGTCCTATTGGATTTCAATGCAGAACATTGGTCTTAGAATAAGGAAGACCAGACTCTGACACATATTAACAGGACCACAATATGCCCAGTCATTTAACCCCTCAATACCCCAAGAAAATTTGTTAAGACCATAAGTTACAGAGTATTGGCTTATGTTCATAAGTAAATGGAGTTTCCACATCAGGAATTCTTTGTAATGATGAAATCACTGGTCCATAAACCATCCCTCTCCATGATCACTCTGCCCTTTAAATTATATCTTCACAGGAAAAGAAAGTAGAAGTGTTAGAAATTATGTAATTTAAGAAAAAGTGATGTTACAAACTAAATTACAGAGATTGTTTTTCAGACTAATTTTATAGCTCTTTCAGTTAAAGTCTCCAAATTACTGCTCAAAGTTTATTTATTTACTAATTAAAATAGTATAAAGAGCATATTGTTCATTGAGGAAAAACTCACTAATAAACTTTCTGAAATTACTTTTTGATTTTAAGGATCATTAGTTTGGGAAAATAATTCCTGTATAACAATATATCTACAAAGGTAAAGAATTTTTATTCTCATTGACTAGTTTAATATTAAAAGGAGAGAATAAAAAAATATTCCACTGAAAAAATAAAACTATATGACATAAAAATAAAATGATTTTAAATGGATAAAATTAAAAAGCAATTTTCCAATAGCATATAATCTATATGTTTTGTGTTTTCTGTTGTGAGAAGTAAATGCTTATTCTAATGCATTTTAAGTGAGTAGTATTAATGATTAATGATATTTTTGATCCTGTAACTAGACCTACAAAATCTTGAATACTTAATGCAGTGCTCTACACTGCACAGGCTATCCATCTGCTAAGAAACATTGTGTGAGCAAGCTATTAATATTGAAGACCTTATATAAAAGAAGTAGGGAGATATTCTGGAATATATACAATTGATTGCTTTGAAAAAATAAGTCCCTTTAATTTTATGTAATAATTGGGCAAGAGAAAATCCTCATCTGGTAGTCTCAATAAAAGCCAGGAGTTTTATAAATTCTGAAATACTGTTTAAGAAACTTTGCTGTATTGTTCTACACTATATTGAAGGAATAATACACTGATATATCTGTTTATCTACATAATATGTGAAGGTTGGGGAAGGATACTAGTTAATCTTCTTTTACTTGATGTCTATATTTAGCTTCTGTAAATCTTTCTTTTTTTTTAGAATCTATGTCATCCAACGTCATATCTATTCCTCCCATCTTTGTGTCACCTACAAATTTGAGAAATATGCTTATCTAAGACATACATAAAAATGTTTAATAGAACAAAGTTAACTACATATACCTAGGGAACTCCATTACAGATCCTTTGTATTGGTTTGGGTCATACAGAAAGCACAGTGCCTTTGTTGTTGGTCACTCATGCAGTTAGGTTCAACTGGGAGTGTTTGGTATTATTTCTTCAATATTGAAGGTAAAGAACTAATTACAAACAGCTTGAAATTTTGCTACATTGATTGGTGTAACTAAGAAAAGTTTGGGATTACTTTAAGAGTGTATAACATAGTGGCTAGCTGATAGAAATTTGAAGAAGGAAGAAAATAGTTTCTAATACTATACCTAAACAATGACTAGTTTTGGGATTGTGACCAAGTTGTTTAATTACCCTCAACAGTTGACTGATAATGATTATTATATACTTACTCTATGCCAGGAATTATAATAAGTCAACTTAATATATATATATATGGGGGCCTAGACTAAGTTCTAAGCAAACAAAGAAAAGCAAAAACTTGGCCCCTGACCTCGTGGAATTCAAATTCTAATGAAAAGACAACAGGCAAAAAGCTATATATGTGCAAGATATATATAGTATAGATGAAAGGTAATCACAGACAGAAGGTACTAGCAGTGGGAGAGACTGCCTAAGGCCTCTTGAAGAAGACAGGTTATGAGCTGAGTCATATAAGTAGGGCAGAGAAGCCAGGAAGCAGAGGTGAATGGAAACATTCCAAGAATGAGGAGCAAACTGAAATGGCAAAGGGAGGAGAGATAGAGTGGCTTGTGAGAAGAGAGTTCTGGGAGGGGAATGAAATGTAAGAAAGCTAGTAAAGAGTCCTTGTACATGCCTTTAAATGCAAAACAGAATTTTACATATGATTCTAGAGATAATAGGGAGAGGATGTATAAAAGATTGTCAAAAAGGGAGAAATAGCAAAATTTAACATTAGACTGAATATGTGAGGGAGATAGAAAAGTTGAGGGTAATACTGATTTTGTGAACAGTGATGATCTTGACAGTAAATAAATTAGGAAGAAAGGAAACTTTAGGAAGAAATAAAATGAATTCTACTAAAGATATGTTAAATTTGAGATGTCTATTGAAATATACAAAAAAAACCCTTTTTTATATCTTTGTTTATACAGATAACCTTTTTTTTTGTCACGTAGCATTGGAAGTTAGGAGAGATTCGGGTTCAATATATAGATTTGGGAATCATCAAAAAAAGATAATAATTAAGATAATTGAGGCCATTTCCAATGGTTTTGTGATGAAGAGAGTCATCTATACCCAGAGAGAGGTCTGTGGGAACTGAGTATGGATTACAACATTGTATTTTCACTCTTTTTGTTGTTCTTTGCTTGCATTTTATTTTCTTTCTCATTTTTTTGACCTGATTTTTCTTGTGCAGCACGATAATTGTAGAAATATGTATAGAAGAATTGCACATATTTAACATATATTGGATTACTTGACATCTAGGGAGGGGATGGGGGAAAGGGGAAGGAAATTTGGAACACAAGGTCATTAGCTAGTAGAGATCTTTGAATCATCTGTTTCCTTACCTCTAAAATGAAAATTACAATGTCTATCTTATAGGTTGTTGTGAAAATTAAATATAGTACTGTGTATATATATAATCCAAAGTACCCTATTAGTGTACAGAGTGCTTTATAAACAGTAAAGTCTTACATAAATTACTTCCATAGTTTTAAAGCTTCAGTTGAAAAAAACATTGTTCTGTCATTTACATGGCCTATCTCTTTCAGAAATCCAAATTCCTGAAAATAACGCAGATATTTGCATCTTAGTCTGGCAGATATTACCTAATAGAATTCTGAAATTTTCTTTAGAACTTTATGGGTAATGAAATTCATATAGATGACCACCAAAACCCTTTCCAGAAATGATAAAAAAAAATTCCCTGCCTAGTCAAAAGGAACCCAAAATTTTTGTGATTATTTTGAAAACAAAGCAAAAAGTAGATTGTTACTCACAATAATAGGGAGAGAAATTTTCACCTATTCTAGTCCTATTCATTCTTTTTTTTTCCCTGAGGCAATTGGGGTTGGGTGCCTTGCCCAGAGTCAAGAGAAGTTGGGTGCCTTGCCCAGAGAAGTATTAAGTGTCTGAGGCCAGATTAGAATTTAGGTCCTCCTGACTTCAGGGCTAGTGCTTTATCCACTGTACAAATTAGCTGCCCCAATCCTATTTATTCTAATAAATTACCTAAGATAAAGACTTTGAGGGCAAGGACCTCAAAACTTTTTCTTTGTGTATCCCCAAGACATAGTATAGCGTCAGCAATCTTTACAAAATGCTCATTGAACTGAATAGAATAGAATTTAAATCCATCATCCTTTAGAGCATCTATATAGGTACATCCTTACTGGAGATATGCTACATAGAGGAGAAAGAAGAGGAAAACATCCCTAAAAGACAGTAATCATTTGGTAATAATGTTAAGTATAATTGGTCTTCTCTGAACTAATAAAATAGAGCCAGCCCTTATTTCTCAAGAAGTCTATGTAACTGAATTCTAGAAGACAGATAGATTTTACATTAAGAGCAAAAGTAAGATATCAAGTGAAGTAAAATAAGAAAATAATAAAATAAACAATGTGAGGTTTAAGGTATTTCTGATGTCAAATAACTTTCCTTTTTTTAAAATAAAATTGAATGTCTACTACCAAAACACTTTTTCTTTAACTCAATCTTTATGTTGCCGTTTTGGATAGAATCCCTTTTGCAGATATGGCATTTAGAACAGATATGGCAAAGTTGTCCAAATGGGGATCAAACCAGATTAAAATGTAATTTAACAAATAACAATACAAAGTATAAATATGGTACATTTTAAAATTTTAAGTCAACATTAAGTCCTACAGGAATCTTTATGTATGGATAAGGGACCTAATTTTTGAATCTGACATGACAGATTTAGACAATGTTGCTCTTCATCTTGAAATAGTTAAATGGCTCAATAGTTAAGAACACGAGTCCTGGAGTCAGGAAGAACTAAATTCAAATTTGGGGTCACTTATTAGAAAGTTATGTAATCTATGTTTGCCAGTGAAGGAGGTAGGTGGCTCAATGGATAGAACACTCCTGGGAGTCAGGAGAATCGAAATTTAAATCTGGCTTTAGATAGTTGGTAATTGCCTAAGTCATTTATCCTGTTTGTTTTAATGTGTTGAAGAAGGAAATGACAAATCATTCTAATATCTTTGCCAAGAAAACCCAATGCACAGTATGGCATCTGAGTTCACAAAGATTGAACAACTGAACAACTGTACAAAAACTCTTCACCATTTGTATGCATTGGAACTTTGATCACTTTCATTATATGATTGGATACAAATCTATTTTAAATATCTATTGACTATGTCTTTAAATGTAAAGTTCTCACCTCTGGACTCTTGCTGCAAATGTTTATATGCATATGTACTTACCTATGGCAGCCTTTCCCTCTACAGCATAGTATAATTAAAAAAAGACGATTGCACATGAAACTGCCAACTTATCATATGCCATTCATATTCCTTTTAAATATATAATGTTATCATGTAAATTTTTTTCCCTCCCCAGCCCTAGAGATTGTTACCATTAGACACAAATAAATGTGTGTGTTGTATAATTATTCTACACATAATTCTATTCATTAGTTCTTTAGATGCAAACAGCGCTTCTTTCATTTATCCTTTGTAATTAATTTGGATATTTAAAATAATCAAAATTACTCTCTTAAAGTTGTTTTTGAAATAATATTGCTGTTACTGTATACAATGTTTTCTTGGTTCTCATTTCACTCTTCTTTATATCATGTAAGTCTACTCATGTTTTTCTAAACTCATCAAGCTCATTGTTTCTTATAACACAATAGTGTTCCATCACAACCCTTCAATTTCCATTTCTTTGCCACCACAAAGATTGCTACTATAAGTATTTTAAAACATGTAAGTTCTTTTCCTTTTCTGTAATCATCTTTGGAAGTAGTCCTAGTATTCTATTACGGTCTTAATCCATTACTAATGCTGAGAGTGAAAGACACCCCAAGTTTGTGTCACAGGTATGGTGAAAGAATTCACAAACTCAGTTTGTCTCCAAGTTAAGGGTCAAAAATCTATTATACTGACAACAGCAGGCTAAGTTCCAAAAAGAATTACCAAAGAACTAGAAGCAAGAAGATAAAGTTATAGAGAAAAGATAGAGAAATCTGATGATTCATGTCACTGATATGTTAATTTTATGGCTTAGAGGTAGAATTGAGGAGTTGTCTGGTATGTATCTCATTATTAAATTTTATTACTTAAATGTAGAATTCAGGAGTAGTATGGCATGCATTTCATTATTGTCTTAGAAACTTTGTTATTACTAACCAACAGTTTGTTATCTGGCAGAGGGCATTGTTTGTGGATCTCAAGGCCACATGGGCTTAAGGTGATTGCCACATCTCCCCCTAGAAGCTGCACCCTATCACTCTAATTAATATAGTTTTATTACCAGTACTACTTTCTGTAGTCTTCCTGTGTGAACAGAAAGCCAAAGGACAAGATCTAGAATTAGTGAATGTTTAAAAGTTAATTTGCAGGAAAGGAATTTTTTTTTTTTTTTTCCCTACTACAGTTCTTAATACCAACTATATCCCAAAACACATATTTGAAATAAAGATTCAAGGCCATGAAAATCTGGTAGATTACACAAATTAAAATCAAGGTAAAAAGCAAAAAGGATTTATTACAATCTTATGAAAAAGGGCAACTCCCAACAGACAAGGTGTCATCAGGAAAAGAGTGCAAAGCACAAACTGTAACCACATGATTATAGAGACCTTAACAGAGAAGCCCCCCATCTCTCTTTGACTTTTTCTTCCATTAGCTAGCGGAGTCCAGGCTTACATTCCAAAGTGGAAATCTATCCAGAGACTTTAAAATGTACCCCAGAAAGAAAAAAAATAACAGTAAATGACACATTATGAGGAACTTAATGTTTATGAAAAAGCATGGGGAGTCACAGGAGGCGAATGTAAGTGTATCTAAGATAATTGAATACCTGCAACTTTTAGCTATAGGTCAATTTATTCTTGCAAAGTCTCAAGGCACAATTAGGCATAGATGGAAGCTACATTCTTATGAGAAGACTTCACTCAGTTTATTCAATTCATTACTATGGTCTAAATATTCTAAAACTATCTTAAAGTGCACCTTTTTTTTACTGAAGAGAATAAAGATAGTTAAGTTTTTATATAATATAAAAATTGTAAAGTTGTTTTTTTTTTAATTCACTATTCAAAATCTAATATCACAAGTATATGAAGTAATGAAATAGACAAAAGAATCACTCTTCCTTGGGGAAAGTTTAGGATAAAAATATGCAGGCTATAGCTTCTAGAAGCATGGAGGCATTGTTCAAGTTCTCCTTTATTTGCTCAGGGACAATAGAGGCTCTATGAATATAGGTATCAGAGAGGAAGTTTCTTGATCAAGCTTAAACTCAACTGATTCAGCAGCTGAGCTTTCTCTGATAAAGAGAAATAGAGCTTCTCAGAGAACATAGAATTCTCTGCAGGTCAAGTGAAGAAGAATCCCTTACACTTTACAGAGAGAAAATGAAATAGCTCTGAGGATGTGTGGCAAAGGTACACAGATAATTAACCTCAGCGTCTGGCAGAGGTACACAGAATTAACCTCAGTGGAGGCTAGGGAGTCTGGGACAGAGCTGGTCCAAATAAGATAAAGAAAGAAAGCTTCAATCCATGACAGGTTGGAATGACCAAAGTGGAAGTTGGAGCCACAGAGGAATATGGTAAACCCATTTTAAACTGGAGCAGAGGCATCTTCCAGGATGAGACAATCCCTCTTCTGAATCTCTGCTCCAGAGGCTTAACTATGACCTAGAGTCTATATTGATGTGATAGAGCTCCTAGGGAGGAGGTAGCAATAATCCTAAAGCTTCTCCACCCCAACTTGGGAGTGTCACAAACAAGGCTATCTGTCAGACAATCTGTTGTTCAATAATATTAAAGTTTCTGAGACAATTCAAACCATGGAATTCATAACAGTGTGCAAATCCACCTCTACTACTTTTCAAAATCTACCTCAGCCATAAAATTAGATATGGGTGACTTGAAGAACCTGATTTTTCTATCTTTTGCCAATAAATTATTCTTGTTTCTGGTTTTCTGTTTTTTTTTTTTGTTAAATTCAATTGGAACTTACCCTGCTGTTAGCATCATATATATATATATATATATATATTTTTTTTTTTTAATCCCTTAACTTGGAGATAAACTGAGTTTGTGAGTTCTTTCACCACACCTGAACACTGACTAGGGCTCCTAACATTGCTAAGGTGTTTTCTATCTAAAAGATATCATATTCCTTGAGTAAACAGTGCTAACCCTCAGATGGCAGTGGAACTCTTGGGAAAAAGTGGCTTTTTTTAATGTTTTAATATATATTCCTATAGATAAAAAAAAAATAGTTCTTTGTCCAAGCGTTTCATAACCTCATCTACCTATAAGAACAGCAGGGATATGAATCAAATTCAGAAGCAGACAGACAAAACAAGACACACAGAGAGACATAGACATACAGACAGGAAAAAAAAATGACAGTTACAGAGATAAAATTGAAATAAAGGTCTGAAATTCTTGCCTTTTACATGCCTTAATTTTCCAAGTTCAGAAATTCCAGAACAAATATTTTATAATCAGACTAGTCTTTTCTTTGAAAATAAAATCTTAACTAGATGTGATTTCTCAGACTAATGTCTAAATCATTTATGTGATTTACTATAGCAGTGTAGTTAACTATTAAACTAAAGTTCCAGACTAGTTTTGCCCCTTGTAGTATTATCCATGCTTACACTCCCTATATTTTATTTCCCATGATATAGGCTCCCTACCCTCAACTTCAACAAAGTAGTGCTTGTGGGAAGAAATACCCTGCAATTTATTTGATATAAAGCCTTATGTCTGGGCACAACATGATGGTGTCATGAAACAAGGGTTTTGAATGGTGAGAATTTTCTGAGATATGAGCAATTTTTTTTAAAAGAAAATTTGCAGTGTAAGGGATTGGCAGAGGTGGATAAGATACAATGATGTTACTGTTGGAGAAAAAAAAGAATCTTGTATGAGTAATTCTGCAATGATGTTTTAAGGCTATGAGCGCTAACAAAATTCTGACTACTTTAGAATCAGCATAGAAGGAACAGGCAAGAGCAGCCTTTCATTGAAGGTACTGTGAACAATCTGAAAAGAAGATGTAAATGAGTGACTTCCCACCTGATTCCTCTATCTAACTTCATAGTTTCATCAACTCAATGAAAGTTCACTATGGAGATTGTTTTCATATTGTAATAGAAGTGTAGGGAATGCTGAAAATGGTTCTATTTTTGAGTTTTCCTACATTACTTATATTCTTCTTTTTAAATTAAATTCTTTGATTTTTTTTTTTTTTTTTTAATTTAAGGTAGTTACCTGCTTGGTCTGTAATGGAGTCTGCTCAAAATATTTACATAACTATAATTATTTAAATTAATTCACCTGAACCAATGGTAGCAAGAGGTTTCAGAACTGAGAAGCCAGTGTTATACCATGAAAATGTATTAAGGGTACTGCAAGTCTGTGTGTTTATAAAAGCATATAATTGGTATTTTAATGTCAAAACGACTACATTTACATTTCAATATAAAAGTCAAAGTTTGCATAGAGTTTTAAAGTGAAAATTAAAAAAGCATTCTTAACCAAAACAACAGCAGCATACTGATTAAGGTTCCTAACCACAGTATCAGTGAAAGATTAAGTGAAAATATTTGAAAACTCACATTTTATAATCATATTCTAAATAGATTTTGACTTAATAACATAACAATTCATTTCCTTGAGCACAGTTCCTTGAACATAGATTTTCAAATATTATCTGCATGTAGAAAGACATGAAAACTAAATATTTTCCTCTGTTTTTAACTCCCATGTATAATTAATATAAAATATAAAATATAAAATAATGGACCTAGAGATTGCCATATGTTCCTGAAAGATAGATCAATGAAAAACAAATTTTGGAAAATTCTACTGTCTAGAAGTCTTCATACAGAATCTTTGTGAGGACCCATCAGAATTAATTCTCATCAATAGTAGATTGGCCATTAGGTAATGAAACCAAGCAAAGTAAGAACAAATATATAATCTAATTCAGGATTTCTAGTTTCAAATACAGCACTTTTTAAAAAATGTATTCAAATCTCTATAGGATAAGAAAACAAAAAAGGAGCAAGACCTTCTTCTGATCCCATACCTTTCATCTCTTGCTGCATGTTCCCTGAGTGTAGCGAGCTATCGTCTCCAGAAGCTGCCAGATCGCTCTCTGGGAAGAGATCTGCTGTGTCTACTCAAATCTCTAAGACTTATTCTTCTTCCTGTAGTGAACCGTTGTCTCCAGGCAGTTGCTGTTAACTCTTGTCCTTAGAAGTGACTTCCCTTCCTGCAGAGAGCCCCGTCAGGCCTGATGTAATGCAGAGAGTCTTCTTCTTGAATCCTGGCTCTGAATCTCCTCCAGCTCTTATCCTTCTCCAGGCCGATCTGCTCTCTGCGCCCAGTGCTGTCTCTTTTTATCCTCCCAGAGAATGGGCGTGGGATAATGCAAGGGCTTCTGGGAAGAACCACCCCAGCCAATGAGCTTGCCCCCTCTATCAAGTCAACCTGAGTTCTCACCTTGTAATTGTCCAGAAAACCTGAATTCTCACCTTGTCACCATCCAGACAACCTCAGTTCTCACCTAGTAATCCCAACATCTCCCCCTTTCTTTTGATTTAGAACATAGGACAGTCATGACCTTGAAACATAAATCCATCAATATGGGAAGTATTACAGATAATTACATAAATTACATAAGCACATAGTAACATAGTAACATAACACATGCTAGAAGTATATAACATAATCATAATCATAAATTGAAAATTTATAAATGTCCATAAGTCCATTGTCCATTATTCTCATCTTGTGTGAGGAAGTCCAATGATTCCTGCTGGTTTTTAAGTTCTTTAACAGTCTTCTTATTATCCATGCTCTTTCAGTGTCAGATGTTTCTTAGATCTTCTCCTTTATTTTGAGGTCTTTCTCTTTTTCTGTCTCTCTCTGATGGACAAGGCGAATATGACTTGTTGGCACCCATCTGATTCCTTCTCCTGCTGAAGAAATACAAGCAAACCCTCTCTCCCAGGCCATTAACCTATCTAATTACCTTCTATTTACCACTTTCTAAATCTCTTCTCATCACCTGGCAATTACATTGGAATTGTTTGCACTGGATACAGCCCTGTGGGTTTAAAAGGCCTGTATTCTCCCCAAGTGTAATCCATTTTTGCAATCTGATTGCCTTTTGGCTCACTTATCAGGTAATCCCTTTCTGCCATGTGATTACTTTTCTGCTGGTTGATCAAATCAGAGTCTTGACCTTCTAAAGGCTCTTTAGGTGTAACATCAGCTGCCATCATGCCCCAAGTCTTTTTTGCCTGGGGCCCTGGACCTGGGCCCCTCATCCTGTTTCCCTGAATTAGTTTACACTCTGATGCCCAATGGAGTCCTCTGTTGCATTTTGGACATGGGGTTTTAGGTCTTCTTTCACCCTGTCTTCTCACTGTATTTCCATACCTACACTGAGCTCTTAGATGTCCAATTTTTCCACATTGAAAACATCGCCGAGTTTCTCTAGAAGTCCCTTGCCAGGAGGGACCCTGTCTTTCCACATTCATCATTGTCCGGGTGTAAAAAGCATTTGTTCCCACTGTAGCACAACGTCTTATGATCTCCTCTAAAGGAGCATCTTTGTCTAATCCCCATATAATTCTTTTGCAAATCTCATTGGCATTTTCCTTAGCCAGATGTCTGGTCATTATTTCTGTAGCTGAATTTTCTCCAATAGTTCTTTTGACAGCAGTTTGCAAACGTCCTACAAAATCTGCAAAAGGTTCATTGGGACCTTGCTGTATTTTAGTGAAAGCCTCTCCACGATCTTTCTGTCCAGGAAGGACACCCCAAGCTTTTATTGCAGCCTTAGCAATTTGTTCATATATTGTCATGGTATAATCAATCTGTTCTGAATTCTCTCCATACCGACCTTCACCAGCCAAGTGCTCAAAAGTGAATTGTGTGTTAACCCCTATTTCCAAATTGCATCTGACTTGAATTTTACATAATTCATGAAATTCCGCAAGCCATAATAAATTTTCTCCAGGTTCCAGGCATGTCCTTGCTATGGATTTCCAATCATTTGGGGTTAGGACTTCATAAGACAAACCATCTAGTAACATTTTAACATAAGCTGATGTAGCCCCATAAAGGGTACAACCTTTTTTCAAATCTTTAATTTTATTTAAATCTAAAGGTGCATATTTTCTCCTTTTATGGCCTACAGAATCAATCTCTTCAATCACAGGATATGCATGTATAAAATCACTTATGTCCTGTCCTTCTCTCTTAGCTTTAACCAATGCTTTTTCTAATCTTGTCATAGGCTTAGACTGCTTCACAGACAATTCTGTTTGTGTTTCTGCCTCTTCCTCTCCTCCTTCTTGCTCCACCCCTGAAGGGTTAATTGAGGGAGGAGATGGGAGGTGCTCCTGTTGCTGTTGCTCAGAATTGTACTTAACTTCATTGTTATCTGATTCATCCTTTTCACCTAGTTTAGTTGACACTTCCCCATTTTGCTCCTTCATCTCTTCCTTTAGAATAACATTTTTTAAAGCCATTTGGATTAAATTGTAGGTATGAATTGTATCTTTGGAAACTGAGTTTGGTCTGGAACCAAAGGGTAAAATGTCACAAAGGCAATTGTAGTGTTCACCTAATTGCTCTCCTACTAATTTCCACTCATCTGGATCCAATTCTTTTTCCATAGAAAAACAAGGATATATGACCTTCACAGTTCTTAAAAGTTCAGTAATCTCCTCCAAAATTATAATCAATCCTTGGCTTTTCATAACCTTGATGATGCTCTCTAAACATTTTCCTTGAACAGAAGGTGTTTGCCCCATTTCACTATAAGAGATTCCTGGTTTAGCCCTTAACAAGTTAAGTTCCTTATTTATCTATTAGCACACTCACTTAATCTTTAACAAAGTTTCCTCATTACTCACGGTTCTGGGTCAGAGAGACTGAGATCTAGATCGGAAGCTTTTCCACTGGAATCAGGACCGTGTCTGTCCCTGTTCGGGCGCCAAAATGCGAAGGTCTGGTCTAGCTCTTCTTGTCAGGATAAGCAAATGTCCTTGCCCCACGTGTGGACGCCAATTGTAGCGAGCTATCGTCTCCAGAAGCTGCCGGATCGCTCTCTGGGAAGAGATCTGCTGTGTCTACTCAAATCTCTAAGACTTATTCTTCTTCCTGTAGTGAACCGTTGTCTCCAGGCAGTTGCTGTTAACTCTTGTCCTTAGAAGTGACTTCCCTTCCTGCAGAGAGCCCCGTCAGGCCTGATGTAATGCAGAGAGTCTTCTTCTTGAATCCTGGCTCTGAATCTCCTCCAGCTCTTATCCTTCTCCAGGCCGATCTGCTCTCTGCGCCCAGTGCTGTCTCTTTTTATCCTCCCAGAGAATGGGCGTGGGATAATGCAAGGGCTTCTGGGAAGAACCACCCCAGCCAATGAGCTTGCCCCCTCTATCAAGTCAACCTGAGTTCTCACCTTGTAATTGTCCAGAAAACCTGAATTCTCACCTTGTCACCATCCAGACAACCTCAGTTCTCACCTAGTAATCCCAACACCTGAGGAAAGGGGACAAGGGTCTATAAGTCTTCTATTTGCCCAAAACACACTTGCCCTTGGGCCAAGAGACTCCTGATTCTTACTTTACTCACTGGTTCTACAGCCTCAGATATGAAAAGGAGCTAGATCTTTCTCTGACTCTACTCTTCCATTTCTCAATGCATGTGTCCTCTGAGAGAAAGTGGCAAGGGGCCAAAGGAATGATTTCCATGTTTGTCATCAAGACAACTTCTACCTCCTACTGCCTTCCAATTCTTGGGAGGAAAAAAAATACAACCTTCCTTTTGACCTTAAGCGTTCTGTCTTCTGCTGTACCTGTCCCTTGAGAGAAGAGGAAAAGGAAAATCAGTGGCAAGTGGCATTCCTAACTCTGCAGTGCTCTACAGCCTTCTGTCTGGTCTCCAGCCTTCAGGAGGAAAGGAGTAATGAAATAGGACTCTGATAATTTTTTTCCACCTCTGGTTTTACTTTTCTCTAGCCAGATTATCCCACATAATCATATCTTACTTATCCCAATGATTCTGAACTCTTATAGCCCACCATCCAAATCCCATTCCCCAACCCCTACTGATGCAGTTAGGGAACCAAATGATGCAGTTAGGGAACTAAAATGATTAGGTTAGTGACAATGCAGAGTCGAGGTGTGAGAATCCCCTTCTGGTCCATGAAGGTTCAATGTGAAAGAATTCACGTACCTGAAAAGTTTGATTGGCAAAAGAGAAATCTTATTGGCACTGAGAAGTCAGGCCTGGCAGAGAGATAAAGGTCCTAGCAGAGAAATCCTGGCAGAGAGATAAACAGAGGTGTTAACATTGAGAAGAGTGTATCTCTTCACAGTGGATAGGGGTCCTGCTAGGCAGTTGTGCCACTTCAGAACTTTGCAAATGATGATTTTTAAATTGCCTTTTTTTTTAAATAAGAAATTAATTGAATGAGATTACTGCCCCCAAGCCTAGATTTCCAGTGGAATGAGACCACTTAAATTCAAGCTAAGTAGGAGTAGTCTTGGGCCTTCTGGTGTAGAAGGCTGGAACTGTGGAGAAGTATACTTGAAACAAGGTGTTAACTCAGTGGAATTGATGAGATAATGTAGTTCACACATAATCAGTATGCTGTAATGATGTAATTACAATAAGGTATAAAAGGGAGGGACTAGAAAATAGACATTCTATCTTTGACCAGCCTGGTAGTGGCTCTCCTGCCTCCTTTACTCCTATACAGATATCAAGGCTGGTCTGGAGGACTTCCGGAAAGCTAGCCTGAGCATTATATTCTGGAATGCTTCCCTTCATCTTAAAGATTTTCTTTTTCTACCCCTTCCACCTCCTAGCTATTATTTGAATCTGGCTTTTCCCAATGACTCAGACTTCTCAGTTACTCTTTCCAAGTAACTGCTCCTTCATTCATTCCCTTGCACTTACTGTTTCAGGTGAGAGAATTTTAATACTCTGTGGACCCCCTGCCACCTCCAGGTTTTCCCCTTACCTTCATTACTCAGCAACCTTTACTTCTTTGAACTTCAGGAAGTTTATATCTACCACCCAATCAAAACCCTGGTAGCTGTTGTCTATGGACCTAGAAGTCCTTTCTTCTCAATGAGTTCAGCATATGGCTCATATATTTTTGTCTCTTCACCATCTCCTGCCTTTGTAATTAAGGACTATAACATACATGTTATCTCTCAAACACTTATTAGTCACTTGCTATGACTTATTCTTCTTTTCCACTTCAGCTACACACAATGATAATTATACTCTTCACTTTGTCATCATTCACAAATACAACAACTCTATGTTCAAGAATTCCAAAATTCCCTTATCTGACCATAATCTATTGAATGTTTTACTTTTTCCTCTGCCTGTCCAAACCTTATTTTTCTGTTCTTAAAAACTTTCAATCCCTTAACCCCTCAGTTCTATCCCCGGCCTTTTCATATGAACTATGTTATACAACCTCAATTGGACCCTCATTGCTTCTAGATAATTTTATCATATCAGCTCTTATCAACTTACTATCCCATTTTCCACAGTGGTTTTTCTAAATGTTTTCTTTCTTCCTGAAACCTTCTATGACTTCCCTTTCAAAGCCTAATCTTTTGAGCTGAGAAACTTGCACAGGAAAAAAAAAATGAGGTTACTTACTATGAGCTCTCCCTTCTTCCCTTTTCCTCATCTCATTTAGATGTTTTCTTCCACTATCTCCATCTTTACCCCTGAGGGCTTTGTTGTTATTTCCCCCCAAGACTTATCTTTTTCCTTCAAAACAATTCTATTCCATCATATTTCCTCCAACATATTTCCCCTTTATGTCCCTATTCTATCTTTCTCAATTGCTAGCTCTATCTACACATATGTTCATATCTTCCCCATTCTCCATAACTTTGCACAGCCCTCACTTAAAGCCTCATTTAAATCCAATTCATCTGCAAGTTATATCATTAGACCTCGTAGAAAAAGAAGCAACCAACAATCTCCAACTAGTAGTAGTTTCCCCACTGGGGACCCAATTGGCCAATTTCTTCTTCTTTTTTTTTTCCATTTTTATTTTTTTATTTATAATTTTTTCACAGTATATGTGCATGAGTAATTTTTTATAATATTATCCCTTGTATTCATTTTTCCAAATTATCCCCTCCCTCCTTCTACTCCCTCCCCTTGATGACAGGCAATCCCATGCATTTTACATATGTTACAATATAACCCAGATACAATATATGTGTGTAAATACCATTTTCTTGTTGCACGTTAAGTATTAGATTCCAAAGGTATAAGTAACCTGGGTAGATAGACAGTAGTGCTAACAATTTACATTCACTTCCCAGTGTTCCTTCTCTGGGTGTAGTTGTTTCTGTCCATCATTGATCAACTGGAAGTGAGTTGGATCTTCTTTATGTTGAAGATATCCACTTCCAATTGGCCAATTTCTATTGGCCAGTGCTGATCTTCCCTCCTTGTCTTCCTCTATCCCTCCTTCTGTCCTACTTTTCCTTCCTGCTTCTCTTCTTTCCTTCCTCCCTCCGTCCCTCCCTTCCTTCTATGTGGTCCAATATCGACCACAAAATCAGTCAGAGAAAAAGCAAAAAGGGGTTTATTAAGATCTTGTGAGAAAGAGCATCTCCCATTTGACAAGATGTTTGTCAGTAATAGGAGTACAGAGTAAAAACTGCAAAATATAAAAAAATTAAATAGCAGGAATACAGAAGTCTGCTCAACCTGGCCTTTTCTCTCATTGTTTGGGGGAGTCTGGGCTTATTTTCTAACTGGAAAATCTATCCCAGAAATTTAAAAAAAATTTGCCTTTTAAATAAGTACTTAAAGCTAATTAAGAAATTGTGGAAAACAGGAGGGAACTAACACCTACAACTTTTTTAGCTATAGCTTCGCTTGTTATTATAAAGTCTTAAGTCACAATTAAGATATAGTTTAAAGCTATATTCCCAGGAGAGTGTCTTCATTCAATTAATTCCACACACTTCCTCCTTTCCTTTTTTTCTTCCCCCCTTCTTTCCCACAGAGAATCATATACTTAAGGCTGCTCTGCCCAAAGGAATACAAATTTTTTTGAAATAGCACTCTGGGAAACCAGACCTTGAAAAGGTAATAAACTATGCCTTAAACCCAAATTATTCCAGTTTTTACTGATTAGAATAAAGGTCTCAAAACCAAGCCTCAATTGGTCATTGTTGAAAAAAGACCAACATCTTAAAAAAGACCAAGATCTCCCACTGCATTGGGGAATGGTAAGGATGAGAGGGGGCCATCCCTAGTCATCCTGATCTATATCTTGCCACTGAACCCAGATGGATCTGGAAGAGAGAGTGAGGTTGGTGACTTTACACATCTCTGCCTCACTTGAATCCAATTCACTTGCAAGTCAGGATGAAGAGGGGACCCTGCTATTCTGAAGATCCTTGGAGAAAATCTTCAACCCTGCCTCAATAAGGGACACTGCCCCAAGTTTTTTTTTTTTTTTTTTTTTTCTTAAATGAATTTAAGTTTTAACTGCTTGAGGTGGGGAATGATGAGGAAACCCCAAAACTCTTTAAATCTCCTTGGACTCTGCCTCAGGAAAGGGACTCTACACCAAGCACAGTTTCCTCCTTATCTAAAAACCCATTGAATTCTATTCAAATTCTAACTCTGACTGAAACCTGGGAAGCCAACCTGGGACTCTACCCACGGGCCCCTTCAGATTGTCCAAAGCCCCCCCATTATAAAAAGAGCCAAACTGGAGTCCACTCTTTGCAGAGATCCCAAACATGGCATCCTTACGCCGGCCATGTCAAGGATTTCTGCCCACTGGAGCTCTGGCTCTGGTGTCTTCCTACCTTTTACCCTTACTTCCAAACCCCATAATAAACCTCTTTTATCAATCTAGGTTTTCAGGTCTGTAAATTCCTTTACAGAGGACTCTTGTACCTCCACTAGACCTCATTTAACTCTGTATCCTTGTGCCAAATACAAAGGGGTTACAGGGGAGCTCTATTTGATTCCCTGTTCCCCGAACTTGACTCTCAATTAACCCTAATTTCATTTAGGTGTCCCTTATATATTTCTCATCAAGGACATGATCTTGCTAATATCATTGGTCCTCTTTGAGAACAAAAGACAACAATAAACTTGTTCATTTCCTCCCCATTCTCAAAAAATGTTCACTTGATCCTTCTAGTCTCACTCACTATTGTCCCATATCTTTTTTGCTCTGTGTGAATGAACCCATTAATTTACAAGAAACTCCTTTCATAAATCTGGCTTCTGATCTTATCATTTCACCAATACTGTTCTCTTCAAAAATCATCTCCAAATTATCTAAATTGATAAATCCATTGGCCCTTTTCTCACTTCTCATTCTCCTCAACCTCTCCCCAGCTTTTGACCCAACTGCTTTGACACCTCCTTGATATTTTCTTCAGTCTAGAGTGTGGGGTAGCACTTTTTCCTGATTCTCTTTTTCCCTCTGAGGCCACTCTTTCTCTGTCTTCTTTTTTTTTGGATCTCATCTAGATCATGTGATCTAACCATGTGTTCTAGAGAATTCTCTCCCAGAGTCCTCTTCTCTCATTTCTCTGATTACTTCATCAGCTCTTGTGAATTTAAGTATTTTCACTCATAAATTTACCTATCCTGCCCCAACTTCTTTTTTTTATATATTTTATTTATAATTTTTGACAGTATATATGCATGAGTAATTTTTTTTATAACATTATCCCTTGTATTCATTTTTCCAAATTATCCCCTCCCTCCCTCCACTCCCTCCCCCCGATGACAGGCAATCCCATACATTTTACATATGTTACAATATAACCCAGATACAATATATGTGTGTGAATCCTATTTTCTTGTTGCACATTAAGTATTAGCTTCCGAAGGTATAAGTAACCTGGGTAGATAGACAGTAGTGCTAACAGTTTACATTCACTTCCCAGTGCTCCTTCTCTGGGTGTAGTTGTTTCTGTCCATCATTGATCAACTGGAAGTGAGTTGGATCTTCTTTATGTTGAAGATATCCACTTCCATCACAATACCTCTTCATACAACATTGAAGTGTACAGCGATCTTCTGGTTCTGTTCATTTCACTCAGCATCAGTTGATGTCTCTCCAAGCCTCTCTGTATTCCTCCTGCTGGTCATTTCTTACAGAGCAATAATATTCCATAACCTTCATATACCATAATTTACCCAACCATTCTCCAATTGATGGACATCCATTCACCTTCCAGTTTCTAGCTACAATAAAAAGGGCTGCCACAAACATTTTGGCACATACAGGTCCCTTTCTGCTCTTTAGTATTTCTTTGGGATATAGGCCCAATAGCAGCACTGCTGGATCAAAGGGTATGCACAGTTTGATAACTTTTTGCTGCCCCAACTTCTTTCTCTCTCACATTTCTAGCTGCTTTTCAGACGTATTTAACTAGATGTCCAGTAGACAATGTAAACTCAGAATGTCCATAACTATATTTATTATCTATCCCCTCAAATCCTCCCTCCCAATTTCCCTATTTAGTATTGAAGGAACCACCACATTCTCGCATCCCTCAGGCTAGCAACCTAAGTATCATCTTCGCTCACAGTCTCTCACCTCTCTTCTCCTCCTCCACCCATCATTCAAACTGTTACCAAGGTTTATTGATTTCACCTTTACAACATTTCTCCAAGGAATGTAAATGCCCTTCTCTCTGCCAACACTGTCATCACCCTGTTGTAGGTCCACATTACCTCACACCTGTACTACTGCAATACCTGCATGTGGATATGCTTACCATACATCTCTTCCCACTCTGATCAATCTTCCATTTAACTGCCAATGTGATTTTCCTAAAGCAATACTACTCTACAAACTCCTGGGGTTCCTAGGCTTCCAAGGCTTCCAGAAACAAATACAAAGTATCATTTTATATTCAAAACCTTACATAAGTAAGCTCCCTCCTTCCTCTGAAAATTTTTACACTTTTATTCTCTACCTTATATTGTGGATTCAGTACTACTGGCTTCTGCTTTTTAATGTTCTATCTCAGCTCTAGGTATTTCTTTGGCTATAGTGTTCTGTAAGCCTTTCCCCCCCTATCCTGACATATTAGGAGACAGTGTTAGCTATGGAACATGAAGGTTGTCACATAATCATTCCTCGACCTTGTCATATAACCAACCCATTGATTTTTTTTTATTTTATATTTCCCTAATTACATACTTTTTTGCTATTTTGCATACTTATTAAAAGTACCAAGCACCCTCACAACAAATAAAACTAACTATATTATAATTGTTAAACCAATGATTTGTCACATAGCAAAAGTCAAGATCAACAACAAACTAGGAAGGAAGAATGAATGTGTGTGTGTGTGTGTGTGTGTGTGTGTGTGTGTGCAAACACACACATATAGTATGCACCTATAACATTTCCAGCTAACTTATTTAAACAACTCATTGTAATCAGTATCACATTTTGATAAAAATAAAATCATTGACCCAATTACAGAATTTTTAATAAAGTTTTAATAATAGAAGGTAATTGACACAGTAGACATGAGAAAAAAAACCCAGAAACTACTTCAACTAATATATTTTGGGGTCTCTGTCAAGCAAAGAAACATTGGACCCAGGGATATTAATGGTTTAAATGCAAGTTCATAAGCAATATCTTGCAAAGGAGGCAGTGGAGAATGATGAACATTAACCCCTAATAAATCAACAAAGAGTAAGAGAAGGAAAAATGAGCCTACAGGATGTCAAACAATATTAAGACAAATCATCCCAAGCAAATTTAAGGACGAAGTTCAATGGGAAAAAAAAGGAAAGAAAAAAACAGGGGTAGGGGAAGGGGAATAGATCTGGCATTATTTCTTTAGCAAACTATTTTCAACAATGGAACCAACATCTTCATATTCAAATATATCTGTACCTCATAAGCTATATGAAAAAGAAGGAATGGCATTAAAAATATAGTAGAAAGAACAACTAGAGAAAACATTATTAAGAAATTATCCTAGATCATTCCCTAATTGATAAATGATCAAAGGATACGAATAGACAATTTTCAAATGATGAAATTAAAGCCACCTATAGTGGTATAACAATGCTCTCAATCACTATTGATTAGAGAAATAACAACTTAAAAACAACTTTGAGTTACTACCTCAACACCTATTAGATTGGCTATAATGAGAGAAAGAATAATGATGAATGTTGGAGGGGATGTGGAAAAACTGGGACACAAATGCATTGTTGGTAGAGTTGTGAAATAATCCAACCATTCTGGAGAGCAATCTGGAACTATGCCCAAAGGACTATCAAAGTGTGCATGCCCATTGACTCAGCAGTAACATTACAGGATCTGTATCCCAAGGAAATCATAAAGGAGGGAAAAGGAACCACATGTGTAAAAATGTTTTTAGCAGTTCTTTTTATGGTAGCAAGGAACTGGAAAATGAGTAAATGTCCATCAATTAGGGGATGGCTGAACAAGTTGTGGTACTAGAATATTATTATTCTATAAATAATCATAAACAAGCTGAATTTAGAAAAACCTGGAAAGCTTTACATGAACTGATGTTGAGCAAAACAAAAAGAATCAGGAATACATTGTACACCATAACAAGAATGTGCACTGATAAACTATGAAAGACTTGGTTCTTTTTAGTGGTTCATTGATCCAAGGCAATCCTAATAACCTATGAAAAGAAAACACCATCTGCATCCAGAACAAGAACTAAGGAGAGTGAATATAAATCAACATATTCTGTGTTAACTTCTTTTTTCTGTTTTTTTCTCTCCTTGGTTTTTTCCTTTTTGTTCTGATTTTTTTCTCTCAAAATGATTCATAAAGAAATGTATATTTAAAAAGTTAATATATATGTATAACCAGAAAAAATAAATTAAAAAGGGTGGAATATAATTTCACACCTAGGAGAAATAAGATATGTTTATCAATTAAGCAAGTAGAAATTATGATGGGTTTGGTTGGGCAAAAAGCATTTTAACACAAAGCAATATTTCTTAAATTAAAAGAAAAAAAACTATTTTGGTAAATCATTTGCTGTAAATATATCAAATAAAGGAGTAACTAAATTTTAAAAAGAAATTGTTCTAGTGATAAAATAGTTGAAAAATTATGTGACATTCTCTTCTCCTGTCAGAAGGAAACTATAATCAGATAATTGTATTATCAGGTAATTTCCAGATTATCTTGGAAGGAACTCTTTAACAACTCCCATTATCCATCCTCCAAAATGTGGATATCTTCAAACAGCTCTTTGTGACATTGATTAGCATGTCTTTAGACATAAGTGAGAACTGGTCTGCCACGTGCATTAAATGTCTTGATTTCCCCATCTTTGAGCTTCCTGGCTCTTCCTCTTCTTCTTGATTCCCCTTCTCTCTTGAGTTCCTGGGAAAGCTCCAAGACTAATTTTTCCCTATAAAAGATCTGCTTATGATGAAGATCTTTGCTAAATTCTCTTTAAGATTAAGGCCACTATGAGGTTATTCCCTTTCCCTCCTCATAGTGCCTTCCCTCTAAGGGCACCTTTTTCCATATTGTAGCTAACTCTGGTTCATCTAACTAGTTGCTCTCCCAACTTATTTCATATTTATCATTGTATGGTACTCCTTCATTTTGTCTATAATTTCTTCCCCTAAATAAATCTACCTTTTGCCAAAGAGAATGGACATTGTAAATTTGTCATGTTTTATTTTGAATTAGGTATTGCTATCCCAACCACATCAAAAACATTAAGGAACTGAATTTCAAGATGTCAAAGAAGGCAGGATATTAAACAACAAACAAAAAAAAATTAACGAACTATAGATTACATTATTACTAAAAAGGCAATCAAGAGGACTCAGTGATCCTTATATCTATCTTCTCAGCTTTCTAAAATCTCATCAAAATGATACCTATGTATATCAATGCATCCTTGATGAAAACATGAAAAAGGAACAAGCAAGCTTTTCCAATTTTATATAATAGAATTTATTTTTACAATTACTTAATAAGTACAAAGATATAATGTGCTATAGTGTTTATGTGTTAAATTTTATGTATTTATATTTTAAGTACTTGGCTTTGTAGATAAAATTGAAGTTTTTCTGTAATATTTCTAGGCAAATATTTATGTTGTAGATTGATAGATGAAAAAGAAAAATAACTTGTTCAAGATTAAAGAAGGTACAAAAGAGATATAAACTCGGCAATAATATTTAACTCCATCATGGAAGATATGTAGATCAGGATCCAAATAAAAGAGGAATTTCCTATGGCTGATTAGGTTTCTCCATACAGTGCTACTTGTAACTAATATCTTGTGGAATATATGAAGCCTTATATATTTATAAGGCTTCCTTAAAATCCAAAGCAATTCAAAAGAAGTTAACCTAACAATTCATATTTTAAAAAATCTATTTTCTACCATCACCACCAACAGCAAGCATCTCTTAAGTGCTGAGTATGTTCTAGTATATCTGGAGATACACTAATAAAAGACAAAAAACAAGGTCCCTGTACTCAAGCTCACACTATAATGAGAGAGACAACATTCGAACTGCCATGTACGTTTAAGATATATACAGTGTAAATAGGAGGTAATTCTAGGGGGAAAGTATGAGCTAGAGTGGTAATTGGGGGATAACCAGGAAAGGCTTATTGCAACTGGTGAGATTTGAAGTGAGTCTTTGGCAGATGACATTGCATCTTTTAAACAGAGAAGGCAGATGGATACTACGAAGTTCTACTATTAAATAGGAAGAAGAAAGCAAGCTCGACTAAATATAAACAATTGCACAATGATTTCAAAGCCCAGAAATAGCTCCATTACACAGACACATCTTTTATATTTTCCCAGTGATGATATAGATTGCTATGAATCATGAAACAATAAAACCTGTGGAGAATCAAAATTGTGGGTGACCCAGTGGGCAATAGAGAGATATATAGTAAGCATAAATATGCTGCATCATATTACTAAAGAAAAAATGAGGTATGAGGCATAGTATAAATCATAACATGAAAGACATTTATGGTTAGGAAAGGAGGTGGGCCAGTAATATAGCCAAAGTGATGGATAACAGATGAGACAATGTGAGTGAGCATTGTATTTATATCCATGGAATTATAAAGGGCTGGACAAAGGCCTCTACTTACTTGGATCTTCCATAGAGGATTCATAGAATGAGGACATGAAGTAGAATTGCTTAGGCTAAGATGATCTGTAATCCTTGTGGTGTAGTAAAAAGAGGATTTAACTTTATTCCCTTAGAACAGGACTTCTTAAACTTTTTCCACTAATGACTCCTTTTCGCCCAAAAGATTTTTACGTGACTCTGGGTATGTAGGTATATAAAATTGGTATATAAAACAAACACTTGCTGATAATAAATCATAATTTTGTGACCCTCACATTCAATTACAAAACTATATGGGATCGCACATCACAACTTAAGAAGCTGGGCCTTAGAGAGGTTTTGGGTTTGAATCACAGAACCTCTTTTACTTCATTTTTCTCATCTATAAAAACTAAATGTTAGACTAGATGACCTTAGAAGTCCCCCCTCATCACCAAACAGCTATTAGTTGTATGTTGTATGTGATTGTAATGGAATAATGTGCTCTAAGATGAGATGGAAAGGATCTAGAAAAGGGCAACAAATTTGGTGGCAGGCTTTATGCCTATTGCTTATGAGACTCAGTTAAAGGGACTGTGCATGCTGAGCCTCAAGAATTGAAGTCTCAGGACCAATATGATAGTTGTTTGCAAGTATGAAGAAGGATGGTCAAATAGGGGGAAAAAAGATTGTATTTGTTCTATTTGACCCCAAATGGCAAAAGTGTAGAAATTTAGTTAGTTACAAGGAGGCAAATTTGGTTTGGGTATCAGGAAAAAAATTCTTAAACATTAAAACAAGCCAAAATTAGAATAAATTTCTTCAAGAGATCATGGATTCACCTTCATTTGAAGGGCATCAAGAAATATCTTGATGGCTACTTGTAATTTATGGTGAAATGGGTTTTCCCTTCAAGTCTGAATTGACCTTAATGGCAGTTGTAGTCCTTTCCAACTTACAAACTCTGATTGCATAACCATTGGGAGTTATGGACTGGCTGGATTTATCCAATTCTTTCTTTTTCAACTTTTTAGAAAGGGAAAATGCAAAGCAACTCCTCTGTTCCCCATCCCCAATAAACTTTTGAAGCTCTATGTAACTCTAATTGGTAATTTTCTCTAATGTGCTGTGTATGCATTTCTTAGATGAATGGACTAAACCGAACAAAGACCTCTTATAAGAATGTAGCCTTAATCTATTACTAAATATGACTTGAGACTTTGCAATAACAAGTTGAGCTATAGCTAAAAGCTGAAGGTGGTAGATTATTTTAGATAAACAAATATTTCCCTCCTGTTTTCCCTTCCCCCTTTTCATTAGCCTTTAAGTACCTAATACCATAAAGAGTGTGTTATTGATTAGTATTCATTGTTTCTGGGCTTTGAGTAAATTAGAACTCCCCAGCCAAAGGGAGAAAAGATCAGAAGAGGGGGTGAGGGATTCTGGTTAGGGTCTACATAATTTTGCATTTTGCATTTTTCACTTTACACTCCTCTACTGATACCTTGTCTGTTGGGAGTTGCCCTTTTTCCTGAGATCATAATAAAACTTTTTTTTTTTCTTTTTCACTTTTTACCTTGACAGTCTTTGATTTTAATTTGGGTAAGAATTGCTGTTCCACACATTGGACAATATCACAGCTTT
Source organism: Sminthopsis crassicaudata (assembly GCF_048593235.1). Taxonomy (NCBI): domain Eukaryota; kingdom Metazoa; phylum Chordata; class Mammalia; order Dasyuromorphia; family Dasyuridae; genus Sminthopsis; species Sminthopsis crassicaudata. The sequence goes on from NC_133619.1 coordinate 107,039,602, forward strand.
TGCAAAGAGGAAGAATTTGCTGAATGAAATCTTTAATAGGCCTTTTAGTCATAATAGCTAGGTGGTACAATGGGTAGAGCATAGGATTTTTCAGAATCCTGCTTTAGACATACACCAGCTATATAATCCTGAGCAAATTTCTTAAACACTCTCTATCTCCTCATCTGAAAAATGGGTATAACAAAAGTACTTCTTTCCAGGGTTCTTGTGAGGATCAAATGAGTTAACTTTGCAAATCATAAAACACTATTAAATAGCAGTAATAAACAAATAGCTTCTAGTTGCTACAGCAAACTATTTCAATATTTTCTGAAATTCTAAAAATGAAGTATTTCCATGCTACTGTATATATATCATGGATGCTTTGTAACATAAATTACCACAAATTTTACTGGGAATACACTCAACAAGGAATTAATTTTTCTTAATAATAGTTGCTTTTTCTATAAAGATGATTCAGGCACTATATTATCTTCTGATAATTGTCTGCTGGGCTATCTTATAGATGCAAGACAAACCTATATAATAAGAATTGAATAGTATATATGTACCATAACATTAATATTTTTGCACTTTAGTCAGCTACATGTTCTAGTTTTAGAGTATATAACTTCCATCCAGGAAAGCCTGAGTTTGTATATTTCCTCAAATACTTATTAGGTATGTGACCGATTAAATCACTTAAACTTCTCTCAATCTCAGTTTTCTCATCTGTAGAGTAGAAATAATTGTACTTAGTTTATAGAGTTGTTGCAAGAAATCAATGAGATTTATGTAAGGCATTTTCTAAATCTTAAAACACTTTAAACTTTCAAAACTTATGCCAAAAAGCTAAGAATTAAATAAAAAATTCTAGACATAAATTGTGGTAACCTTTGTTTCTTTGTTTGTTTGTTTTATTATGAGGCCAATCATAACCTAATGCTCAACTACTGAAAGCATAAGTCTTAAGTTCTGGGAGAATTTCTTAGATCCACAGTCAGGAGGAAAGATTCTAGAAGGACAGGTTTAAAGCCAGCATGAGTCAGATTATTTTCCAAGTTTCCTGTCTTTATCCTTTATTCTTGTAACCAGTTATGATGCTCCCAAAGTACACATCTACAAACAGAAGTAAAAAGTAAGATCTTAGCTTCCTACTCATCATTGACACAAAGCTTTCAAGAAATGAGGAGAGCTGACAGGTACACACCAGAGAGGTGATTTTGATAAGCAAAAAGCTGCATCTGTATTTGGAGTTGCTTTTTTTCCTTCCCTACCTTAAATTGTACTGAAAGCACAAAGCCTTAGTCATGCAGGAATTTGTCATTAAATATAGGAATTAAAGTGGGAAAAGGAACCTGATCAAACTTTAAAAAAAATTAATAATAGAATAGTTAACATTTAAATACCAACTACTATGTGCCAGCACTAAGTGCTAGATGCTTTACAAATTGTTTCATTCTGTCCTCTCAACAACCTTGAGGAGATGCTATTATTATTCCCATTTTTACAACTGAGGCAAATGGAGGTTAAATGACTTTCCTAGAGACAAAGAGATAGGAAATAACTGAGGCCAATTGAACTCAGTTCAATTCCAGACCCAGTGATCTATTCATTGCACCACCTAGATACCACTAGTAACTTTTTCTTTTAAAAGAAAATATATTGAAAATGAATGGGACTGATTGGATGAAGTTTTCTCAATTTAGGAGATTGGCCTAAATCACATGATCCCTAATCCCAGAGTCAGAAGATCAGGTTGCATGAAGTCACATGATCTCTGGACCTAGGTCTCTAAAAGTCAGACCAAGTCAGTGACATGAAGTTTTAGGAAGTGATGACCATTGGTCAAGGATGGTTACTTCCTTTTAGTCTTTTCAATGAAAAGGCTTGGGTCGTTTGCTATTTAAATCCTCACAAACTTCCCATTTGTCAGGTCAAGCACATGTTGAGAGCTGAGATGCTTTCTGGATGTGTTTGGACCTCTCCCTGCAGGGACTAAATAAATGCTTTCTCTTTGTACCTGAAGATGTCTCTGATTGGTTTATTTGGTACAGGGGGTCTAGCATCCATCCCCCACAAAAACCTTGAGAAATATAATTGACATAAAAAAGTAGAAAATGTTAGGAGTGATTCTTCTATCTCTACCTTATCCAGGTTTATTTCTAGTTGAAACTGAGAAACTCATCAACAGAACAATTTCCAAGAAAGAGAGCATGCGTATTACACACACTGATCTCATTTTTAAGGTCAAACATTCAAGTTTATCTTTAAATGAATTCTAGTATTTGGAAGCTTCTCATCAATAGCAGGAGGAAGTAAGGAACCAGAGGCTGTCAGGTATTGCTCTTGTGTAAAATACAATTAGGATCAGCATGGAAAGGTACCTAACCTCCCTCCAGTGATTTCTTTCAATAACACTACCTATCTATTTCTTATGTTAAATTCATTGATCAAGGCTTTCTTTGATGTTCATTGTTATCATATTTTACCTGTATCAAAATGTTATTTGGACCAAGGGGAAACTGCACTGTGTGAATTCTCTCGGCCCTGCAGCCACTTAAAAATCACTATGTAAATACTAGAAGAAAGCTGGGAATTTTCCCCCTAGAAATCTTTAAGCTGGATGTCTGTATATCTAAGTTTTCTAAGCATGATTATAGCCTTAAGGTAAGAAGATAACTAATTTCTAGAAACCTTTTTATAAAGAGTGAAAAATCCCAATAATATTTCCATGCTTATATCTTTCTCAGTGTTCACATTTGTGTGTATGTGTGTATCGCCAAAAAAAAGCATTGTAGAAATCTAAGATCTGTAGCAAAACAGTCTTTTGACTATTTCTCCAATCTAGCAACACAAGGCTCTTGTAAATATCATTGCATATATGTTACTAATATTTTATTTGGGAAATTATCATTTATAAATGAGTATTCTCTTCTGGGCAGCAATCTGATTTGTTTGCATCTTAATTTTCTGTAATCATTGCTCTACCTTACAGGGATGTTATAAAGTATGACTAATTAATGATTATCAAACATTTTGAAAATACATAGTGCTTTATTAATACTAAGCAATAATATCAAGTGTGTAATACAGTGGTGTCAAACTCAGATTGTAACAGATGCCACTAAATCATAAATAGGTATTCCTCTAGGCTGCATATTGACTCAGAAAATCACATATTAATGTAATCTATGTTTTAGAGTATTTTTATTTTGTTAAATATTTCCCAATTACATTTTAATCTCATTCAAGTATCTCAGTCTGCATGTGCTTGTGTTTGATAGTTCTCATTTAGTATACTAAATGTAAGAGACAAATGACAAATTAAATTAAGTTGAAATACCTTATTTCTGGTTATTTATCTAGAAATTAAATGTATTAATATTGTATTAATTCTGAAGACCAACAGTGGTACAGTGCATTTAAATCCCCAGGCAATATTTGAAAAATTTGTCCCTTTATATCCCAAACTTTGGGATCTTCATGATAATGCATACACTATGGCTTGCTCCCAAATAAATTAAATTCAAGTAGTAATTGTGTGCATTTCCATAGAGCCAATAAGGTAGTATAGTAGATAGAGCATTAGGTTTACAACAAGGAAGCCTCATATTCCTCAATTTAAATTTGCCCTCAGACACTATTACCTGTGTGACCCTGGGCAAACCACTTAATCCCATTTACCTCAGTGTCCTCATCTGCAAAGCAAGAGCTAGAGAGGGAAAAGATAAACCATTCCAGCAACTTTGCCAAGAAAATACCAAATGGGATCAGGGTCACAATAAATAAAGACTGAAAAACAACAACACAAATATGCAATACTGTGGGTACTCCCAGGGATTTGTGGGAATTACTTACAACCAATGAACTTGTTCCTCTTAGAATTCCTTAGGTGTAAATTCCCTTTAAAGGCCTGAGCCAAAGGTCTGAGCCAGAGAACTGTCAAGTCAACCTGAGTTCTCACCTTGTAATTGTCCAGACAACCTAAATTCTCACCTGGTAATCCTAACACAATACAATAAATATTAACTTGCTTTAAGAGTAGAATTGAATGTAGAACATCAAAAATATAAGCATTTATATGAAGAAATGTTGGGATTTTTAAATGTCACAATCTGGTGTGTTCTAGATAGCTACTTCTCTTGCCTACCTCTATTCCAGGTACTGAAGATTTAAAATATTATTTAAAATATTGCAAACACACAAATAAACAATAAATCTCACAAATTATTCAAGCTTGAACTTGGAAACCAAATCCTAGAATGCTTCACCATCTAATCCAGGGGAAATCCGTTGGGTAAGAGTAAGATTACTCTTGATTCAAGATTCACATTTAGCAATCTTAATTTTAAAGAGGGTGGGTACAAGTTTACTACTGCTCAGAATCTTAATTTAATTAAGACATAAGGGAAGAGAAAACTCATAGCACAAAAGTAATACACAATTAACAAACATAGTGGCCACTATAAAGACATCATAACAAACAAACAAACATACAACATCCACCATCACCACTCTGAGGAAGTACCAACATCTGAATTCCTTGGATGGGAGAATCTATAGTCAAAGCTATTCAGATGTCTAGAAGAAGCCATTGCTAGGCAAGCTGTACAAATACTGGCTAGCTGAATTTTCAAAGTCCCTTTCCACTAAGGGCTTTTTATAGGCTGATAGCAAAAAAGGCACTAAATATTCTTATTTGATACATGACTCTTGAGACATAGCAGCTTCCCAGGTACAAGATGCTTCATCACTAGACCCACCAAGGAGAATATTTGTTCATTTCTTTAGGAGCATTATGTTTATTTCATGAACTGGCCAGATTTCTGGGATAAAGAATACTCATTAATTAAAGCATCAGAAGAATAGCTGACTCTTCTTGTGTGCTTCCCTGGCATTCCATCAAATAACTGCAAGCACATTCTCATGCTCTTAGCAAAAGAGTTACACAAAAGATATGGCTGAGACTTATAACTGATTCTAGGTATTCTTGATTCCATGCCTACTTCATAATTAGAAGGAAATATCAAGTTGGGAAAAGTATACATGTATTTATAAATATATGTGTGGGCTTATATGCACATATATAATAAACTCAAGATAAAATAAACAAGTTTATTGGTTAAAAAAGAAAAGAATTAATAGTGTGTTTACCATGATTATTGTTCTCTATAGGCAGAAATGATGGATGAACTTTAATGATAGCTATTGGTGTTATTCAGAACATTATCTTTTCATTAATAAAGATCTGGTGGGTTTTTCCCCCTAAATTAAAGATATCTATGAAAAAGGAGAATAAAAATATTATATTAACTGCAAATTAAAAACATTATTTAATTTTCTCTCTTGTAACAGGATCAGTAAGGAACATATGACACATGATATTTTCTTTCAAATCTAAGTTTTCTTTTGTTTTTTAATGAATCCATTTGTTAAAACCTAAAGTACCTTGCTTATTGATCTCTTTCTCTTAGTCTGACTCAGATTTGCCTTCCTCATTTTGTACTTGTGATATAATACCATTCATGTTTTGAGCTTGACATGTTTTGAATTATGAATTTACTGGTTTTGACAAAGTTAAGTATATTGTATATCACTGCTCCAATAGAAAACAAGGCAATCTCAGAAAGATGGTAGAGTAAGATATATTCTGTAGGGCATTCCTCCCCACATCACACTAAACAATACAAAAAAGAGATCCTAAAATCCAGAAAAATAGCAATGACAACAAGAAAAATTGAATAACCTCCTAGGGGGCAATTCTCATAAAACAAAACAAAACTATTTTCAGCCCTCCAATTCCTTTCTATATTGTTGTCATTCAGTTAACTCAATAACTTTTGCTCACTTCTTTTTATTCTGAAATAATTTTTGAACATTCTTAAAATTGCTCCATTGTAAATTCTACCAACTTGTATATTTTATTTAGATTCTTGCAAATTCCTTGAGGAATTTCAACTCATTTTCCTTTACTGCAAAATATTCTACTGTGATTGGTTTTTGGAGGTTTTTTTTTTTTTTTTTTTTTTTTTTGGTCCATTTGTCTTCATCAGTCAGTTTTGTTTATCTTTATTAATCACTCACTTTTGATTTTTGTATGGGGCTGAAAGCATGCTTCTTAAGCACTGATTCTTTTATTTCTGATGTTCCAACACTGTTTCATATCTCCCCAAACACTTTCTCAGACTAGTTGGATGAATTCCATAGCTGTCAAAGGGTAAGAATGACTAGCTGGGACATTATTCTAGGGAGACTAAATGGCCACTATAATTAGGCTTTTTTTTTTTTTTAAAAGAAAATTTTTTTGTCCTATCTTCAAACTTCACCTCTTTCTTTGCTATGGACTCTCTTGCTAAAGCAGCCTATGGGCTGGTGCCTGGAGGATTGTTGTGAAGGTTTCTCTAGGGTACTGATGAGAAGAATGGTATTAAGAGTTTTTAAACTGTTATATGGCTCTTAAAGTTTTTGCAGCTATTTCTACTAACTATCTGTGTTGCATGAAATAATTTTAAACAGGACTACATTTCTGATCTTCTCCTTCAGTGATTTTCTCGTAGTCCATGAAACTCCATCCCTATGCTTACCAGTGCCTGGAACATAGCAGGTAATAAATGTTTGGTGGCTAACCTGACTGACAGATTGTCTCATCCTTGTTATTCCCTCTTGAGCCAAGAGCTATTGATTTCACCTTTGCTACATATTTCTAATATTTCCCTTTCTCTTCTTTGATAATAACACAACCCTAGTAGTGGTCCTCATCACCTCACACCTGAACTATTTGCATTTTTTTAAAGCACAGTCAAGATTAACACTAATTCTATCCTTTTGCCAAACTTTGAACATTAATTGACTAAATTTATTGCCTGGGAAATGAGGGTTAGAGGAAAGAGGTCAGTTTTTCTGATAACTTTCTCATAGAAGAATAGCATTTTCTATCTCAAGTAAGATAATGGGTGTAAAAACACTCTAGAAACTTTAAGATGCTGAATAAATAACAGTTTCTATGATATTAAGAGAATATAGTCCAACCCCTCAATTGTACAGTTGAAGAACTTGAGATGAAGTTCATCAAGGATCCAGATCTTACCCAAGACAGTGGTAGAGCCAAAGCTAGACAGAAATGAGATCCAGACTGGTCCACCATGACTGGTGCCATGTTACTCAAGCATGCTGCTCAAGCTACAGCCAAGTTGGTTGTCTTCCTTTTATCTACAGGCTTTACCAAGTAAGAATGGGTAATGTCTGCTGTTCTGGAAATTACCTACAATACTCCTGAGAATGCTAGGAATAAGAGGAGATCTACTCCTGAGAAGGAGGAATAAGCAGGAATATCTGAATGGGTTACATTTTTTAATTTACTAATTAATTTACTAATATCAGGAATATCTGAGATAAGCTGCCTTTAAATAAAGTTTAAAATGTTAATATATTATTTCACTTTTTAAAACAACAAAAGGATATATTATATATAGTATGGCATTGCAAAGGCTTTAGGGAGTCTCTGTTGATTTACTATATTTCTTTCTAATATCTAAAATGTAGTTATAGACCAAATCATAAGAGGTACCACATATTCCATCACAATCACATACTACAATGCTTACACAATGTCATAGAAATGGTTCCAGATTGCTAAAAATAATTCCACTAGTCTATGATCAGCCCTACCAAAATGGAAAGACTTTGCATAATCATGATCAGTCAAGCTAAATTCAGAAAAGTGAGGCTGGATACGTGCTGATGAATTTTTTGGTTAAAAAAAAAAAAAAAAAAAACTAACAAAGCATCTAAGACAGGCAGAACTTGCAATCTTTATTGGAAGGAGTGTTCACTTTGATGAAATTATAGATCATTTGAAGTATCTTTGAAGTATCATGCTGAATTCTATTCTAGGTACAAAGCAACTCTTTTTTTTTCTTTTTTTTTTCTGAGGCAATTGGGGTTAAGTGACTTGCCCAGGGTCACACAGCTAGGAAGTATTAAGTGTCTGAGGTCAGATTTGAACTCAGGTCTTCCTGACTTCAAGGCTGGTATTTGAAACTGTGCAAAACAACCTTTAAAAAAATAAATAAAGAGATCTGGGAAGTTAATTTAACTTTTAACAATTTTGCTCTTTATGCTATTTCCCCATATAGAAACAGGAATTTTAGTATTCTAGCGGTATGAGAATAAATTTATTCTTCTCACTTGAGGTTGATCAAGAAGAAAAATCATCATCATTATTTTACCTAGAACTTTCTGAGTTCTTAAATAAAACACTAATCCAATTTCAGAATCAAACTTCAATGCAAAAAAATGAGAATATTGTTGGGCAATAATCAGCTATGTTCACTTTATGTTTAAATCCCAAATATTTCCTAAGGACAAACAGCTATGTAGGTCAGGGTAAAGTGAAGGATAGTTTTATATTCTGAATAATATTTTTATTAAAGCTTTTTTTATTTTCAAAATATATGCATAGCTCATTTTCAACATTCACATTTGCAAATCCTTGTGTTCCAATTTTTTTTTCCTTCCCTTCCCCTACCCCCTCCCCTAGATGGCAAGTAATCTAACATGTTAAGCAAATGTAATTCTTCTGTGCATATTTCCACAATTATCATGCTGCACAAGAAAAATCAGACCAAAAAGGGAAAAAATAAGAAAGAAAGCAAAATGCAAACAAACAACAATAAAAAAATTGAAAATACTAAGTTGTGATCCACACTCAGTCCTTACCGGGTACAAATGGCTCTCTTCATCACAAGACCTTTGGAACTGACTTGAATCACCTTGCTGCTGAAAAGAACCACATCCCTCACAATTGATCATCATATAATCTTGCTGTTGCTATGTACAATGTACTCCTGGTTATACTCACTTAACATCAGTTCATGTAACTCTCTAGGCTTCTGAAATCATCCACAACATTCATATACCATAATTTATTCATCCATTCTCCACTTGATAGGCACCCATTCAGCTTTCAGTTCCTTGCCAATAGAAAAAGGGCTGCTACAAACATTTTTGCACATAAAGGTCCTTTTCCCTTTTTTATGATCTCTTTCCGATATAGGTCCATTAGAGACACTGATGGATCAGAGTTTGATAGCCTTTAGGACATATACTAAACCATATTTCAACAGAAAATTAGACAGTTTTCCTGATGAAACAAGAATGTTCCCAAGTCCACCTGCAATAATACTTCATGTCTTGTAGACAAATTTTGATGCAAATAATAATTAAAGGGCACTTGGTTTCCTCTTTAATTAGATGATTCTTGTAATTTTTTAGCTGCTTCTCTTGTTAATTTATCAGTTTCTCATTTCTCCCACACCCTGAATGACCAGAAAGGTATACCCATTATAATATCTATGCCTTGAATGAGTGTATCAAGCTTAATGATGTTGCCTTTGTTAATAGCATCTTTTTCTATGCTTGGTTTCCAGACAATTTTCTTCCAGTCTTGTGAAATTATTTTTAGTAAACATACTATCTGTGTAGAGAACTAGCTTACTGCCATTTTGATTCTTGACTTGTTTCATTGATTTGGTTTGCCTGCCACCCAGGAAATCTCTCACCCACATTTAGGAGATGACTAGCCCCTAATAAACATCAAATGACTGTTCTGGCCTTCCTCTTCCCATTACTAGAACAACAGCCCTATGGGTAATCCACAATTATATCTCCTATATAAAAATGTATCTTTGCTAAGTGAAGGTGTTGAAGTTGGAAGGAACCCCCAAAAAGTTGGGGACCCATTTCCCCAACCAAGTCAAGGGGCAAAGTTTATTGTAATTGTAACACCAATTGAAGCAGACTAAAGTCCAGAAGATTTAGCAAAGAAATAGAAGTAAGGAGACACATTTATCCAGTTGTTCATATCACTGATATGCTAATTTTAAGACCTAGAGGTAGAACCAATGAGCGGTCTCAAGAATTTTGTTATCACTGACCAACTGACTGTAATGTTTGTAGGACTATTCTAAGGCCAGAAGATTTGAAATCATTGACAGACAGATCAGGATCAGTAATATATCTTCCCTAAAGTTGAAGGGAAGAAATATAATTACATTCCTAGCCCAGAAGACTTTTATGATTAATGAGAGAACAATAGCATTCTTAGACCAGAGGGTCTCAGATCAGATTCCAAAGCCAGAAGATTTAGAATAACTGACAGATCGTTAGAACAGAAGCCCCCTAAGGTCAGGGGACCTTAAAATTATTGCTGTCTCCCCTAGAAGCTATATTACATCAAAGGTACTGAATCTGTATTTTGTTTGGAAGCTTTGAGTATCTCCATCTGATGACTCACAGGGTCTCTTGTTTGGCTTCCTTTTGGGGTCTTGTGTATCACATTATTTTTTCTGTTCTGTTGAATGATCAGCCCTTGCAGTGTTTCAGGCAAAGGCCCAAGCTTCATCCTCACTAAGCAAACTTCTTGAACTGGGCAACAGGAAATTGATTCACTTGTGCTTAATATTCACTCCAGGTGGGGAACACTCAGGTGTTGCAACTCCTCCTTACAGAGTAGAATATTCCGGTGCTCAAGTAGCCAAAGCCATCCCTGACAACTGTGGGGATGGCTGTCCACAGCCTCATCAATGTCCATTCTAGGACACAGTGGTCACTGAGCTGGAGCTTTTGCCCAGAGGTTTGTTGTGACTTCTCCACTCAGAGCCTCAGGTCACAGGCCCAGTCTCTGTGAGCCCTGGCAGGAGTCGATATAATATTTGTAGTAGACCAATAGATCCTCAGCCAAGCCCCATTTAGACATAGTTTGGGTCCTGACTGACAATTTTTGAATATAAATAGCAATAATTTCTGGTTTGGCTAGAAACCCTGAAGGCCTTCCCCTCTCAGATTCATTCATTCATTTATTTTAGATTCTTTGGGACTAGGCTAAAGAGAAAATTCTTTGCCTCAATTGCTACCTAATTTTAATCAATGAATGGATGCAGCCTCAATCAAATTGAGAGAACTGAAGATTTTAGCTGTTAAAAAGGCCTAGGTTTTCCACTGCATTCAGGGCCAACTTGATCTATATATAATCAGTGGATTCAAATGTCTCTGGAGGGGAAAGTGGGGCAGTGACCTTGCATAGCCCTCCTTCAATTAAATGCAACTCATTTGCATGTCATGGCATCTCCTTCCTGCTCTTAGAGAATAAAAGACAAAGATTTTCTTGTAGGTTTGCTTGCCTCTTTTCTCTCTCAGCCCCAATCCATCCTTCATTCAACTAACAAAATGATTTTCCTTCATTGATGATATAACCTTGTCAAGCCCTTTTGCAATTCCAGGGGCTCTCTGATACCTTCATAACCAAACTGAACTTTGATTCTTATCTGAACCCAAAGCCCATACTTTTTGAATCAATGAATACTGGCCTTCTTGAAGTTCCCTGAATGAGATACTGCATTGGCTCCTGGCATTTTTTGACTTCCAAGTCAGCTCTCAGGGTAAGGATGCCTTATTAATGAAAAAAAGAAAATACTAGGTAAAGTGTAAAGTGATCCGATAGATATTAGGATTATTTTGAATTTTACACTATATTCTCTATTATCTTTCAGTGGATAAATGACCTAAATATGAAAGACTCTATAACAAATTAGAATAGAAGGAAAACATTATATTTCACTAGTTACAGAAAGGGGGAAGTTTCTGATCCAATAAAAAAAAGAGAAAACCATAAAAGATAAAATAGACAATATGCATTATGTCAATTAATGAAAAAAATTTGAAAAACTTTGAATGAAAATTAAAAAGTTAAAATTAAAGAAAAATAGTTAACTAGAAAATAAAGTAAGGAACCTAAAAGAAATCAAAATTAATACAAAGAAGATTGATAAATTCATGGAAAATAATAAGAAAAAATAAATTTTATTTATGATTGCTCATTAAATTATTTGATTGCTCAAAATAATTAGAGAATGAAAAATTTGAATTCAATTTTGATACCAGTTCACAATATGTATAGATAGTTTCAAAAAAACAAAATCATATGTGCTTTGGCAAAAAGTCGGATCCAAGAGTAAATAAAATGCCCTTCTCCTTTAAAACAGATACTAGAAGAAATTATTGAGAAAATTAAATTTTCTTTCTTATATTTACCTATATGCTAGATTTGGTACAGGAATAAAATTCAGTAAGGGAAAGAATGAAAGGAAAAAAGTTAACAAAAGCCACAAGTCCACAAACAATTAAACTCTTTAAAATACATTAGTTTGTAATTGGTCAATATATTGGCAGTTTCCATGTTCATTTGTTTAAGTTCTGATTTTTGATGTTTGAATATATGTTGCTTACAGTTATTGTTATTTTTTAGTTGTCAGTGACAATAACTTGCAAGATTTCAATAAAGAGAAACTATTTTTATTAATACCTTTATAAATTAAAGTTAATGGATTTGTTTTGAAAAAGAACATTTTTCAATTTTATGAACTTTGTCCATCTAGATAGGGTTAATTGAAGCTCTGCACTGATCATGAAAGCCAATCCTGCTCTCTTTTATATATCATTGTTCAGCTTAATAAGAGAGCGGAGAAAGAAACTTTAAAAAGCAGTGCATAGGAGAGTAAAATTTTTGAAGAAAGTATTCTGAAAGATGTTTTTGGCTAAAAACTTTGAATAAATTCATAACCATATGAAGAAAACCTTTTAAATGAGTTCTTTGGGATGATGTCTTAAGTTTTCCCTTCCTTAGTGAAATTGTTTGTTTTGTTTCTTCCCATAAATGTGAACGGTACCCTGGAGGCTGTGATATTAGTCACAAGGACAAGGACTCTGACAGTGGCCAGAACAGATACAGATGTCTAAATCTATCATCCTCTATTTGAACAGCCTGTTTAATTTTACATGCAGCTGTTGACTCTGAATATTTCAAATTCTTTCTCTCACATTAAAACTGTAAACACTTGGGTTTTATTAGACATCTTCTCCCTGCCCTCTAAACCTCATTTCATTTCATTTTCACAAACTCTTTCATTTTATTTACAATTTAGATCTAATGAATCTAACATTTGGCCAGGATCTCTGAGTTCAGTGTCTCGGATAATATTACGTCCCAAGACATCTTTCTCCCCCTCCTCTTCTTTGATTATCCAAACAGTTTATAATGAAACAGTAAGAGAGCAAACAGCATTAGTTTGATTTTAAAATAAAATTCTTGGCCTACATGCCTTTTGCAAACAGAGTTTAGTCAATAGTTTTGAAATCAAATGGGCTTTTCTTTGTTGGAGAAAGAAAGAAGATACAAAGATAAGATAAAGAAGTCAGCCAGGAGAACTATATGGTTGTCACATAGGGCTTGGGCCTGAAAAGAATTCAGTGTCTGAGGTGTAGAAGCAACAAGTTACAGTGATTAAAGAGCCAGTTTCAGAACCAAAACTTGAGTTCAAGTGTAACCTCTAACAGACTCTGTGACTGTCAACATATCCCTTAATCTCTTAGTGTTCCAGACAACTATCTATGATTCTAAATTGCAGAGAAGGTTCCATTTGTATTCAGAATTCCCTATTACAGTAATAGCATAAATCTAATTTAAAAATCAAAGATAGGGCTAGAGGATACTTTAAATATCATTTAGGTAGATAAGCAGGCATTAAGTGTTTATTACATGTCTGGTACCATTCTAAGCTCAAGGGATGCAAAAACAAGCAAAAACAAAGATGGTCCCTGTCCTCAAATAGTTTAGATTTTAATCATGGAAGACAGTACATAAAAGGGAGCCCAAGAGGAGAAAATGAAAGAAGCCTGGTCAGCTCTACTCATACCTCAAAGATGGAACTTAAAGGAAGTTGTCAATGGGAGGAGGGAGCTAAAAACATGGAGTATTAAAGGCTCCCCAGAAAGCCATATTTACACAAAATACAAGAGTTTGAAATTTTTTTATTCTAAATCTACTATTTTTTCCACCATACATTATATTTCCCTCAGTATCTTCTACTTTTCTTTCTTCTATTTACATGTGTAGACACTGTTCACTTCCCCAACTTTTCTTTGCTTTCTCCTCTTAACTATTACAGAAAACTGAAAGTAGCTATCACAGCTGGGCATGCCCAGTATTCACAGACTGTTTTTGGTTGCAAGCCAAAAACTAGGCAATTTTCCTAATTGTAATTCTTTTATTGTGATCTTTTCATTGTTTACATGAGAGTAATCCAACCTATCAGCAAACTGATCGTGTATAAACTTCCCCTTGCTGTGAATGAACATTTCCTAGTGATTTTTCTTTTTTTTTTTTCTTTTTTTTTTTTTTTTTTTTTTGCCATGGGCAGCTGAGTCCTGCTGTTTAGAATAAAAACATCCTCCATTCATGAATGCAGAGATCCGTTTCTTCCTAAGCCAGAGTCCTTTCTACAACCACAAAATAAGCTTGTAGCTGAAATCATACTCAGGAAATAGAACCAATGTGATCTCTTCAATTTATCTCCCCAATGAAAACCAGAAAATGAATTTTTATTTCAATGTTCACTTCATATGGTTTGGGATTTTGCCCTTTGCAGCCAACTGTTAAGACAAATTTTCCTAATTTTGGTATCCCTTGATAGTTGTCCTTATTCTGCTTATGTGTTGAGCTTTGCTGTTATTGAACATGAATAGTAATAAGTAAAAACATTTAAATAAAAAAAATAAGAGAGAAAGAAAAAACAATTGATTCACTTCAGCAACCATTGTTAAGGACCTATTGTAAGGTAATGCCTTGGGTGCTAAGGATTTTTTAAAAATCAAAGAATCAATGTATAAGAGACACTATCCTGGTGGATACCATATAGACACAAAGCAATTCAAAGTAATTATAATTTGATGAGAAAGCATCCTAGCAATTGGAGATATCAAGAAAATCTTTGTGTATCGAGACATAATCAAGCATAGTCCAAGTAAGATAATGATTCTAAAATGGGGAGGTTAAGAGTTAGTATATTCCAAGCACTGTGAACATTGTCTACAAAGCCAAACTGATGGAATGTGAAATAATGAATTCAGAAAATAATCATTGAACTAATTTAACTAAAACAAAATAATGTTTGAAAAGGAATAATTTGAAATAAACCAAGAAAATTAAACTGGAACCATGTTGTGAAGATCTTTAAATGCCAACCTGGGGATTATGTATTATTAATTTAGTTTTAATTTAGAATTGTCAAAAACATTTCATCAGGGGAGTGACATGGTCAATCCTATGTCTTAACATTATTAATTTGGTAGGTATGAGGGAGATGAATTGAAAAGAGGAACAACTGAAAGCAAAATGACTAGGAGATTATGGCAGTAGTTTTTGAGCATTTAAGTAGAAACCTGAGATAACATACGACAGATATTATGGATGTAAAACTAATAAATTTATTGAATTACTTGAATATAGAGGGTGATAGATATGATATACTCAAAGATAACTTCTGAATGACAGTCTTGAGTAAGTAGAACAAGAGTACTGTTTTTAATAGAAATAAGAAAGTTTGGAGAATGGTCAATATATTTGATATATTTTAGGTTGTTATAGGTCATCCAGATAGAAGTATCCAAGATGCAGCTGCATTCGAGACAAAAGATCAGGAATAAAGCTGGTTTTACTAGTGAAGGAACTAATAAGCACTTACCTATGTATTTATTTTATAAGCCAACTAGGGAGATATTTTGTTTAAAAGAAAATATATTTATATTGGTAGCATAGCTAATAATGTGACAAGAAAGGATTTTTTTTATATACATAGGGTATCTATTCTCTCATAGGTTACCACTTAGGGAGAGAGCATATACACACAGAAAACATGGGGCCAGAGAATATCAATAGAGAACACATATGCATAACACCTATTTTTGAAGAAAATGAATGATCATGGAACATTTATTTCATGGTCGGGTCATGGGCATTGTCAGGACAATTTGAACCATTGTTGCTGCACGATTGATGATGTCTCCAGGTGGGCTCTCTGCTGGGACAATCATCTTTGATGGATATTTCTGTTAATCACTGAAGTTTCTTTTCTGGAATTCTGTTCTTCAAAACCTTAGGCTGATTATCTTCTTTTTACTAATGTATAGAAACTAAAAAGCATTTCCCTGACAAAGGCAATCTGAGGTCTTTTAGCCAAAAGTTGATACAATTCATTATACCTAGCTGATAGGCAGCCAGGGATCACCTAGACAAAGGTTAAAAGTATATTCTTTTAAGTGCCTGTGTCTGGTGCCAAAGTTTGTTGCCCCAGACACTTATCTCTGTAACTCTTTTTAAATCCTTTATAGGGACCATGACTCTCAAAACCTATTTCAGAGATTTTACCAAAAGTTCCAAAGTAACAGTATATACAATGAATTTTAAAAGGTCCATTTTGCTACTAAGATCCACTCTGGCTTGGATTGCAAAAGAACCTAAACAAGAAAAATTGTACAAGAGAAAAAAGAAAGATAAAAGAAAAGAAAGGACTTTATAATCCATGTTCCTGGCCTATATATTTACTTTTTTAATGACTATCTGGCAGAAACTATATAAAGTTCCTGATTTTTGTACTGTATTCTGGTTAACACAGAATCTTGCTGTCTCTCTAGGTTAGAGAGGAGAGTATTGGGTGAAAAGTTTTGAAGAAAAAGAGTTTTGACTCAGTCAGTAGCAATTCAGTATCACAAAAGGAAAAGTTTGCTAGCTATCAGAAGAACCAACCAACCAAAATCTCTTTCACTAAGCTAATTTTAATGTAGATATCATCTACATTTTTTGACAATTTTATAATCACATTTGATATGAATTATTACTATTTTCTTCATCACTTTTAAAAATGTAAAACTAATCTACAAAACAAATTAATCTATTTTGTAGCACTTGTCATTTTGAGGAAATGTAAATGGCCTCAATGAAAATGCTCCCATGAACTATATAAGCTGTTCCAGCACACCACTGAGGCTGTGACATCAGTTTCCACAGGTGCACAGTATAAGCACCAGGACTTTGGGAAAACAGGAGGCAAGTGGAGTTATCCCAGTATCTCTTTTAACTTTTCTGGAATTCAGAATTCACTCAGCTCCACCCTTATATTCCCATCCCCAAAAGCCAAATATTGGCCACATCTAGAAAACAATCAAGGCTTGAAGGTCTGGGCTTGAATCCTGTCAGATATTTAAATATTATGTGAACTTGGTAAAGTCACTGTGAACTACTTTGAGCTTCAGTTCCTTAATTTCTAAAATAAACAATAAATTATCTCAAAATGTTGTTGTGAAGAACAAATAATGTATTCAAAACATTTTACAAATAGTGAAACACTATATAATGCCTCTTAGGATTATTATACGCACCCTAGTGTGAATAATAAAGCCTGGGTCAAGTGAAGAGTTCTGAGGGATTCCAGATGGAGAGTTACACAGACAGACGGTGGCAAGCAATTTATCTCACTCTCTACTCCACACCCAGCTTCTTACCCCCAAACCCTCACTCCATTCCTTGCTTGCCATCTGCCTTACTTTCTATGCCAGAAGAGTAGAGTAGACTAAGAGTGGATTATAGCAACACCATGACTGTTTATTCCACTGGGCACTGAGTTAAAAACAAAAACAGAATACTTTTCTCACCTGCTGGTCTAATGATCTATTTTCAGGAGATATTATTTTTCTTTGTTAACCTAACTAATACAATGTTTTGTCCAAATTTTCAAGCACAGATTATAATAATTCTAGGAGAGGTTTGACTCCAGGCTATACATTCGTTTAACCAATGCTTAGAAGCATAAAGGATTTTTATTTAAGTTCACAGATCTATTTCATACTGCCCTTGAGTATACAAGGCAAGTGTAGCCAAGTATAATGTATTATTTGCCCCAAGATTTATTTTTTTTCAAATTCTCTTTCATTGCATACATAGACTATAACGAGACAAAGAAAGAAAACAAACATATGGTTTGTGGTAGATATATTTACCTTATTGATAAAACAGCTCACATCTCATTGGGACTATTTCTTTCAGTAGCAGGGAAGAATCTCCATAAGCAGTAAATTAGCTTGATGTTTTTAAAATTAAGTAGGTGAAATAAAGGAAAAGAAAAAAGAAGCAGGTGTTTATAAGTATGACAGAGTAAAAAGAGCTCACTATGGTACCTTTTAACATTATGGTCAAATATAAAAATAAAATGACACCATAGAGATGAAGAAGGACATTAGAGATTATTTATGTTATGACATTTCATAAATGAGGAAACTGAGGCCTTCATAGTTTATTTCCCCCTACATATGCATTTTATTTTACATATATATTAATTTTTAATATACATTTCTCTATGAATCATGTTGTGAGGGAAAAATCAGAACAGAAGGGCAAAAGCCATGACAGAAGAAAAAACAAACAAACAGGAAAAAAGGTAAACATAATAGGTGTTGATTTACATTCAATCTCGATAGTTCTTCTTCTGGATGCAGAAGGCATATTCTATCCAAAAATTATTGGGATTGCCTTGGATCATGGAGTCACTGAGAAGAACCAAATCTTTCGTAGTTGATCTTGACACAATCCTGCTGTTACTGTGGACAATGTATTCCTGGTTTTGCTTGTTTCATTCATCATCAGCTCATGTAAATCCTGGTCCTTCTAAAATCAGCTTGTTCATCATTTTTTATTGAGCAATAGTATTCCATAAATTTTATATACCATAATTTATTCAGCCAATTTATTCAGCCATTCCCCAACTGATGGGTATCTACTCATTTTCCAATTCTTTGTCACCATAAAAAAGAGGTGCTACAAATATTTTTGCATATGTGGGTCCTTTTCCTTCCTTTATGATTTCCTTGGGACACGGACCTAGGAGTGGTACTGCTGAGTCAAAGGATATGCACAATTTTATATGTCTAAAGGGAATAGTTCCACATTGCTCTCCAGAATGGTTAAATCATTTCACAACTCTTCCAATAATGCATTAGCGTCTCAGTTTTCCTACATTCCCTCCAACATTTATCATTATCTTCCTCTCATCTTCATCAATCTGAGAGATGTAAGATAGTACCACAGAGTTATTTTAAAGTGCATTTTTCTAATAAGTACTGATTTGGAGCATTTATTCATATGCCTATAGATGGCCTTAATTTCATCAATCTGAGATTGTTGATATCCTTTAACCTTTATAAACTGGGGAATGACTTGTATTCTTATAAATTTGACATAGCTCTTTATATGTTTTAGAAATGAGGCCTTTATCAGAAAGACTATAAAAAATTTTCCAGCTTTATACTTCCCTTTTAATCTTGCTTTTGCTGGTTTTGTTTGTGCAAAAAGTTTTAATTTAATGTAATCAAATTTGTCCATTTTGCATTTCATTATTCTCCTAATTTGCCTATGGTATTGCCCTTTATGTACCTGTTTTGGCTTTATTTTTATATGGGGTATTAGATAGACTATGCTGAGTTTCTGACATATTATTTTCCCATTTTCCCAACAATTTTTGTGAAATGATGAGTTCTTTTTTTTAATTTTTTATTTTATTTTATAATTATAACTTTTTTTTTTGACAGTACATATGCATGGGTAATTTTTTACAACATTATCCCTTGCACTTACTTCTATTCAGATTTTTTCCCTTCCTCCCCCAACCCCCTCCCCCAGATGGCAAGCAGT